>NC_063341.1:65865726-65935725 GCF_021869965.1 Rhincodon typus | reverse complement strand
CCCACCAGCATCCACATCCAGAAGATCATCAGACGCCATTTCCACCAGCTCCAGCAAGATGCCACCACCAGACACATTTTTCTGATGAAGGGTCTACGCCCGAAACGTCAGCCTTCCTGCTCCTACGATGCTGCTTGGCCTGCTGTGTTCATCCAGCTCTACACCTTGTTGTCTCAGATTTTCCAGCATCTGCAGTTCCTACTATCTCTGGGATTAATTTAGTTTGGGATTATGTTCGGCATGGACTGGTTGAACCAAAGGGTCTACTTCCGTGCTGTATGACTATGAGTCTATAAGTTTTGGAAATTCATTATTAATGGAGAATATATCATGCTAAATGAAGCCTAAGCAGTGACCCCTGATTCAGCATACAGTAAAACAACCTACTGATGGTGCAGGGGGGAAATGTAGGGCTGAAGTTAATCTGCCGTTATTGATGAAATGAGTCCTAGATTATGGAGAGAAACATATGAGGAAATACTGGAAGCTTGGCAGTCATTTTCCAATGCTCGAGCTACCAGCATGGACACAATTACTAGCATTCATTCGATTCATCAAGGGCAGTGACCATGGATTAGTTAAAATGGAGGTCCTGTCTGAACAACATCATTGATATTTTTGAGGAGTTGAAGAGGAGAGTTCATGAAGATAGCAGGGTTGATGTATCATGGTTTCCAACTGAAACTGGCAACTTGAATTCGAAATTAGTTAGGGACAGGGCAATGGTCAATGGATGTTTTTGTGATTGAAGGCTTTTTTCAGGGGTGTTCCACAGGGCTTCATACTAGACCCCATACTTTTCATGGGATACATCAGTGATTTAGACTTAACATAAGAACATAAGAACTAGGAGCAGGAGTAGGCCATCTGGCCCCTCGAGCCTGCCCTGCCATTTAATAAGATCATGGCTGATCTTTTTGAGACTTAGCTCCACGTACCCGCCCACTCACCATAACCCTTAATTCCTTTACTGTTCAAAAATTTATCTAGCCTTGCCTTAAAAACATTCAACGAGGTAGCTTCAACTGCTTCACTGGGCAGGGAATTCCACAGATTCACAACCCTTTGGGTGAAGAAGTTCCTCCTGACCTCAGTTCTACATCTGCTTCCCTTTATTTTGAGGCTATGCCCCCAAGTCTTAGTTTCACCTGCTAGCGGAACAACCTCCCTGCCTCCACCTTATCTATTCCCTTCATAATCTTATATGTTTCTATAAGATCTCCCCTCATTCTTCTGAATTCCAATGAGTATAATCCCAGTCTACTCAGTCTCTCCTCATAATCCAATCCTCTCAACTCTGGAATCAACCGAGTAAATCTCCTCTGCACCCCCTCCAGTGCTAGCATATCCCTTCTCAAGTAAGGAGACCAAAACTGCACACAGTACTCCAGGTGTGGCCTCACCAGGACCCTATACAACTGCAGCATAGTCTCCCTGTTTTTAAACTCCATCCCTCTGGCATTGACAGACAAATTCCATTTGCCTTTTTAATTACCTGCTGCACCTGCAATCCTACTTTTAGCGATTCATGCACAAGGACACCCAAGTCCCTCTGCACAGCAGTGTGCTGCAATTTTTTACCATTTAAAACATAGTCCATTTTGCTGTTATTCCTACCAAAATGGATGACCTCACACTTATCAACATTGTACTCCATCTGCCAGACCTTTGCCCACTCACTTAGACTATCTATATCCCTCTGCAGACTTTCAGTGTCTTTTGCACACTTTGCTCTACCACTCATCTTAGTGTCATCTGCAAATTTTGACACACCACACTTAGTCTCCAATTGATTGTGTGACTGATTATAAAGAAGAAAGCTACAGTCTACAGGAGATATCAGTGTCAGGTGGGTGGATGAGTGATAAGTGCGTGACAATGAATTTGGGAGGGCGAACAAGGCAAGGGAATGCAAAGTCAGTAGGATAATAATCAGTGTAGAGGAACAGAGGATCTTAGATTACATGTTCATGGATACTTTAAGGTAGCAGGATGAGGTGGTTGAGTAGGCATTTGGATTATTTCCTTAAATAGCCAAGGCATAGAACATAAGAGGAGGGGGATTATTGTTAGAACTGTATAAAACACTTGTAAGGTGACTCTAGAGTATTGTGTTTACTTCTGGTCATCGCATTACAGGAAGGTATTACAGAGGAGATTTATGAGGGTTTTGCTAAGAAATGGTGAAATTTCAGTTGTGAAGATAGAATGGATAGATTAGGATTGCAGTAAGAAGTCAGTAATCAGGGAGCATAAGTTTAAAGTAATTGGCTAACATAGAATCTGGTCTTCAAGAACAAACATCATTGGATAATGATTTGGAACGGCAGTCAGTATTGTAAATATTCCACCACTCGCACAGAACTATGCTTAATTGTTGAAGATGCAATTTTATGAAGAATTAATTTGTGACAAATAACACTATATATTTTGTTAAAGCATTTTTAAAGAAATTCATTGAATATCTTTTTTCAGATTACATCATACGACATCCCTCCCAACTGATAAAGTCAAGTTACTTTTTCTTTTTCCAAGTGCCGTGGCTTCCTGAATTTGTTCTTACAATAAGTGATTTCAAGGTGAGCAAAGATTCAGCCATAAATGATTTGATTCAAGGGCCATGAAATATTTCAAACATATTCTACAATAATTGCATTAGTTCTTGACCATAACCGTGTTTCCCATGGATTCACAGCCTACATTTCCTTTTATTCATTCATGGGATGTGGGTGTCACTGGCTGAGCCAGCATTTATTGCATGTCCCTAGTTTGCCCTTGAGAAAGTGGTGGTGAGCTGCCTCTTTGAACCGCTGCAGTATATGTAGTGTTGAACTATGCTGTTAGAGAGGGAGTTCCATGGTTTTGACCTGGAGACAGTGACAGAACAGCGATATCGTTCATGCTAAGATAGTGAGTGGCTAAGAGGGAACTTGTAGATGTTGGTGTTCCCATGCATCTGATGCCCTCTGGGTTGGTAGAGGTTACAGGTTTAGAAGTTGCTGTCAAAGGAGCCTGAGTTTGTTGCTGCAGTGCAGTTGCTAGAGTTACAGCACTCACTTTGTCAATAGCAATAAATATATTAGGAATTATAGATAGAATTCAGTTTCTGTCTGTCATTTAATCTGGTGAGTCAAACCACCTCTGTTAATCTGTGTTTGTCATTGTGTTTTTTTAAATGAACTCTTTCACGGGATGTGACTGTTACAGGCCACGCTAGTATTTATTGCCAATCCTTAATTACCCTTGATAAGCTGGTGGTGAGCTGCCTTGTTGAACCACTGCAGTCCAACTGGTGCATATATGGCCACAGTGCTGTTGTAAAGGGAGTTCTGCAGGTACACTATTAGGAAAGGCATACAAAAAACAGCTTGCTGTGCAAGATGACCTTGGGATAGATCTTTACCATGTGCTAGTGTAAAATGCATGATGTTAACTCAGCAACCTGTTCTATTCCTCTTCTCAGTTTGACTTCAACGAATATAAAATTCAAGGAGATGCAGAACGGATTGCCAATTCTCTATCACCTGTTTTATGCTATTATGCTAAGTTATGACCTACACCTTAAAGACTGCAAGAAAATATAAACAGCATTGGGCAGAAATTAAATGGAAACTGTACTGTTATCACAAAATATGGTTATACAGTGCATCACCAAGTAAGGTGCAGGGAGCGCAGTATCAAAAATAACTGCAAGTATGTCAACCGTAATTAACTAATTTTGTGTTCTAGGTGTTAAAGGACTTATTCACAAGTCAGAGCACCGGCATTAGGACAAAAGGCTGTAAGATGACTGCGGATGAGATCGAAGCCTATCTGTACATCTTTTCTCAGCCTGGAGCCTTCTCTGGACCGCTCAGCTACTTCAGAAACATATTCAGGTACAACAATTGCTAGAACTGTACAAGACAAAGCCTGCGCAAAAATTACATACAAACATGATAAGGTAAAAGCCCTGTAATTAAGTGTCCCATTATATTTGTTTGCTTATGTATTTGGATTAAATTATCGGAGCTTACCCTGATAAGGATCCAGGCTTTCCATATATTTACAGTCTGTCAGTCAATTCTTAACATTGACACCCAGCAAAAATATGGAAAAAGGCACTCTTTATTTTTACAATCTTTTACCGTCTAACACTAATTTTTTAAAGAATTAATTCTGCTATAATTCACAATCAATAACTGTTACCTATTGGGACCAGAAAATAGGCTGTGGCACAGATTAGAATCAGGTCAGATTTTTGCCTGATAATTGCTCCCATGAAATAACTCAAGTCTTTGTAGGGATTACATAAATAAATGCACATTGTTTTTGTTGTTGGCCCAGAGGTTACAAAGACAGCTTGAAAACCGACATTGTATTTAACAAGGTTACAACTTGACAACATTACCATCTTCCTTGGCATTGTTCTCTCATTTCCCTCCAATGGTATTTTTCTCTGTGCAACACAAACTTCAGAGTCAAATTTTGGGGCGCTGTCTATTCCTGCTGGCCTGTTTCTACTGGTATTTCCAGATTTGAGTGCAGGGAAACTGCAACCATATTAGTCCTGCTCCCACCTCGCTCAGACTTGCTAACCCTACCTCACCCCATAACCCTGCTCTTTCCCTCCTCATCACAGTGCCTCCCTCCGCATCACCCTCCATCCCCATCAGCCTGCACTCTTCCTCACCATCACACCCCCCATCACCTACACCTTCCCTCCCCATAGCCCTGCATCCTCCCTCCCCATCACCTACACCTTCCTTCCCCATCTCCCTGCACCCTCCCTCCCCATCACCCTCCCTCCCCATCACCATCCCTCCCCATCACCATCCCTCCCCATCAACCTCCTTCCCTATCACCCTGCACCCTCCCTTCCTGTGTGTCACTATCCTCCTGACCCCTCATTCACTGTCATCTGGCCCCCATCTCTTTCAACATCACTCTGTAGCCCTCCCTGAATGTTGTCCTGTGACCCTCCTTCACTTGTCACTCTACCCTCTCCTTCAGCATCTCTCCGTCCACCTTCACTGTTGCCCTGTCCCCTCCTTCACCGTCACTACAGTTCTGAGCTGCACTCTCAATTCTGCTACAACTTACCTGTGAACATCCTCAGGATTTTACAGCTGATGTTAACTCTGTTCTTCCAAGTTTTGAGAAAGGTCAAAAAGAAACTAATGAGAAATCTCTGGCGATGCACAGAATGAAGAAAACTGGAGAAGAAACCATGTACAACTACAGAAATCTGCCGTCACTTCACAGCTTTTAAACACATTTTCTTGCCCCCATTCCCAGTGATTTATTTCTGAAAATACTGGGAGTGCGGAGATCCTGTTAAATTTTAACACCAGAGCTTTATTTAAATTAATCTGTTTCCTGCCTGACTTTGATTTGATTTGTTATTGTCACATGTACCTAGATACAGTGAAAAGTATTGTTAGGCTTTCTATCCAGGCAAATCATACCTTACATAAGTACATCAGGGTATTAGAACAGATGCAGAATACCGTGTTACAGCTACAGAGAAGGTGCAGAGAAAGATCAATTCTAATATATGAGAGGTCTGCTGATTTGTCTGATAACAGCAGGGAAGAAGCTGTTCTTAAGTCTGTTGGTATGTATTTTCCAACTTTTGTATCTCCTGCCCAATGGAAGAGATTGGAATACAGTATAATGAAGATGAGAGAGATCTTTGGTTATGTTGGCTGCTTTCCCAAAGCAGCGGGAAGTATATACAGCGTTAATGGAAGTAAAGCTGGTTTTCGTGATGAACTGAGCTGTGTTCACAACTCTCTGGAATTTCTTGCGGTCTTGGGCAGAGCCATTGCCATACCAAGCTGTGATGCATCCAGATAGGCTACTTTCTATGGTGCATCTATAAAAACTGTTAACAGTCATTGTGGACATGTCAAATTTCCTTAGTTTTCTGAGGAATAGAGGCATTGGTTTGCTTTCTTGACTGTTTATCAATGTGGCTAGACCAGAAAAGATTATTGGAACTTGAAGCTCTCAACCACATCACCTCAGCGCCACTGATACAGACAGGTGTGTGTCCTCCACTCCACTTCCTGAAGTTGATGACCAGCTCCTTTGTTTTGCTGGCATTGAAGGAGAGATTGTCATCTTTACACATATCATCAGGTAAAGCACTCACTTGGTGGATCTGGCCCTTCTTCTTCCCTTCACTGCCCTGAAACCTATCCCTTAGCTGCTCGTTTGAAACAGCTCCTAGAATCTTTGAGGTGGAACCTTAGTTAAGTGAGAAAGTACAGGCTTAACTCTCCAGAAAGGACTACTGAATACATCTAAACACACCATGGTTAAATTGAAAGGAGGCATGTTTGCTGTGGATTTGCATTGGATTTCACAGATTGACATGAGTCACCAACAATGCCCTTTCCCACCAAGACCCAGCCCCAAACCTGATTCTCTCCATCATGTCCCTTTGAATTTAGACTTTTACCCAGATGAATCAAGTGCTGTACATTCTCTCTTTAATAGCAATTTCACTACAAATATAGCTTCTGGACAACTTTACTTTTATCAATACTTTGATCAGAATAACTGTGCAGGATTCTGAATTTCTTTTCCCTCCAATAAGCCTATTAATATGTTTCCTGCAATCCCATAATACCCTGTGCTTGTCCTTGTATCATCTGTCTCAGTATTTAAATGTGGGTCAGAACCTCATTTAGCTTTTTAAAATCAAGTACTTTAAAAATCATTTGAAATGCAATCTTAGAAATTGAACATCTATAAAATCTTTGGTGGAATTGCCAACAGATTTACTCCCTCTTATATCTATTTACTCTCTCTAGTATTGGATTCAAGTATTAATTCAGCAGATTGCAACAGAAAGTAGAAGGTGTGGTGAAGCAAGTACTTTTAAGATTTCAGTGGGCTTAATTGAGAATTGGGTTGAAGGGAGAATAATTAATATGTAGAATGAGTTAACGTAACTTGTATGCCACTAAGTTTCCATGGCACAGGTCTAGTACTGATGACTTATTTACCTTTGCATCTGTAAATGCTCTAGTGCCAAGGGGGATGAAAAACCTCGCAAACAAAACAGCTGTTTATTTATTTGAACTATAAAAAAATGTCCCTGATGTGTACAATCCTGGCATGGAATGAATAGTTTTAAGTGTGAACTGAGTGCTGTGGGACTTTTGTTAAATATAGGCCAAGCAAGGTTAGGTTGGCAAGTTTCCATCCCTGTAGGAAATTAGTAAATTACTTCGGTTTTTATCAATCCACAATTTTCATTAAGCTTCTGCCAGTCTAGAAATAACTTTGTGGGATTAAAATTAATGTTCTTTTGATTGTTCATATAGTACAATACCCATTGTACAACTAGGCCCTTCGGCCCATCAAATCTGCACTGACATAACTGCCACCAAAAGTACACTGATCTCAATTTCCTGCACTTGTCCCAT
Source organism: Rhincodon typus (assembly GCF_021869965.1). Lineage (NCBI taxonomy): Eukaryota > Metazoa > Chordata > Chondrichthyes > Orectolobiformes > Rhincodontidae > Rhincodon > Rhincodon typus. The sequence continues at coordinate 65,928,307 of NC_063341.1, read as the reverse complement.
ATCCCTGAATGTTATGACAGTTGAAGTACTCATCCAAATATTTTTAAAAGTTTAAGATTTCCAACCTCTACTACCTTCCCAGGCAGTGCATTCCAGATTCCCACCACCCTCTGAGTGAAAAGGATTTTTTCCCAAATCTCCTCCGAATCTTCTGCCCCTTACCCTAAAACTATGCCCTTTTGTGAATGACCCCTCAACTAAGGGTAACAGCTGCTCTCTATTCAACCTGTCCATACCCTCATATACACCTCAATCATATCCTCCCTCAGTCTCCTCTACTTTAAAGAAAACAATCCACGCCTGTCTTGGCTCTCCTTATAGCTCTAACCACTGTCCCTTGACATTGAATGGCATTACCATCACTGAATTCCCCAGTATCATAGAGAAACATGGGCTGAATCTTATAGAGGCCTGAGAGACATGGGCTATGCCGAGATTTGTAACAGAATCACATCAGCTACATTTCTTATCAAACATGCTGAGAATTCTCAACATGGAAGTTTGATTGGGTACTTGGCAACTTCAGCTCACCACTTGCTCTGTAAACCTGCATGTTGAACACTGGGTGCTAACATCTCAGGGCATGCTGTGAGGGCACTGGCCACATACACAACTGATGTCCACAGACATTGGCATCTGACTATAGCCAGCCTTTAATAACCCTCATGGTATACCTCCGGTCACTTACAGTGTGCTGCTGAACTTCAATGCTGCACAGATAATAGCATGACTATCACTGTAACGCTGCTGTGAGGACACTATGTGCTCATCTAGCACATGGACTTGACCAGGCTGCATCTCTGGCCTGTTCACTCTGTCATGGTGCTCGATAACTCTGAGTCTACTTGGGTGCTCACAGCGTCCCTGCCTTGTCTTGCCATTTTGCCAGAGATACCAGGTTCACAGTATTGCTGTATTGCAATACTGCCTACAGCAGAGAGAAAGGAAGGATGCTTGTCATAGCTGTCAGCAGGCCTCACTCAAGTCAAGAGGGATAGCCTGCACTCAGGAGCTGTGGCATTGTAAGTCAAGGGCAGCCTCTGATACCAGTCTAGTGGCTTGGCCATAGTTGGTCAGCCACTCGAGGCAATCAGAGTCAGGATTCTCTCCTCAGCAGGAGTGAGAAGTCAGCTGTCAGGCAGCCACCACCCATCTTGACTCATTCTTCTCTAACATGTGCTGTTTCTTCCAGGAATGAGAGAGCGTGAGACAGAGGCAGGGAGATCAACGTAGGTGGCACAGCTGTTTTGATTCATGTGGAGAGGTGTCCTGGGCAAGTAAATAAGCAGCACAGAGGGCAGGCAGGGTTGGTGATAACAAGGCTTGAGGTAGCGCACAGTGAGTGAGGGCAGGTATTGTAGGGATTAGTAAGCGGAGGGGGGTTGAGTATGAGCTGTGATGGGAATGGGTAGTAGCAGAGATAGATTGAGAGTGAAGTAACAGGGAGAAGATGATGGCACTTACAGTGATGGAGTGGAGATGGGCATTGATCTTCTTCCTGCAGTGCTTTGCATTCCTCCATTTGGCTGAGACGGATTTAACCCCAGAAATAACCAAAAGAACTGCCAATGCTAGAAATCAGAAACAAAACAGAAATTGCTGGAGAAGCTTGGCAGGTCTGGCAGCATCTGTGGAGAGAAATCAGTTAACATTTTCGGACCAGTGAACCTTCTTCAGAATTGATGGTAGCTTGAAAAAGTTGATTTTTAAGCAGAAGATAGGATGGGGGGAGATGGTAAGGATTAAACAATAGATGGAGATAGAGCCCGAGGAGAGAGAAGAACAGATGAACAGACAAAGGAGTGGTTAATGATAGGCCTAGGAGAATGAATGGCTGCTAATTAGTGGCTAACAATGGGTTGTGTGTAATAGCAGACCATGTGAATAACAAGGCCTGGTGCGTCGGGATTGGGATAAGAACATGGGAGAAGGTGTCTCAAGCCCTAAAATTGTTGAACTCAATGTTGAGTACAAAAGGCTATAGAGTTCCCAAGTGGAAAATAAGGTGCTGTTTTTCCAGTTAGTGCTGAGCTTCGCTGGAGCACTACAGCAAGCCTGAGGCAGAGATATTGGCCAGAGAACATGGTGGTGTGTTGAAGTGGCAGGCAAATGGAAGCTCAGGGTCTTTTCTACATTCAGCAGGTAGATGTGCTACAAAACGATCACCCAGTGTACACTTTGTTTCCCAAATTTAGAGGGGACCCTGTGAGCAGCAAATGCTGTAGACTAGATTGTGTGCGGATAAAGCTTCACCTGGAAGGTGTGTCTGGGGCTTTGGATACTGAGGTGCGAGGAAGTAAATGGGTAAGTGTTACACCTGTGTTTGCAGAGCAAGGTGCCATGGGGCTGTGGGGTGTGTGGTGGGAATGAAGGAGGAGTGGACCAGGATGTTCTAGAGGGAACGGTCCTGGCTGACAAGGGAGGGGAGGCGAATATGTGTCTGGTGGTGGCATCCCACTGGAGTTGGCAGAAATGGCAGCTAATGATTCTCTGGGTGTGTTTGCTGGTGGGGATGGTAGGTGAGGACAAAGGGGTCTCAATCGCTGTTGTGGGAGGGTAGAGACAGGGTGAGGGCTGAAGTGTGGGAAATATACTGGACCCGGCTGAGGGCCCTGTCAACTACGGTGCTGGGGAACCCTTGGCTGAGGAACAAGGTGGGCATTTCAGAGGGCCCCTTGTCGAAGTTGGCCTCATCAGAAGAGATGCAATGGAGACGGAGGAACTGGGAGAATGGAATGGAGTCTTTACAGGAAATGGGGTGTGAGGATGTATAGTCCAGGTAACTGTGGGATTTGCTGGGTTTGTAATGGATATTGGCAGCAAGCCTATCCCCAAAATGGAAACAGAGATGTCAAGGAAGGGAAAGGAGGATCAGAGATGGACAAGGTGACCCAACCTGGAAGCAGATGCTCTGGCTTCGTGGTCTCCTCTGCTGGTCCTGGGAGATGAGGAAGTCCCACCCTTTCACCACCCCATCCAGCAGGAACCTCCTGGTAGCTGCCTGCACAGTGGGGTTCCAGATTTCCCTTGTTTACCATGTTTGACACCTGCAGGGCGACCCCTGGTCTGACAGCTGACTTTTAAAGATGGCGCTGACTCCAGGGATGCCTATTAATTCTGGGATATCCCCTGATGAAGGAGCAGCACTCCAAAAGCCTTTGATTTCAAATAAACCTGTTGGACTATAACCTCGTGTCATGTGATTTCTGACTTTGTCCACCCCAGTCCAACACCAGACCCTCCACATCCGGGATATCCCAGCAGCAAGCTGTTCCAGTGCAGCTCCAGTGCCAAGTGCATCTTCACACACCTGGCGATTGCCATGTGTGGCTCTGGGCTCAGAGCTTGCTGTCAGCAAGATTGGGGTGGGGAGGGAATGGAAGGAAGAAAGTGGCTGCAAGGAGAAGGAGGAGGCTGCTAGAACGGAGGAAAGATACATCTGCATTTTGGGTAAAAAGAGGCAACAAGGTAGGTGGCAAAGAGTGAGGCTAGTGAATGGGGGGCAAAGAGCGGGCTGAAAGGTGGGGAGCAAAGAGAGAGGCTGGAAGGCAGGGGGCAAAGAAGGAGGTTGGAGAATGGGGGGGCAAAGAGGGACGTTGCAAGTTGGGGGCCAAAGAAGAAGGTTTCTAGCTGATCTTCCTGAATTATAAAGTAGTGCTCAACAATACCTCAAGACAAACTCTGAAAAATATTATGACAGAACCAGGTTTGATGGGCTTTACGAATAGAGGCATAGAGTACAAACACAAAGATGTTTTGCTGAACCTAAATAAAACAGCTCAACTGTCACTGTGACTATGGTTTCCAGTTCTGGTTGTCAGAAAGATGAGAAGATCTTGTGGAGGATTCTAAAGAGATTCGCCAGAGTGGCTCCAGGGATGAGGGATTACAGTGAAGCTGAGCTCACTCTTCTGAAGAGCTCAGGATTTAATGGAGGTATCTAAAATGAAGAAGGGTTAGATAGATTAAGTGGAAACTGTTTCCAATGGCTGAACAATCAATAATCAGATAGCCCAGATATAACTTCATTTAAATGGATTGGCCAAAGGACCGAGACGACACAAGAGAAGAAAACTTACAAAAAGAGTTGTTAGGATTTGTAATGCACCCCCTCCCTGATAGTGAAATGGATACAGGTTCAAATTAGTCTTTGAAAGGAAATTGGATAAATACTTGAGGAGAAACAGGGAAAGAAAGGGAGAGAAGACAGTGGACTTTTTAAAATCATTTACAGAGTGGGCATTGCTATGCCAACATTTAGTGCCCTTCCCTAATTGATCAGTTACGATTCGGTTACCTTGTGTGTCCGAGTCTAGGCCAGACTAGATAAGGAAAGCACTTTCCCTCCCTAAATGACATTAATGAACCAAATGTCTTTTTTCTAATAAGCAACATCATTAGACTGTTAATTCCAAATTTCTATTGAATTCAAATTCCACAATCTGCCATGGTATGTTTCAAACCCAGGTCCCCAGAATATTACTTTGGTCTCTGAATTAATGATCTAGTGATAATACTCGGCCATTGCCTCCCAGGACCAGATTTCTCTTTGAAAGAACTGGTACAGTCTTAAAGGACTGATTTGCCTACTTCTGTGCTGCATTTTCTATTGGACCCAAAACACAATGCAAAGACAATGAACAGAAACTGCTGAGTGTTAAAAGGTGATGAGGATAATTGAGGGTTTGGGGGAGGCGAGCGAGATAAGGGATCCAGAAATGTTTTAAAAATCAGTGTAAGAACTCATGATTTCTCTCCTTGGCTCTGATTCATCCTGAAAAACATAGGGATTAGTCTTTACGCTTGGGAACTGACAAATTGTAAGTATCATGCACATGAACATAACTGTCTCCTTCGCAGACCCTTTGTTTATATTTTTGCCTTTGTTTCACCCGATGGTAGTCCTTGATCTTTGATCCTCAACCAAAACACCTCTCTGGTAGATTTTAATTACCTGATAATATTTCTTTGTGGAGTTTCATTTCTCTTCTGGTTCAAAGGCATTTGTTTCAGTGAGAAGAAAATATTCATTTCAGTGACTATAAGTGAAATGTGGTATTGCCAGCTGAGGAAAATGGGAAAATAAATGTTTAAGAAATTGCTTTGCAGAAAATTGAGAAAATCAGAAGGCGTCTGGTTACCAAGGAAGCATTGCAGTCATCTGGAGAACAGTTGCCTGTTCACACTCAGCTTGAAATGCCGTAGTATTTTATTGGAAAGAAACACTAGAAATTTCTCAGTACATTGTTTTAATGAACCTGTTAAGATAAATGAGTTGTTACGGTAACATCAGACATCAGAATTCCAGTCAACAATATATTTGGGTGCTGGGGTGACAGCTTACTGATAACACAGCTAAATATACAGTGCTGATTGAAGAAAGATGTGCATTTATAGAGCACCTTTTATGAGCTCAGGACCTCCCAAAGTATTTTTGAGCTAATATAGTACTTTTGAAAAGGCAGCTGGCAATATGCACTCAGTAATGTCATCAAAGCAGCAATGAGATAATTAGATTAATTATTTCAGTAAAGTTGATTGAAGGATAAATATTAGTTATGATACAGTCCTCAAATTAAATGACCTTTCATTTTTACTTAAATATAACACAAAAGTGAAAGTTAATTTGCAGTAAATGCTAGAAATTTGGCTCTAATCCACTCCACCGTCCTATGGTATTGATTACCTGGAAACGTCGGGTTTAGGAGCAGCAGGCAATCTTTTGAGCCTACTCTGCCATTCCATAACATCATGGCTGATCTGATTGTGATCTCAAACTTATTTTCCCATCTATACCTGACTCCTTTGTTAATCAAAAATCTAACTTTGCTTTAAATAAATTCTTTGACATAGCCTTTATTACCTAATACAGAAGTGAATTCCACACATTACCAACCTTCTGAAGGAAAAAACGTTCCCCTCATCTTTGTCTCAAAAGAGAGAACTCTTATTTTTAAACTGTGTCCCCTGGTTCTAGTCTCTCCCATAAGAGGAAACAACCTCCCAGTTTCTACCCAATCAATGCCCCTCAGGATCTTAGGTGTTTATTCTTCTCAACTCCAATAGATACAATTCAGTCTGTCCAACTTTTCATCATATCATGGAATAACTCTCCCATCCCAGGAATGAGCCAAATGAACTTATCTCAATCACTTCTAACACACTTCTATCCTTTTTAAATAAGGAGATCAAAACTATATGTAGTACTTCAGATGTGGTCTCACCAAGGTCCTGTACAATGGCAGGGAAACATTTTTATAAAACTATTTAATACTTCATTCCCCTTTCAATAAGAGTCAACATTCCATTTGCCTTTCTAATAATTTGCTGAACCTGCATACCAAGGCCTTGTAGTTCCACAGCTCAGAGTTCTGCAATCTCTCTCCACTTAAAAAGTTCACTATTTCTAGTTCTTTCTGCCAACGTGGACAAGTTCACATTTTATCACCTGTCAAATTTTTTTTCCACCTATCTATGTCTCTACCTCCTCTTGATGATTTACTTTTCCATCTGTCTTGGTGTCACTGACAAAATTAACTACCATACATTCAGCCCTTGTTAAAGATTGTAGATAGTTGAGTAGGGGATCAGTTAGTTCATTTGGGTGGATGGCCAGTTTGCGCTGCAGAGTGACGCCAACCACACAGGTTAAATTCCTACACTGGCTGAGGTTACCAGGAAGGTCTCTCCTTCTGAACTTCTCCTGTCACATCAGAAGGGCTGACCCTCGGGCTAAACCACCACCAGTTGCCTCTCTGTCTCTCCAATGTCACCAGGTTATGGGACAACAGTTTTATTTAAAACCTTAAATCATGTGACTTCTGACTTTGTCCACCCCAGTCCAACACTGGCATCTCCATATCATCTCTCTCTAATGAGAGAGTAGCCCTATAGTCCTCTGGTACTATGATGACTTTGTTTCAAATAGTTGAACTTTCAATGCTGATCTTTGTAGCACTAGATGGAAATTGCCAACCTGAAAAAGGTCCATTTATCCATACTCTCTGCTTCCTGTTTACTAACCAATCGTTTATCAATGATAAAATGTTCTCCCTATACCATGTGATCTTACCTTAACTCTGCCAGATCACATTATGATTTTGTAAGCATCCTACTGTAAACTCCTTTATAATGGATTCCAGTAATTTCCCTACAACAGATGTCAGGCTAACAAGCCTATATTTTCCAGGTTTCTGTCCTCCTACATTCTTGGATAAAGATGTTACATTAGTTATTTTCTAATCTACTGTGACCTTCTAGAATACTATGCCTCTTAATGCCTCTTCAGCCACTTTTTTTTAAAGTTTCTAGGCTTTGGGCCATTTGGTCCTGGAGATTTTTCAGCTTTGTCTCTATACCCTACAGAAACCTATGTGTGACTCTTTTTCACTGGAGACCTTAGGGAGGCACCGTCATTATCCACTTGATCTTAATGGTTTGGTGGTCAGATGTCAATGACAGATTGAATTGTGGTAATTGTGACCACCTTGCCTCTTATTCCACCTTCACAGCCTGTGAGACACAAAGTCATCTTTCCCCTGTTTTCCTGTTGAGAACTGTTTGGACCTCACTGTGTCAGGCAGGTCCCTCTCTGACCTTATTGCCATGAGAAGCAAGGAGTTCCCAATCACACAATGCAAGAGGTCATCGAAACCTGGAAGCCTCTTTACAACATCAGGGTGGTGATTCCCATCAATGTAGCAATCCATAGGCAAAAGCAAAAAGGTTGTGGTGGATAGAGACAATGTTTTTCCCAATGTTTACTGGAGAAAACTGTAGTTCATCTAATACTGGATGTCTGACAGATGTGAGCCTGATTGTGATTCAACACCCTGTGATGGATGGAGAAAGGTGGTAGACAGCAAATATATGAAGATAATTCCATTGGAGGAATGTTAGCAAGTAAGAAGTAAGGGGAGTACCTTGTGGTTGGGCCAAATCTTAAGAATTCCAAAGCTGGTTCCAACTATAGTGGATTATGTCTAAGTAACACTTTCTGGTGAGGCTGACCTGTCATTTGAAATATGTACATTTGTGACAGCTTGGGTGTGATTTGAATTACTGCTGGTAAGAATTCCTAATCCTTAGCAACAATTTGTAGCAGGTCATTGTTTACTGTGGTGCTGCTCGTAGGCCAGGTGAAGGAGGAAAGCTTTGCTGTACCCCACCAGCACATCTTCAGCTATGATCTACCAACCAACCGAAACCCAGGATGCTGACCCATATAACTCCTGATTTTGTTTTTGCTTCCTCTGCCTGACACCTCTTAATATCCTCCCTGTTATTCCAAACCTTAAGGACATGCAGCCATGTAGTTTGCAAACCACATGCTGATAAATGAATATTCTGGGATTTGTCCAGTTCAATTGGTTTTAATTAAAGGCAACAATTTACACTTCAGTGTGTTTTATAGGCTCTGCTGATAGTGATGGAAGTGGTACTCAGTTTAATCCTTATCACTTAATTTTCATGTTAGTGTGTGGTGAGGTGTTCCAGTGCCTGAATCGCTAAAGGTATGCTAAAATGCGTAAGTTATCACAATGGTATATCAACATCATCTTTAAAAATTAGACTTATTCTAGTGGAAGCTACTAACACCCACCATCATTACTTAAGGGAAAATTGCATAGCTATTACTGCAGCATATAAATCTGTATGATCCCTGCAATGAGAAGAGTAACTATTCTTTTTCTTTTGCCCTACTCACACACTTATAATCAAGCTTTCATTTTCCTTGTTTTTAGGCAGCTCTTGATTGAGCCAGTTACAGTGGCCTGAGCATTCCACCTCAACTTGAGCAAATATCATGGGACATATTTACAGTTAGTGGCTCAGTAACTCACATCATGGAAAAATAATGTCTGCATACTGGCTCCCATTCTTTTCTACATGACTAAAACCAACTCTCTTATTGTAATGGCGAAATCATAGATCCACATATTTTATACTTAATGCACTGAATATACACTCTAAATACTGGCATACATTGTTAAAACTGTTTTCTTGTCTTGGAGACAGAGTCAGAAACACGTACACACAGAGCGACTTATACACAGCTCTTAGGTAAACTGAACACAAAAGTACAAACATTTGCACCATCCCATTTATCATTTACTCCTTGCTGCCTTCCACCTTGTGGACTTTCCCCTTTGTTTTTTGAACTCCTCTCTCTTTTTCCCTGCCTTCGAACTTAAACATGTTCCATCTCTGATATTTTCCAGTTCTGAAAGAAGTGAAAGGCTGTGGTGTATTTTCTGGTGTATTTTCTGGGTGCTGTGGTCATGGGCTCAGATAGGGAAGGGCAGAAAAATAACAGGGAATTTCCTTGATGCATTCCCACCACTGGGGAATGTTCCCTTGGTGAACTGGAAAGCAGATTGGCTGACTGAGGTAACCAGGTAATCTACATGCTCAAGGGGGCAAGTCAGGATTGATTGTGTGATTGAGTGATTGTGCCTCTGGCAGAGCAGCCTCCTTGCAGGAGCTATGCAGGAGGCCTCCCTGTGGGGCCATTGTAGCTAGGGGTATGGTTCCACACTGCTGACCCCTTTTAAAATGCCATTTATATTTTCACTCCTGAGGCTACCTCTGTGTTTGGGTACCCCTGTATTCACCAGGCTGTTACCCTTAGCAGTACCCACCTCTTCTGATGGACCTGCTGAGGTGGTACAGCTGCCAATCTTGGGAGTTCTGAAGAAATGTCATACCAGACTTGAAACATTAACTGTTTTCTCTCCACAGACACCGCCAAACTTGCTGAGATTCTCCAGCATTCTCTGAGTTTGTTTCAGATTTCCAGCTTCCACAGTATTTTGCCTTTTTTAGACCAGCAGGATCTTCAGTTTCCCTGACATCAAGTGTGGGCTCTGTTAGATCCTGATGTTGTGGGAAGGTTCTGCCGGTTAACCCTGATTCTCTCACTCCACAGATGCTGTCAGATAGCCTGGGTATAGCCAGAAAAATCTTCTGACAAAGGGACCAGAAACGCTAACCCTGCTTTCTCTCCACGGATGCTGCCAGACTTGCTGAGTTTCTCCAGCAATTTCTGTTGTTCTGGATATATCCAACATTTTCAGTTCTTATTTTAAATGGAAAGATACCTTTATAAGACGAAGTAAAATGAAAAATATAACAAAACAAATGACCCCATTCTTCATTCATGACTTTTCAGTTTAAGTCAAAAATAGAAACCTGAATTTTTGTGCATTTCAAGTTTAAGTCTATAGCTGTTCACTACATTCAGTCATTACTTTTGTTTTGCAGTAGCCTTCCCTTGAATCAGAATGAAGTGATGACGCCCACCTTGCTGCTGTGGGGAGAAAAGGAAGAATTTCTGGAATTCAGAATGGCTGAGGTCACAAAGACCTATGTGAAGAGCAGCTTCAGACTGAATATTGTGGCTGAAGCTGGTCACTGGCTTCAACAGGACCAGCCCGAAGTGGTTAATAATTTAATTTGGGAATTTTTAAAGGAGGTCGACCAGTAAAATACGTTGTCACTGATGATATGATTTAAGATAAGATTTTGCAATGGTTCCAGTGTGAAAATTAAATGTTCTTCTGTGTCGCTTAACTCTAACCAATCCCCTTTACATGTGCTGTCTGAAATCTTTCAGTGGTGCTGAATGAAAGTCTGCTTCTAAGGTTCGTACTTTATTGATGCACTATTTATTAAGCTGTGTGTAATTCTGCTCAGTAACCATTTAAAGCTGTGGTGTCCCTTTGTAAAATGTGCATTCAAGTTTATATGTATGTTTTTAATATATATATAAAATATATATATGGATAGATAGATAGAGATCCCTGTGTGTATCTATGTGTGTATATATATTTATATATATATATAAAAATACATAAATATAAAACCATGATTTCTAAGTTACCAATGACCACATTTCTGTGTACTTGGATTGACCAAAGGTTTGAAACAAAGAATTATCTGCCGAAGAAAGTAATTGACAAGACAACATAAAACTTCTTCAAGCTTTTCTGTTTTCAGTGTGGGTGCAAAGAATGCAGGTAGGAGATATAAGGGATGTGACAGCTTTAAATCAAAAGAGGCCTGACATTGTGAGAGACAGCATTTTAGCATATTTATTCCCAAATCTTTGCACATGAAAACACCAGCCTTAAGACTTGTAATTAAGAAACAATGATGTCACCATGTAAATGACTGATACATGCTCCTTACTGTTTTCATTTACATGGTGGTGCCTTTCACTACCTTCGTATGAAGAAAACAAGAGTGCCATTTCTGAAAATTTAAATGGGATTGTTTATATTTTGTATTTATAAGTTGTATAGATTGATGTTTTTATTGACAAAGATTATTTGTCGAAAATTATTTGGTCTCCATGGCAAGTGTATATATTCATCCATAGAATATTAAAAACAGATTATCTACCTGCTATACTCCTAGAACGCTTTGGGAATATGATTATTGCTGATTTTCTCAATCGGAACAAATTTGTGCAATGCTCCATCTGCTGGACCAATTCAAAACAGACCAGCCTCACTTACATGAAATGGTAAATGTATGAAAGATAACCTCAAGATTTGAACCTATGTTATGGCCAGGGGCAAGAATTTCCTGAGATAGTTTTCTTGATCAACCACTGCAACCTCATTTTACACATCTCCAAAAAATGTCAGCTGATAATGATGCAATCAGTCTGGAAAATCTGTTAGCTTCTGGGCAAAACAATTTCAGGTTTTATCTACATCTGACTAGGTGATTCCTGGCGTTCTTTTTGAGGGGGAGAAGGGAGATGGAGAATAAGTCATAAACGTTGTATCTTGAAGAGTCTAAAACCAAGGTTTTAAAACCAGACTACAGTTACCAACAATTGAAATACAATGAATCTCATGGGTGGATACAGATTCCCAACATCCTTAATCACAGTGATACCGCTATCCATTATTGTCATTGATTTTGTTTCAAGATTCCAATATTCAGTTCATGGGTGGACACAGATTCTCCATTTCCCCAAACTTTGATGAGACATCAGTGGTTAAGTCAGGAAAGTGGAGTTGAGGACTAGCAGATCTGCCATGATCTCATTGAATGAGAGCAGACTTGGTGGGCCAAATGGCCTACTTCTGTTCCTATTTCTTATGATGTTATCTACCTATTTAACATTTAGCTGGGGACACATGACTTTTTAAGCATCCCATAGAGTAGCAAATTAGCTTGCACACACTGTACTACTGAACCCAACAATATGAATCCCCATCACTGACATCCAAGTTCACACCTTCTCTTTGTATTAGTTTTGCCAATTCTCAAGTGAGCCATTGGGAGAAAGCACCAGAAACTGAAAGGATGGGTCGACAGTGAGGAAAAAACCCTGACAGTAACAGTTTTTATCCTCTGTTTTGCTCAGTCTTAAGCAATTGGCTTTCCCTATTAAACATATATGATGTCATATCCGTTTAATGGACCACTGAGAAGACTGGACTATTTGCTTGCCTTCCTAGAATATTCAATAGACTTTAATTAAGTCTTCTACAAAGCAAGGTCTTCTAAGGAAAGTACATTTTTGAGATGTGTTCAAAGATCTGTAGGGTAAATTCACTAATCCCCTGCTCCCAATGGAGATTGGGCTTCAACCCACATACCCTTCAATAGTGGGAGCTCAGACCTAATGAATTTACCTTATACCAGTATTGTATTTCAAATGTATTTACATTTTATATACAAATTCTTCTGGTGAAATCACACAATGGAATCCCTGTTGTTAACACTTTGTGTTTTGCTGCAAGTTTGTAAGAGTGAAAGCGACTGCATGCTTAATTTTCACTTGAAATATTGATTGATTGTATTTTCTACAAATCACAAGTTCTCACAGAATTTATTTGCTGCATTAATGAAATAATTTCATGCACCCCAACTCATTATAAACTTGAATAACATTTGAATCATGCAAAGGTATCAGATGCATGTGAACGCACAGCATTCAAACTCAGAACTCTGTTACTATTTCTTCACTGTTGTTAGATCAAAATCCAGGAATTCCTTGTTTTCTCACAGCCCAGATAGACTCCAGTGGTTCAAGAAAGCAGCTGACCATCAACTTTTCAAGGCCAAACATGGACGGACAATGTATTCTGGTTCAGCCAGTGATGCTTACATCCCATGAACAAACAAGTAACATAATTAACTAAGAAGAGAGGTGGAGCCCTGTATAGTTTTCAATGCAAATCATTCTAAAAGCCCATAGGAATATTGATAATTTCTCACACTCTACAAGATATTTACTTGATGAGTAGTTAATATTTTAATGGTAATAGAAATGAATTATCTGACACATTGCTCACTGATGATCTCATGCCTCTTTGTTGAATCAATGGAAATGTGTTCACAGTTATTAAAATTTATAGTAATTGTTTGGTCATCTGAATAAAGCCTAGATATTGGTTTTAAAGTAAAGCAATTTCTATTTAATAATCGGACTTGCCTGCAATGAAATTATCCACAGCCAATACTATTAAGCATGCAGTGCAAAATTAATGATGAGATAAGGAACCCTTGGAATACAATAGTTTAGAGGGAACTGGATAAACACTTAGAAAGGGACATATGTAAGGAACCATGGTGGCCCAGTGGTTAGCACTGCTGCCTTATAGTGCCAGGGACCTGAGTTCAATTCCAGCTTTGGCTGATTGTCTGTGTGGAGTTTGCATGTTCTGGGTGTTCTAGTTTCCTCCCACACTCCAAAGATGTGCAGGTTAGGTGGATTGGCTGTGCTAAATTGCTGCAGGGATGTGCAGTCTAGTTGGGTTAGCCATGGGAAATGTGGGGTTATGGAGATGGCAGTGGGTCTGGATAGGATTGTCTTCAGAAGGTCACTATGGGCTGAATGGCCCCAATCTGTAGAGATTCTGTACTTTGTTTAACAAACCAAAATCCATATGTTGAATTCACAAAAATTGTAAATTTATAGCCTAGGATAAAACCAGTATATACTTTTCCCCTCTGGCCTCTTCCCTGTCCAGAAGCCCACTCTCCACTTGGGAAGAAGCCAGCTCTTCTTTTTTAATTAACCCAAGCACCAGTTAAACAAGTCACAAATGAATGAGAAATGAATGAAACAAAAAAGGCACTTGTGGTGCAGTGGTAGTGTCTCTACCTTTGGGCCAGGTGAATATAACAACAGCTACAATCAGCAGTGGAGGGGAGCAATCTAAAGAAGAACTCAGCTTTTTATTTTATTTTAAGAAAGCACCAAACAAGCTGATCACCCAGTAATTTACAAGCACTGCCCACCAGGGGCAGTGTTACAATAACAAAAATCAAAAAGATGGGGAAATAAAGGAGAGAACTAAATCAAAATAGTTGGCCCATTGCTTGGACCTATCAATGGCTACTTTATCCAGGCCCATGGGGAGGTCTTCTGGCCTGCCCACCCCCTCAAACGTAGCATTTCTTTTTATTTTGAAACACCCACCACCAAATCACCCAATTAATGAATAACAAGCACTGACCACTGGGACAGTGCCACAATAACAAAAGTCAAGGAAGGGTGGGGAAAGAAAGAGGGACTGAATTAAAATGGAGTTGGAAAGGAAATAGTGTCCCCAGCACCCATGGCACTCACTATCTTCTAAAAGTTTCAGAGGTGTTGGTGGATACTATGTGCTCTCTCTCCAAGGACACCCAGGTGTGAACATAGTCACAGAAGTGGAGTTAACAGTCAGGAAGAGTGACTGAGCAATTTTTTTACCACGACAGAAGCCCCTGCATTTATAATGAAATGACCAATGTAGAAGGACAGCCCGTCAAGGCCAGTGCAACAATAATAAAACCAAGGGAAAGAAAGGTAGGGAGAGAGAGAGAAGCCTCGCTCTTAAATAAAAATTTTCAATGAGTATTACCTACTCTCAATTCTGGATCTGATCTGTTTAACCCTTAGGGGATTTTATGGTGCAGTGCAATATCCCTACCTCTAGGCTAGTAGGTTGGGGTATAAGTCCCATCTCCCCTGGAAGTGCATCTCAGCATATCTGTACAGGTTGATTAAAATTGCTGGAACCTTAAAGGTACCTGCATTTCTAACACAGGAAGCAAAGATTGGAATAAACCTCTCTCTGCTTCTACTCATATAAGACCATCCAGAGAAAGCAGAATCAGAATATCCTGGCTAATAATTTACCAAAATAGGCCAAGAGTATATATTTTTATGATGTGGTGAGCATCTGTAATGATGCAGTAAAATGATTAGAATCATTGGCTGCATTTCCATCCCTGTTTCCAAAGGTACTTCTGCAGGACAATGATAAATTTAAATCTCCATAAACTGACAGGTCTGTAATACTTCTGTGCATTATGGAGATTTATGTTAATTATTGAAAGAAGTTAACAAGAAAGTGCAATTTCATTGGAGCACTTCTTTTAAAAAATTGCCTTTTCGCAACAAAATATCCACAAATTTACAAAAGGTCTTGCAGGTACACTGTCTGTTCAGATGTAAACACAGTCTACATCTGCATCTTTAAAAGATGCCACATAAAATGATTACATCATTACATAGTCTACCAAGACATTTAGGTGTTTGGGTTTTCCTGCAGGGGTCATGATGAAATGGTTGCCAGTTTATGAAGTCCACTCACTGGACTTGGTTTGTTTATTAGATTCAGTGTTTAGTATTTGTCATGAAGAAAGCACTGATTTTCACATTGGAAAGCGCAAAAGACAAGATTTATTTGCATGAGTCAAGAATCCTGGAAGAACTTACTGCATACAGTCCAATGGCATAAATACATTTTACCAACGTTATTCTGTGAAGATGCACTGTGTTGGTATTCTGATCTCACCCCAATCCCTTATTTAAATGTGTAGCATATTTCATATATAATAAATTTCCACTTAGCTTATATTTTGTGGAATATATTCAAATAGCTTACGATTATTACCAAAGAAGCTAAATTATTTTTCAAAAAGGCAATAATTGCCCTTTATTGATCAGTTAAATCGAAGCAAACAATTCTTGAATGAGATTAGATGGTACCTGGTGATATATTTCTTCAAACAAATATTGACCCATATTTTGTAGGTATAGTAAATGAAGCCTTCTAAGAAAATACAATTAAATTTGTTCAATCTATATAGGCAACATAATTTAACCACAAGAAATTCAAAGTAATTTGTATTTGTTTCCATTGTAATGTAACACATTGTGTCAGTTTAATAAAGTAAAGAATGCTAAAGAGTCTGATGGGTTGTTGTAATTTCTTTTATTGTTACTGTTGCAAACTGCTCGATTAATTTTCCTCCGAAGCTCTCAGGTCTTTATGAGATTCTGGTTCAGACAATGTAACTTAGGGCCAGCTATTTCTCACAGCATCTGCCTGAGCATTTATACTGTAGATAGAAAACTACCTGCTGTCACTGCTCCCCCACCATTTATTTCAGAGCCCCCTTCCCCTCCCCCATTTCTGAAGAAGGGTCCCGACCCGAAACGTCAGTTTTCCTGCTCCTCTGATGCTGCCTGGCCTGCTGCGTTCCTCCAGCTCCACACCTTGTTATCTCAGACTCCAGCATCGGCAGTTCCTACTATCTCCTCCCGAATGGGTTGTTTTTCACCAGTTTGTTCTGTTTGTTTTGAGACCAATATTGAACGCTTAGAAACAGTGGTAAGGTTGGTTCCCTCTTCCAATGAAGTTCAGTAATTACTGAATCTTATTCTTGAATATTTATCCAGCTGATAGTCAGTATCACTTTATACTTTCACTTCTGCACAGCTACTATATAGATATGAACCATTTCTTCTGATTTCACTTGAGTGGTAATTTTATTTCCATGCCCTATGCTTTTATGAAACTAAAGGTAAATGACATAAATTCAGGTACATTATCAGTGTTTTAAAGACATAATTCTGATTTATCACATTTTTTTCACTGTAATTCCTGCTACTAACAATAGGCAAACAAACTTAGGAAGCCATTTCTCACTCCATCCATCAATGCTTGCACAATTCACGGTCACTATCTCGTGTTCACTGCCTGGCATCTGCTTCCCAAAATGTGTCATCATCCAGAGAAAGATTGAAGTGCAAGTGCAGATTGTAGCTTGAATAAAGTATGCAATAAAACAATCTAGAAATATTACAGACAAAGAAGTCCTTACGACTAGGAGGTTTTGCTGGCTGCTAATGACTTAGAAGATAAATTAATGAGAGAGAGAGACAAAGTGGGCAGATAGTTGGAAAGAATTTAAAAACCGGAAGAACTGCAGATGCTGTAAAGCAGGAACAAAAACAAAGTTGCTGGAAAAGCTCAGCAGGTCTGGCAGCATCCGTGAAGAAAAAATCAGAGTTAATGTTTCGGGTCCAGTGACCCTTCCTCAGTTCTGACCTGAAATGTTAACTCTGATTTTTTTCTTCACAGATGCTCCCAGATCTGCTGAGTTGGAAAGAATTTGCTGTCTGAAGTGTGCTATAGAGGCCAGCCAGCTTCACCACACAAATGGAAATTTATTGATAAACATTCTCCCAGATGGTACATATCAAGCTAAAATTAGACTAGTGGCTCAGGGTTTCGAAAAACAAGATTGAGATGTTAGAGTGGTCTCATCCACAGCAAGAGAAGTAATCCTGAAATATTTATTAACTCTGTGGGCCCCAACTATCACTAATTGCCCTTGAGAAAATGATGTTGAATCATCTTGAACAATTGAAGTGTTTTATCTGCTGTCCTTGCTCATGGAAAGGAGACAGGTGTTGAGGATGGTTGAGGAATGAGACCAGAGTGTTACAGAGGGAGTGATCCCTTTCGGAAGTGCCAACAAAGGTGTGTTTATTGATGGCATTGTACGGGAGGTGGCAGAAATGGAAAAGGATGCATGGTGAGTCAGGAAGCCAAAGGGGTGGAATATTGGCCAATTGATATATAAGCCATATCTTTGTAGATTTTTTATTCATTCACAGGATGTGGGATTCACTGGCTGGGCGAGCATTTAGCATCCATTACCAATTGCCCTTGAGGTGGTGATAGTGAAGCACCATCTTGAACAACTGCAGTATTTTATCTCTTATCACTTTTATCACTTGCATGCTGGAGACATATTGGGGTAATTGAGGAATGGAACAGGATGTTGCAGAGAGAATGGCCCCTTTAGAAAGCAACAGGGAAGGTGTGTTTGTTAGTCATACCATGTTGGAGGTAGCAGAAATGGGAAAAGATGAACTGTTGTAAATGGAAGCCAAGGAGATGGAGGTGAAAAGAACAAGAATCCAATAAGGGTCTGGTATGGTGGGGAGTGACAGCAGAATAATAGGAGATGGAAAGAACATATATGGAGGCTCATCAACCACAGTGCAGAACATGCACAGAGGCCCATCAGCCACAGCATAGGTCATGAAGAACATGAGCATTAGGCACGTGGAGAGCCTAAAGATCATGAAGCAGGGATTTATTCCACTGGCATCAGGTATTTATAAAATGAAGGAAAATTGAGGCTAAACTAGGAAACAGAGTTTTCTTGGAATTAAGATTGTCATTCACATTTGGTTGAAGAAATCCTTTATCTGTGTCTTCCTCTCACTCCATGAAGCTTCTTTCTGCCAAAGACACCCTTCCTTCCAAAGAGAGTCCACTTGACTGCTTGAGCTTCCCCGCTCAGTCTTCCCTCGCAATCGCCTCATGTTCTGTCCCCTTTAACATTTCTGACTTGCCATCCCAGCAACTAGATGTAATGCACAATGACTATTCATAGTGTGGAAGCAGGCCATTCAGCCCATCAACCCTCTGACAAACATCCCACCCAGACCCACGCCCCAACCCTATCCCTGTAACCCTGAATTTCCCACCTAGTCTGCACATCCCTGGACACTATGGACAATTTAGCGTGGCCAATCCACCTAACCTGCATATCTTTGTACTGTGGGAGGAAACTGGAACACCTGGAGGACATGCAGACATGGGGAGAATGTGCAAACTCCACATAGTTGCCTGAGGCCAGAATCAAACCCGGGTCCCTGGTGCTGTGAGGCGGCAGCGCTAACCACTGAGCCACTGTGCCACCCCTCGTCAGCAAGCAGTTGTGTGATCAGCAATTTTGAAGGTGCCTAATGGCTGGAATGTCCAGGTTCAAATTAATGGCAGTATTCTCTTCTCATATCAGCAATCTGAGCAAATGGTGCTGTCTAGTATTTGCTTGAGAGGTCATTCTCAGTATCTAATCTGTACTGGTACTTTTCATGGGTTCCAGGCTTTGTGACACATAACTCACTTTGAGGTATAGGTCAGTCAGGTCTACAGGAGTCATATGATAGGAAGCACATACTTCAACTACTGGCAGATTATCCGTGCACCTTTTCCCAGGGCTGGAATAGGCCTCATCACAGTGGATGCACACCTAGATTCACAATACACATGTCACTCTAGGATTCTTCATCACTATCTGACTCCACTTCACTCTGGCCATCACACAATGACACTTCAGATTCTGAAATCTCCACTGCGTGAGCTGCTTGCCTCCACATCATTGTGAATCATTTGGCATTGACAACTATATCTAGCTGCTTGGTTACTCTGTGGGATTCAGGGTCCCAAACATTGCCCTCCAGTTAACAACCTTCTTGTCAGTGGCAAATTACAGTACAACAGTAACTACTGTTATGACCAGACCCTGGGTGAGATTCCCAACGTCATTACAGATCCAGACTGAATACCCCCAAAGTGTGAACTGGCTCTCCTCCCTTGTTCTAAGAATTTAATGTATTAAATAATACCAACTTAATCAGGCTTTCTTGTGTTAACAAAGAGTGAGTCTATTAGTTACTCAATGTGTGAAGAAATCATAATGCAACAGACATGCACACAGATATTTAAGTTCTTAGTGAAAATTTGTAGCTTGGGTTGTGGATGCAGTTGTTCGTTTGCTCACTGAGTCGGTTGTTCTGTGGTGTGCAAATGTTTTGTTACAATTATAAGCAACATC
This sequence comes from Rhincodon typus, assembly GCF_021869965.1. NCBI lineage: Eukaryota > Metazoa > Chordata > Chondrichthyes > Orectolobiformes > Rhincodontidae > Rhincodon > Rhincodon typus. The sequence goes on along the minus strand of NC_063341.1, from coordinate 65,908,369 downwards.
ATCAGTGTGATGTCTGGTCAAAGCGTTGGTGTTTTGCTCCATTCTGAATTTATATGATCCTGTGGTGTGGTGGGTTTTGTCACTTCCAATTCTATTTTTCAGCAGCGGTCTGTTTCTACGGGGTCTATTTCTATGTGTCAGTTAATGGAGTTCCCGTGTTGAGAACCAGGCCTCCAGAAATTTCCTGGCATGTCTATTCACTTCTCCCAGTATAGTCATTTTGTCCCTGTCAAACTGATGGATTTCATTGTCTGGGTGCATCAAGACAAGTGAATATTGGTCATGTCTTTTTACTGCCAGTTGGTGTTCGCATATCCTGGTCATCAGTTTCCTCCCCATTTGTCCAATGTAATGTCTATTGCACTCACTGCATGGGATTCTGTATATCACGTTAGTCCTGTTTACTGTCAGTATGGGGTCTTTAGTCTTTGATAGCATTTGACGCAGTGTTGATGCAGGTTTGAGTGCAATCATGAACCTAATACTCTTAAAAGGACTTACCTCGAGTGTCAGCGGCCTTCATTTTTCAGCAGCAGAGAGAGAGGCGACAGCAAGGACCAGGGAGCTGCCGGGACGGTAAGCTTTCCCTCTTAAAAGGACTTACCTCAAGCGTCAACGGCCTTCATTTCTCAGCAGCAGAGAGAGAGGCGACAGCGAGGACCAGGGGGCTGCCGGGAATATATTTGGGCAGCGGCTGAACCCGAGAGACTAAACATGTAGTGTCTCCCACCCGCCCTCCTCCTCTAACCAAAAAAAATGGATTCTGTGGTGTGTTGGTAAGGTAAGGTTTCTATACTTTTTCTATTTCTTCTGTATTGTGTAATTGGTTAAAAATTTACTTTCTTTTTTTATTTATCTATTAATTGGTTATTTGAAAGGACCATAGCAGAGAAGTATTAGAAAGTATTTAACTCATAAATTGAGATAAAGTAATAAAGTAATTAACTAAGTAGAGATGGCTGGGCAGGTGATGTGCTGTAGCTGTATGATGTGGGAGCTGGCTGATCCCATTGTGAACGGCAGTGACCACATCTGCAGCAAGTGTTGGTTGCTGGAAGAACTCCGGCTCAGAGTTGAAGATCTGGAACCTGAGTTTCAAACACTGCGGCACATCCGGGAGGGGGAGAGTTACCTGGACGCTTTGTTTCAGGAGGCAGTCACACCTGGTAGATTAAGTAATTCAAATTCAGTTAGTGATCAGGGACAACAGGGTGTGACTGCATGTGAGGCAGGTAGGGGGATCCTGACTTCAGGAGTGGAGGACCCTCAGCTTTTGACCTTATTCAATAGGTACGAGATCCTTGCTCCCTGTGTGGATGAGGAAAAGGGCTGCGAAGAGGATGAGCCAGCTCATCACGGCACCATGGTGCAGAAGGCCATTCAAGAGCGGGGAGCAAAAAGACAAGTGGTAGTTATAGGGGATTCTATAGTCAGGGGGATAGAAGTATCCTTTGCAAGCCGGATCGGGAGTCCCGCATGGTGTGTTGCCTGCCCAGTGCCAGGGTGCAGGACATCTCTGACCGGCTTGAAAGGATATTGGAGTGGGAGGGGGAGGATCCAGTTGTTGTGATCCATGTTGGGACTAACAACATAGGCAAGTCTAGGATGGAGGACCTGTTTGGGGATTATCAAGCACGAGGAACGAAATTAAGGAACAGGTCCTTGAGGGTCATAATCTCCGGATTACTGCCCGAGCCACATGCAAATTGGCTTAGGGATAAGAAAATTAGGGAAGTAAACACGTGGCTAAGGGAGTGGTGTGGGAAAGAGGGGTTCCATTTCATGGGGATTGGCATCAGTTTTGGAACCGGAGGGATCTGTACCGATGGGACGGTCTCCACCTGAACCGATCTGGAACCAGTGTTCTTGCGAAAAGGATAAATAGGGTGGTCACTAGGACTTTAAATTAGTGAGTTGGGGGGGAAGGGAAAGGGAAAACGACAGGGAGTATGATGGTAAATAAAAAGGTAAGCAGCAGGTTAGCATGTGTGCAGGAGGGTTTAAGTTCAAGGCAGACTATGAAAGAAGCAAAAAGGAAGGATAACTCAGGAGATATTATTAGAGATGTTGGAAATCATGAGGGTAAGAAAGCTAGCATAAAGGCACTTTACCTGAATGCTCGTAGCATTCGTCACAAGGTTGATGAGTTAACGGCACAAATCATCGCGAATGAATATGATTTGGTAGCCATTACGGAGACATGGTTACAGGATGGTCACGACTGGGAGTTAAATATCCAAGGGTACCAGACTATTCGGAAGGACAGACAGGAAGGTAAGGGAGGTGGTGTAGCTCTGATTTTCAAGGACGCCATCAGGGCGGTGCTGAGAGATGATATAGGTTCTATGGAGAATGAGGTTGAATCCATTTGGGTGGAAATTAGAAATTCTAAGAGGAAAAAGTCACTGATAGGCATAGTCTATAGGCCACCAAATAATAACATCACATTGGGGCGGGCAATAAACAAAGAAATAACTATGCCTGTAAAAATGGTACGGCAATTATCATGGGGGATTTTAACCTACATGTAGATTGGTCGAACCAGCTCGGTCAGGGTAGCCTTGAGGAGGAGTTCGTTGACTATATTCGTGATAGTTTTCTTGAACAGTATGTAACTGAACCAACGTGAGAGCAAGCTATCCTAGATCTGGTCCTGTGTAATGAGACAGGAATAATTAATGACCTCATAGTTAGGGATCCTCTTGGAAGGAGTGATCACAGTATGGTTGAATTTAGAATACAGATAGAGAGTGTGAAGATAAAATCCAATACCAGGGTCCTGTGCTTGAACAAGGGGAACTACAATAGAATGAGGGAGGACTTGGCTAAAGTAAACTGGAAACAAAGATTTTATGGTGGGACAGTTGACAAGCAGTGGAGGACTTTCAAAGCAATCTTTCAAAGTGCTCAGCAAAAGTATATTCCAATGAAAAGGAAGGACTGTAAGAAAAGGGGTAATCTGCCATGGGTGTCTAAAGAAATAAGGGAGGCTATCAAATTGAAAGAGAAGGCATACAAAGTGGCCAAAAACAGCATGAAACTAGAAGATTGGGAAAACTTTAAAGGTCAACAGAAAGCCACAAAAAGAGCTATAAGGAAAAGTAAGATAGAACATGAGAAAAAACTAGCACAGAATATAAAGACAGATAGGAAAAGTTTCTATAAATATATAAAACGAAAAAGAGTGGCTAAAGTAAACGTTGGCCCTTTAGAGCATGAGAAGGGGAATTTAGTTATGGGATATGATGAAATGGCCAAGGCATTGAACAGGTATTTTGTATTGGTCTTCACAGTGGAGGATACTAATAACATGCCAGTAATTGACAAAGAGACGAAGGTAGGTGAGGACCTGGAAACAATCATTATTACGGAAGAGGTAGTGTTGGGCAAGCTAATGGAGCTAAGGATTGATAAGTCTCCTGGCCCTGATGGAATGCATCCCAGGGTACTAAAAGAGATGGCGGGAGAAATAGCAGGTGCACTGGTGGTAATTTTCCAAAACTCGCTGGACTCTGGGGCAGTCCCAGCAGATTGGAAAACAGCAAATGTGACGCCACTGTTTAAAAAGGGAAGTAGACAAAAGATGGGGAATTATAGACCGGTTAGCTTAACCTCTGTAGTGGGGAAGATGCTTGAGTCTATTATCAAGGAAGAAATAGCAAGGCATCTTGATAGAAATTGTCCCGTTGGGCAGACGCAGCATGGGTTCATGAAGGGCAGGTCATGCTTGACAAATCTTTTGGAATTCTATGAAGACATTACGAGCGAGGTGGACAATGGGGACCCAGTGGATGTGATGTACCTAGATTTCCAAAAGGCCTTTGACAAGGTGCCGCACAAGAGGCTACTGCATATGATAAGGATGCATGGCATTAAGGGTAAAGTATTAGCATGGATAGAGGATTGGTTGACTAACAGGAAGCAAAGAGTGGGGATAAATGAGTGCTATTCTAGCTGGCAGTCAGTGACTAGTGGTGTGCCTCAGGGATCGGTGTTGAGACCGCAATTATTTACAATTTATATAGATGATTTGGAGTTGGGGACCACGTGTAGGGTGTCAAAGTTTGCAGATGACACTAAGATGAGTGGCAAAGCAAAGTGTGCAGAGGACTGTGAAACTTTGCAGAGGAACATAGATACATTGAGTGAGTGGGCCAACGTCTGGCAGATGGAATACAATGTAAATAAATGTGAAGTCATACATTTTGGTAGGAGTAATAGTAAAAAGGATTATTACTTGAATGGTAAAAAGTTGCAGCATGCTGCTATGCGGATGGACCAGGGTGTCCTTGTGCATGAATCACAGAAGGTAAGTCTGCAGGTACAACAAGTAATTAGGAAGGCAAATGGAATTTTGTCCTTCATTGCTAACGAGATTGAAATAAAAAGCAGAGAGGTTATGTTGCAGCTGTACAAGGTGCTGGTGAGGCCACACCTGGAGTACTGTGTGCAGTTTTGGTCTCCTTACTTGAGAAAGGATGTATTGGCACTGGAGGGGGTGCAAAGGAGGTTCACTAGGTTGATTCCGGAGTTGAGGGAGTTGGCTTATGAGGAGAGACTGAGTAGATTGGGATTATATTCATTGGAATTCAGAAGATTGAGGGGGGATCTTATAGAAACATATAAAATTATGGAGGAAATAGATAAGATAGAAGTAGAGAGGATGTTTCCACTGGCAGGTGAAGCTAGGACAAGAGGGCATAGCCTCAAGATTAGAGGGAGCAGATTTAGGACTGAACTGAGAAGGAATTTCTTCACCCAGAGGGTTGTTAATCTATGGAATTCCTTGCCCAGTGAAGTAGTTGACACTACTTCAGTAAATGTTTTTAAAAAAAAGTAGATTTTTTTTGAACAATAAAGGAATTAAGGGAGTTAAGGGAATTAAGGTGAAAACACAGGTAAGTGGATCTGAGTCCACGAAAGGATCAGCCATGATCTTATTGAATGGTGGAGCAGGCTCGAAGGGCCAGACGGCCTACTCCTGCTCCTAGTTCTTATGTTCTTATGTTCTTATGCGGTTTAAGGAGTCACAAACCTACATCAACACTGTGGCTATATTGGGGACAAGAATGGTAACAAAATGTTTGCACACCACGGAACAACCTACCCAGCGAGCAAACAAACAACTGCATCCACACAGATCAGAAATAAGAAGTGAATCCAAAAAAAAGGTCAAAAAGTGGACAGTTCAGAGTCTGGATCATTCATGAAGGGTAGATAATGGACTGTTGATAATCAAACAGTCGATTTTGAGGCTCTTGGCTTTGCAGTTCGAGTGAAATTCTTTTGGCCTGTTTCTTTTTGACTGGCTTGCTATCTAGCAGGCTTCTATTTCCCAGAGTGAGAGACAATTTACCTGCAATGCAAGGGTGAATAGTTGGTGGTTCTTTGACTGTAATCTTCATAGTACACTAGTACATGAGAACTTCAACGCACGCACTGGCACACACAAGCTCCTCAGCTCAGGGGCACATCTTTTTCCACTAGCAGTCACAGAACAAGGCTGAACTGACATTAACACCTGTTCATGTGTTTTCTTAAAAAGGGAAGACACAAAACATGTCTCTCACCCAAACAGCTATCTTTTCTCTCATCATTTTCACAGCCTGAGATAACACTCAGTAGATTACGGTTTAGTGTGTACCACTTTTTCTCCCTTTCAAGTCTATCCCTTAAAAGCTTCTTTGACACCTAGTGACACTACAAGGTCTCTCTCTCCAACCAGCCACTGAATTTACATCCTTAGTCATTTTTTGACTTTATGTCTTTTTCTTTAAAGAGCATGTCATCATTAAAAGTTCAATACACCTATACGTGATCTGGATGGTGATCCATCATCATATCAATACATTTCAAAATCAATTCAGCACATTCTGAGGCATGAAAGGCATTATACAAATGCAAGTCTTTTTTCATTTTAGGAAAGATATTATTTAGTGGATTATGATAAGTTAATAAATTTCTGTCCTGTTTGTTTTGATAACCATCAATATAAACAAATTATAAATTATCTAAATCTGTCTAGAAAGTATCAAGCAAGGTACTAGCCTGGTATCGCCTGGTGAAACCACACAGTGAAGATGGTATCAATTAACAAGTGCTAATATTAGGGGTTCTTGGGGGCACTGGTATTGTCACTACCTCTGATCCAGAAGGTTGGGTTTGAGTCCAATGTGCCATGGAAGTATGTCATCCAAGCAGGATGCTTAAAGGAAAATAATTGCAAGTATATTCTGCAATAGGTTTTCAGGCAATCAAATTTACCCAGCTGTCAAGTGATAAATGAGAGACACAACATTCCCAAGATACTAGTAACACGCACCATAAACTGGTGGTTCAAAAATATTGTTCAGCATTTTTGCTGTTTTTACTTTCATGCCCGACCTTAAACATGGAGAGAAGACAGCTTCTTCATTCTCACAGTAACATGAGGCCAATGACAGCATAACAAAACCCGACTGTTATTGTAGTAAATCATCGTGGGCAGCAACACAATGAAGAGACTTCCATTTTCTAAAGGAAAGTGTTTCCTATGAAGTTTTCTCGGGTTGGGGCGACGGAAAGAATTTTCTTCATTTCTGTGGTCACAGACTCTGACTTGGGTGCATTTCTATAAATGCAGTAATCCTGTATCGATCTGTAGTTCCTACTTTATTATCATTTGCAGGAATCTATTTGTAGATTCAAAATAAAACCTCTGGAAACAAGAGCTCAGCATCTTTTACACATACTGACAGGAGGTGCTGTTTTGCATTATAAATAGTTTTTATTTATAATTATAGTAGGAAGTATTCGTCCAATATCAGTTTCCAGTACAAACTGCAGCTCCCAATTGGCACAAATGTGAAGAATAATAAGTTGCATTGTTTTCCACAAATAGCAATTTGAGCAAAGAAGGTTTGGTAAAGATAAATTACTGTCCTTGACAGTTACAGCCTTAGCTAACTCCTGGCACCCTTGAAGTAATCAGAACAATTGCAGTAATGCTGGGTTTTTACTTTTGGTCCAGAACTTTGCCTGCAGCTCCTCAATGTGAAGTCAATCAGTTCCAGGTGACTGGACAGGATTTCCGATTCGGAGATTAATGTGCCTTTGAATGGTGATTGTCCCTCAAGGGGATTCACACTGTTTGATGCTGATTGAATTTATTGCTGTCCGGACAAGCTTTCACTGATAAACAACAGCTTCAGAACAGTGACCATGTTGGTTGGAATCAGAAACTTTTCCTGTTTTAGGTATATAAGAGTTATTTTTCCTTAACTCTCTTTGGAATCTTTAGCCAGAATCTTCCTATTATAGAGTCCAAGTCTGGAAATGGGCCTGGAAGTGGGAGAGCTTCCACTCAGGGACAAGTGGGATTTGTTCCCACACATGTGTGGTTTTCAGCTTATTATTTATGCATGTGAAATTTCACATGAGTACAGCAATAAATCCTACAGGGCAGGGGTAGACAAGGCATTCTCATCCTGCCAGGACCTTCTGGGGTTAAAGGTCCTGGCTCCATTTCTAATGGCCACATGAAGAGGCATTCACTCACCACAAACCGGGAGGACCACTCAGCCTGTGTCAGTCAGCCCTGTCTTCACCTAGGGGGTATCTCAGAACAGACAGAAACAGATCCTGCATTTCAGTGACTCTCCACAAGTGGTTCTGCTTGAGGTGGTCCAGTGAAGGTGGGTGATCCCTTTCCCCAGGGATGGAAGCAGGAGACTCTCACCACAACCCACTGCACCCCCCCACAACATTTTAACCAAGGTAACCTGGACTGAGGTTGTAGCACAGAGTAGCACCAAGGTGCCTCAGAAAGGAACCCAGATCCAATGCAGGAAGAGGTTGAATGATGTCCTGCATTCTGCAGAGGTAAGTGGCACCATCTACTCACTGCAAACTGACACCCACAGGGATTTCACTCAGTCTAACTGTACCAGTGTAGACAGATGTCAGATAGGATGATCACTGTACCACAAGAGTTGAAACTCACTTTAGTAACAAAAACAGGAAGGTGGGTTATTATCTGAATGGTAATAGTTTGGGAACGTGAGAGGGGCAATGAGACCTGGCTGCACTTGCACATCAGTCACTGAGAGGAACATCACATGCAGCAGGTGGTGAAGAAGGCAATCATTGACCTTCATAGAAGAGGATTTGAGGAGTAGGGATGGCTTGCTGCAATTATACAGGGCCATACCTGGAGTATTGTGTGAAGATCTGGTCTCCTTATCCAAGAAAGGATGTTCTGGTTATGGAGGGGTTGCAACAAAGTTGATTCCTGGGATGGCAGGACTGACATATGAAGACAGTTTGGATCAGTTAGGACTATATTCACTGGAGTTTAGAAGAATGAGAGAAAAATCTCATAAAGATCTATAAAATTCTAACAGCACTGGACAGGGTAAATGCAGGATGTTCCCAATGGTGGGGGAGTCCAGAACCAGGGATCACAGTCTAGGGATACGGGATAAACCATTTAGGACTGAGATGGAGAAATTTCTTCACCCTGAGAATGATGAGCCTGTAGAATTCTCTGCCACAGAAAATGATTGAGGTCAAACTTGAATGTTTTCAAGAAGGAGACTAGATACTGAGTTGGATAATCAGCCTCAGTCATATTGAATGGCAGAACAGGCTAGAAGGGTCAAATAGACCACTCATGCTCCTATCTTCTATGTTTTCATGACACTCAGTCCTCCTCTTTAGTTGTCTGCAGGACAAAAATTGGAAGCAGTGGGACTGTCCAGTGGAGGCATGCCTGATATTTGCACCCTCATCCTTTTTGCAAAGGAGGCTGCAGATTGAAGACTGGGGAAGACTGTGACTGTGCCTACATTAGTGGAGACATAGGACTCACACAGAAAGCCATTAAGGGATCCTGCAGTCTGCTGTTATCAGATGTCCAGGCAGAGAATGACACTGTGTAGACAAGGGATTGTTCATGTTCAGCAGCTAATCTTCCTTTTCTCTGCAAGAGGAGGCAACGTCTCCCAGCTCCACCTCCAGTATTTCCTCAGTATCCACATAAGCACTGCCACCATCTCCACCATCACCTCTGAGGGTGGTTCCCCTGAAACTTCAGACGTGGCAGAAGCATCTGTGTTCATCTGCACCCTCTACCAGCACTGAGACATTCACTTCAGTGAGCATACTACAGAGTCTAGATTAGGCTCAGGGGTCACAAACATTTATTCGCAATCAGCAGAGGATACAAAGTGTCAAAGACTTCAGACTTCACTTCTTCCACTAAGTCTCTGACCCTCAGAGGGCTGCTGGAGACCAGGCCATTGCCTAGCCCCAGGCAGTTGTTGAATCTCTATTCTTGGCCATAAGACACATGGTGGAGATGTAGAAACAGGAGGGACCCTCAGTAGACTAGAGAGTACAGGCTGGATGGCTCCCGCCAAGTTTTGTCCAGTGTCATGGTTCTGACATGCAAGCATTGGGTTGCCTGCATGGAAACGGTAGCAATCGCCTTGGGGACCTGGTCCAGCAGATCAGTAGCTGCTGGATATATGTTTGGATCTTTACTCCCTCAGTTTAGCTACAAATGCGGTGCACCTAGACATTGGTAAGCAAGGAAAGAAGATGTTTTGGGGCTACAATTAATTCAGTCTGCACTGCTATGAATATATTTTGACTTGCACTGCATTTAGATTTGTTGTAGTATGATTATGTTGCAAGATGCTGACACAATCGGCTAAAATGAAGTAACAGACCAGTCACCCCCATCAGCATGTGATGCTGGTCTTCAGTTGGCACACCTTTCATTGTCTCAACATCAGTAATATGTGTGCCTAATGTTGTTCTTATTACCCAGTGAATGATAGACCTATCACTGAGGGATTGTAGGCAATGCTTATGAGATGGATTTCAGAGACAGTTGGATGAGGTCAGAATGTGAAGAATGGACCTGATTTTGCTACAGTGCAGAGAATGGAGGGGCAATCAATGTATGAATGAGGAAATGTGACTGGGCTCTGCAGGTGGAGGAATAAATGACCTTTCCCCTAGTTGGGTTCTCTCCAGCTGGGTGAAACACCCTCAGGATAAGAATTTGGCAGCACATTGTTGAAATGTGAAGGTCATCATTCTCTCGGGGGGGTGGGTTGGGAGCATTTGGAATTATTCTGCCATTAGGATTGGGGGGGAATATAGTCACTGAGGATGCTCAACCAATACAAATGTATGGTCCTGGTTGACAAAGGTCTCCTGGATTGTAAGAATAGTGAGGTAACAAGATGACATCTTCATGGGATCATGTTGGAATATGATGCCGTGAGTTCTGGAGTGATGTTGGTTTATTGGGAGTGGAACTCAGCTCGGCCTGGTTCTCTAGCCATCGGACTCATGAGTGATAGCGTAACCCTTCATCCAGCCATAAACTTTAAGCAGTAACTCTACTCACCCAAGAAAAGAAAGAATTCCTCATGCATGTTATACTTCACTTTTTCAATAAGAACCAATACCTTTGACCGTCCCTGTCACCTACCAAGTATCCCTCTCCCCATTATCTTCCAAAATACTGTCTTGTGATGCCTATCGTCCCGTTACCCCCTATATTCTTGTTAATTTGAGTTGTTTGTCTCCATTTGAGGAGGTGCAACAAATGTGGTGTAGTAGAATCACTGGGGGCAAATTGTATGAAATGGTAGTTGGTTGGGGGAGTAAACAGGAAAAGTGAGGGTGCAGGTCACCTTGAATATGGGAGGAAACAGAGCCAGGACGGACATAGGGACGTTAACCTGCTTCAGCCCTAGCTATCAAGGTCCGTATGATCCTCCTGGTTCTGTTTCCTCCCATAGAACATAGAACATAGAACAGTACAGCACAGTACAGGCCCTTCGGCCCACGATGTTGTGCCGATCTTTTACCCTAATCCTAAGGCCTATCTAACCTCCATCCCTACCTTATACTATCATCCATTACCACCTTTTGTACAACAAAATTACAACCTTTCTGTGCTGAGGTGACCATTCGAGGTGAGCCGCACCTTCACTTTTCCTGTTTCCCCCCTCCAACCAACTACCACTTCATAATTTTACTACACCACGTCTGTTCCACCTCCTTAAATGGAGACAAACAATTCCTCTCTTGTGCCACTTTTGCTCCAGCTGGAGAATTTGCACTGCATTAACCTGAATTTAAAGCTATACTATACGACAAAGCAGCAAGTCCTTCATCCAAATTCCAGGAAGAAGTCAGGTCCACCAGGTTTATGCCTTTTACATGCAGTCAGGCACCTGAAGGGACTGATTTCTCAATTGGTTTGAAGTCAGTAAGGAAGCAGCACTTAATTCTGGAGCGTAATGAGATGCATACACATGCATATAAGCTGTTGACATCTGCAGTAGGGAATATCAACAGCTTTCAGGGTTGGAAAATCTTAGGGAAAATGTTTATCCCACCAGCGAAATTGTGAATTTTTGGCTTTTGCCCAATACGGTTTCCTATGCCCACTATTCTTTTCACTTGCTGTAGGGTCAGATGATTCCACCTTTTATGCCATGACACCTGAAGATGGAGGGAGACTTCAAATAAACCTGTTGGACTATAACTTGGTGTCATGTGATTTTTGATCTCATCCACCCCAGTCCAACACCAGCACCTCCACATCATCAATGTCTACCCAACGGAAGGTAGAAGTCGGAATATTCCTATGGTTCTGCCAATGGCTCTCTGCAACTATTGGTGCCCAAAGACTTGTGGTCCTAAAAACAGTGCGTATCAGACTCTCCCTCTGTGTCAGGAAGCACCATTCATCTCCATCCGATGCATGAGAGAAGATAAGCATGTGGGGAATGGTAGACTGAACCAGCATTTTCATCCTCCATGATGTGGCAAGTTTTTTTTTAAAATAATTGGTACATTGTGTCAATGTCAGAAATAAGCACTGGTTTTGTTCTTTAAATTTCTGCTCCCTGTGAATACCCATGGGATGTGGAAATGCATTCCAGAGCTAGTACAGATGGTAAGTTCAACATTAAAAAAAAGCTATACTACAGTGCCAAACTTTATACAACATAGTGTATAAGTTGATTTTTTTTTTGACTGGAGGGTTTGTTCCTGTCAAGCAGGTATGAATAGAAGGTAAATTGAAAAATAAATCTCTTGGTTTCTGTGTTTTAAGAATTAGTGTATTGTTAACTTTGCAACACCAGCTGAAACAATCATTAGCAGGCCAATTCAAACAAATTCAATTCTCCAGGACCTCAAAAGGAAGTTAAGTGACACCAGTGGTGAGGGGAACAGCAGCTGGTCCCAGCTACAAAAATATAAGCAATGTAGATGGAGAAAGGAAGCCTATAATTAATGACTACACACCATAACTGGGAATTACTCCAAATATACATAGAATTCAATACAAAACCTGGGTCCAAAAATAATACAAATTGTAAAGCAATACTAAAGGAATAATGAGAAATCAGAGGCTCTGAACTTAAAACTGTACTGCCAGAACAAAAGAGGCCGGAACAAGAAACTCCTACAGCACAGTGTGAGACCTGATTTAAAGCTATGTACCTTCTATTTCAAAGGTTTGAGGCTGCACATGTTGCTTTAGTACAATCTTTAAAATGTTTTTTGTAAGTCTGTCCTGGTACCCTCCTCCTGAACTTGCCAAAATGTGACAAAATAAATGACAGTAACACTTAAAAAAGTAATGATATATGATGTGATGAGCCCATGTCATGCCCAATCTTACAAAAGCAAATATGTGTTCAATTCTGAATATGCTTGTTTGGCTGATAATCATCATTTGGAAGCCTAGTGACCTAGTGAAGAAAATGAAGATGCAGCAATGAGTGCGTCAACTCCTGGCAATTATGAAACGTTGGTTAGAAAATATGTGTGCCTTGGGCAAGAACAAAGTTGAGTTCAGTTGTGATGCCTTCAAAGCAAGTAACTTGCTGATATTCTGCCCCAGTTTGAACTCACCACTAGCAGAACAGAGCTTCATTTGCCCTGGGATGCCTCTTAGACCATAACACCATAGGACAGAGGAACAGATTTAGGACATTGACCCATCAAGGCTGCTCCATTCTCCTGCCTTCTCCCCCTGTCAAGTTTGATTGCTTACTCATCAAGAATCTATTTATCTCTGCTGAAATACACTCAATGACTTGACCTCCACAGTCCCTGTGGTAATGTGTTCCATAGAGTCACTACCCTCTGGCTGAAGAAATTCCTCCTCATCTCAGTTCTAAAGGGCTGTTTCTTCTCTCTGAGGTTTTGCCTTGGGTACTAGTCTTTCCTGACTATGCTTCCTGACTTGCTGAATTTTTCCAAGATTTTCTGGTTTTGCTTTTTTAAATTATTCAGTACTCTGTCTCCAATGGGCAACTTCTTATTTTGAAAGGACAGCGCGGAATTCTAGATTTTCTGAGAGGAAACACCCTCTCCACATCTTCTTTATCAAAACCCCACAGGATCTTCTATGTTTCAATTCACCTCTTACTCTTCGAAACTCCAATGGATACAAGCCTAGACTGTCCAATCTCTCCATTCAAGACAACCTGCTCATTCCAGAAATCAACCTAGTAAGTCTTCTCTGAACCACTTCTAATGGAGTTGCATTCTTCGTTAAATAGGAAGTGGTGGAGGTGGGTATAATTACAACATTTAAAAGGCATCTGGATAGGTATATGAATAGGGTTTAGAGGGATATGGGCCAAATGCTGACAAATGGGACTAGATTAATTTAGGATATCTGGTTGGTATGGACATGTTGGACCAAAGGGTCTGTTTCCATGCTTGTATGACTCTATGATTCTAAATATGGAGACCAAAACTGCACACTGTACTCCAGATAGTCTCACCAGTGTCCTGTATATGTGTTCAGCTCTCCTTGTAATAAATGATTTCATTCTATTATACTTCCAAATTACTTGCTATACCAGTATACTATTCTTTTACAATTTGTGCATAAGTACATCCAGATCTCTCTGCATCTCAGAACTCTGCTATGCCTCATCATTTAGTTAATGTTTTTTTTATTTTTTTTCTGTCAAAATGGATAGTATATATTTCCCCACATTATATTTCCACTTGCCAGACTTTTTTTGCCATTCACTGAACCTATCTATATCATTTGTCGCCTTCTCTTTCCAAATTAATTTAAAAACCTACCTTTCAGTCATTAGCAAAGTTGGTAACCATATCTTCATCCTTTCATCCAATTTATTTGTATAAATTGTAAACAATTGAGGTACCAGCATTGATCCCTGTGGCACACCACTTATTGCATCTTGCCAATCTGTAAAAGACTACCTGCTTTCTACTTTTTGTTAGTCAGCCAATGTTCTATCCATGCCAATAAGTTACCCTGTACAGCACGAGTATTTATTTTCTACATTAACCTTTGCTGTGGCACTTTATCAAATCCCTTCTGGAGTCAAGGTTAATGACCAGATGGAATTGTATTGAGTGGCACAGCAGGTTTGAGGAACTATTCAACCTATTCTGCTTCCATCAGCACAAAAGGAGGCTATTCAGCATATCATGTCTGTGCTTGCACTCTGCAAGAGTGTCTAGCCTAGTACCAGTCTGTTTTTTCTCTGCAAATATTTTTTCTCTTAGCCAATTATTCAATTTTTCTTTTGAAATCACTGATTGAATCTGAGTCTAGCATCCCAAAAGGTGGTGCATACTAGTCCTAAACAGTCACGGTGTGTAAAACAAGATCCTTAACTGGTACCTTAGGTAAAGTCACCATAGTCCTACTGGACCAGAGAGTTGCTCTCTCTTTAGACACAATGTGGAGGTGTTGGTGCTGGACTGGGGTGGACAAAGTCAGAAGTCACTTGACACCAGGGTATAGTTCAACAGGTTTATTTGAAATCACAAGCTTTTGAAGTGCTGCTCCTCATTAGAGAGATAGAGAGGTGATGGTTTAACCTGAGGGTCTACACACCTCACATGAGAGGAGACGTTGAGAAGAAGAATCCTTCCTGGTAGCCTCAGCCAAAGCAGGAAATGAACGCACACTGTTGGCATCATTTTGCATCACAAACCAACCATCCAGCCAAGTGACCCTGCCTTAGGTACAGGTACTAAAGCAAAAAAAATAGCAAGTATAAGAACAATGGAACTGTTGCCGGTCTGGAAGCACTGATGGTGAGAGAGAGAGAGAGTGAAACAATTCTCCCTGATCTCTGCCAGACAGACCTGCCTCTGACCAATCTCCGGCTCCTCTTTGGGTTTCAAGGCCAGGTAGGGAACTCACCTGGGTGGGAGGGCATAACGGGAGCCGCGTCTGATTGGTCATCCAGAGGCACGTGATGAGCGGCACCAACCAATGAGAATGGGGTTGAGCGGGCGGGACTTCTGTTGTGATGTCAGGCCGCCAGGGCGTTCGACGCTTTTGTCGCCTAAAGGCGCCTAGCAACGGACAAGGATACAGTGAGCCGCCTCTGCTTGAAAGGATACCCAGCCCAGTGCTGCTGTCCCCATTTAACCTCACCTCACTGCCCAGTGTTCAGGGAATCTCGCTGCTGTGCTGGCAGGCTCTTTCTCGCCTCCCGGCATTGCATTTTAAATCCCACCTTTAACCGGTGCTTCACTCAGCTGCCGGCTTCTTGTTTTTTTTAAAAAAAAGAATAGAGCGTGGTGATTACTTCCCCCGCCCAAATACCCGGCGTTTCTCGCTGGATGCTGTCGGGCCTTTACAAGAGTTTCCCCGGTCTGGCTTGGCCTAAAGCCCGTGGATGTAACCGCGGGCCTTTTTATTTAAGATACGTGTGTGTAGCCGAAGAGTTTTAACATTTCACTGGCAATTCCGTGAATTCTACCGGAGGTAATGTCAATTCTGGGATGAGCGCCTCCTGCTTTCCATTTGACCCACCCAACCCAACTTTACACTTTAGACGTATGTTGTTTTCTGCCTCTTGCAACCCCTTTCCGTCCCAGCGAAAAAACATCAGCTTATGTAATATTGGGGCAGATATTCTAAATAAGTGGGTCATTCAAATAGTGTCCAAGTACAGGGCTTGCTGATCAGATTATGATTGACACTTCAGGGGAGCGTTTATTTGGTCATTTTATACTGTTCACTGCATTATATAATGAACAGTTAGTGAATATTTTCAGCTGTTATATATTTAAGGCTACGTTTTATTTGCAAATTATTCATATTGATTTCAAGGTGCTGCCTTGTTTAAAATTATTGCTATTTGTACTGGTGCTGAATTTATAAAGTTAATATAAAAACAAAATGCTGCAGAAACTCAACAGGTCTAGTAACATCTTTTTAAATCCACTCAGATGAGTTGGGGGGCTGGAGGTCTCTCACGCGCTCTCTCTCTCTCTCTCTCTCTCTCTCTCTCTCTCCATTTATTGTCCATCCCTAGTTGCCTTTGAGAAGGTGGTGCTGAGATACTTCCTTGAACTACTGTAATCTGTGTGCTGAAGATAGAACTGTATGTCTTTAGGAAGCGAGTTCCAGGATTTGGACCCAACCATGATGAAGGAACGGCAATACATGTCCAAGTCGGGATGGTGAATGGCTTGGAAGGAAACTTTGTAGTGTTCTGATATATCTGCTATCTTTGTCCTTCTAGATGGAAGTGGTCATCGGTTTGGAAGGTGTTGTCCAAGGATCTTTGAATTTCTGCAGTGCATCTTGTAGGTAGTACACACTGCTGCTACTGAGTGTTGGTGGTGAAGGGAGTGGATGATTTTGGATGTGGTGCCTATCAAGTGGCTGCTTTGTCCTGGATGATGTCTGGCTTCATGAGTATTATTGGAGCTGCACTCATCCAGGCATGGGGGGAGTATTCCATAATCACGCTTCTGACTTGCACCTTGTAGATGTGGATAGGCTTTGGGGAGTCAGGAGGTGAGTTACTCGCTGCAACATTCCTAGCCTCTGACCTGTTCTTGTGTTCTTTTTATATGGTGAGTCCAGTTGTGTTTCTGGTCACCTGCAGGATGTTGATAGTGCGGGATTCGGTGATGGTAACACTGGTAACACTATTGAATGTCAAGGAACAGTGGTTAGACTGTCTCTTGTTGGAGATGGTCGTTGCCTGGCATTTGTGTGGCACGAATGTTACTTTCCACTTGTCACCTGAGCCTGGGTATTTTTCAGAGTTTGTTGCATTTGAACGTAGACTACTTCGGTATCTGAGGAGTTTGAATGGTGCTGAACATTGCCCAATCATTGGCACGCATCCCCACTTCCAATCTTAAGTGGGGAAGGTCATTGAAGCAGCTGAAGATAGATGGGTCTAGGACTCTACCCTGAGGAACTCCTGCAGAGATGTCTTGGAGCTCAGATGACTGATCTTTTAACAACCACAACCATCTTCCTATGTGCTAGATATGACTCTAACCAACAGAAACTTTTCCCCATTGATTCCAGTTTTGTTAGGGCTCCTTGATGTCACACTCGGTTGAATGCAGCCTTGATGTTAAGGGCTATCTCTCTCGCCTCACCTCCAATATTCGGCACTTTTGCCCATGTTTGAAGCAAGGCTGTAATGAGGTCTGGACCTGAGTGGCTCTGTGGAACCCAAACTGGGTGTCACTCAGCAGGTGCTGCTTGATAGTACTATGGGTAACACTTTTCTTCATTTTACTGATGATTGAGAGCAGACCGGGGCAGTAATTGGCCAGGTTTGATTTGTCCTTTTTTTTATTTTCTTTGTACAGGACTTACTCAGGCAATTTTCAACATTGTTGGTTCGATGCCAGTGTTGTAAGTAGCCTAGCGAGGGGAGTGGCAAGTTTTGGAGCACAAGTCCTCAGAATTATATGCTGTTTGGTAGCTTCACCACCTGACATCTCATTTTTAGGTATGCCTGGACTGCTCCTGGTATGCCCTCCTGCACCCTCCATTGAACCAGGCTTGATCCCCATGGCTTGATGGTAGTGGTTGAGAGGGGAAATGCCAGGCCATGAGGTTGTAGATAGTGCTGGAGTTTGATTCTGCTGCAGTTGATGGCCTAAAGCGCCTCGTGGTTACCCTGTCTTGAGTTGCTAGATCGCCGTCCCATTTAGCGCTGTGATAGTGCCACACAACATGATGGAGAGTATTCTCAATGTGAAGGCAGGACTTCATCTCCACAAGGACTGTGTGGTGGTCACTCTTATCAATACTGTCATGGACAGGTGCATCTGCAGCTTGCAGACTGGTAAGGATGAGGTCAAGTATGTTTTTTCCCTCACCACCTGTTGCAGATCTTTAGGACCCAACCAGCTCTGTCAGTAGTATGCTGCCAAGCTACTCGTAGTGGTGGGCATTGAAATCCCCCACCCAGAGTGCATTCTTCCAAGTATTGCTCAATGTGGAGGAGTACTGATTCATCAGCTGAGGGAGGATGGTACGTAGTAATTAGCAGGAGGTTTCCTTGTCTATGTTTAATTGAGGCCATGAGACTTTGTGGGCTCTGAAGTCAATGTTGAGAGCCCAGGCCATCTCCCTCCTGACTGTATACCACTGTGCCACCACCTCTGCTGGGTCTGTCCTGCTGGTGGGACAGGTCCTATCCAGGGGAGGGGATGGTGGTGTCTGGGACATTAAACGTCAGGTATGATTTCATGAATAGAACTGTTGGGCTTGACTAGACTGTGAAACAGCTCTCCCAATTTTGGCACTAGCTCCCAGATGTTAGTAAGGAAGACTTTGCAGGGTCAAGAGGGCTGCTTTTGTTGTTCGGAGATAGCAAGAACTGCAAATGCTGGATTACCCACATCCCCCACCTCCTCCAAGACTTTCAATTCCTCAGCCCCCAAAGCCTCATCTTCTTCATGACATCCAGTCCCTGTGCACTTGTATCCCCCACGCAAATAGCCTAAAAGCCCTCCGCTTCTTCCACTCCTGCAGGCCCAACCAGTCCCCTTCCACCGACACCCTCATCCACTTAATGGAACTTTTCCTTAACCTCAACAACTTTTCCTTTAACTTTTCCCACTTACTACAAACTAAGGGGATGGCTATAGGCACCCATGTGGGTCTGAGCTATGTCTGCCTCTTTGTAAGATACGTGGAACAGTCCCTCTTCCACTGTTACACTGAAGCCATCCCTCACCTCTTCCTCCGCTACATTGATGACTGTATCGGCGTTGCCTCGTGCTCCCATGAGGAGCTTGAACAGTTCATCAACTTTACCAACACCTTTTGCTCCAAGCTCAAACTCACCTGGACTATCTCCGATACCTCCCTCCCCTTTCTGGACCTCTCCATCTCCATCTCCATCTCCAGTAACCATCTCAGCACCGACATCTATTTCAAACCAACTGACTCCCATAGCTACCTTGACTACACCTCCTTTCATCCACCCTCCTGCAAGAGTGCAATCCCTTACTCCCGATTCCTCTGCCTCCACTCCCAAGATGGAGCGTTCCACTCCCGGATATCCTCCTACTTCAAGGACCACAACTTCTCCCCTCCGTTGATCCAAAATGCCCTCAACTGTATCGCTTGCATTTTCCGCACTTCTGCCCTCACCCCCCCCCCCCCCCCCCCCCCCCCGCCAAACAAAAATAAAGACAGAATCCCCCTGGGCCTCACACACCACCCCACCAACCTCTGCATCCAGCGTATCATCCTCCGTCACTTCTGCCACCTACAATCCGACCCCACCACCAAAGAGATATTTCCGTCCCCACCCCATCTGCCTTTCGTAGGGACTGCTCACTCTGCAACATACTCATCTGCTCCAGGCTCCACACTCCCCACTAACCCCAACACACTTGGCACCTTTCCCTGCACCTGCAGGAAGTGCTACACCTGCCCCTACACCTCCCCCCTCACCTCCATTCAAGGCCCAAAGCAAACCTTTCATATCAGACAGGGCTTCACCTGTACATCCTCCAACCTGGTCTACCGTATTTGTTGCTCCCGATGTGGCCTCCTGTACATTGGTGAGACCAAGTACAGACTTGGTGATCGATTCGTGGAGCACCTGTGCTCTGTACATGATAGTCAACAACACCTTCCAGTCGTGAACCATTTTAACTCTCCTTCCCACTCCCTTGGTGACATGTCCATTCTGGGCATCCTTTAGTGCCACAATGACACCACAGGCAAACTGGACAAACAACGTCTCATATTCTTCCTCAGGACCCTACAGCCCAATGGCCTGAGCATAGAATTCACCAGTTTCAAATCTCCCCATCTCTGGGCTCGTCCCATGGCCAACCCTCCTTCTCATCCCTGCCTCCTTGACCTGATGCAACCTGTCCATCTTCTTTCCCACCTATTCGCCCCACATTTCCCACTGACCAATCCCCACTACCCCCTACCTGCATCCACCTATCTTCCACCCCAACCCCACCTCTCCTCCCTCTATTTATTGCCCAGCTGCCTTCCCTCTCCCCAGACCTGATGAAGGGTCCTGACCCAAAATGTCGACTTTCCTGCTTCTTTAATGTTGCCTGACCAGCTGTGTTCCTCCAGCTCCACACACTATTGACTGCTTTTGTTATTGCTGTTTTTGGTGCCAAGTGTTCTGTGTGGTTTCATTTCTTTGTTGAGGCTTTGTAACGATTGATATGATTGAGTGGCTTGCTATGCCATTTCAGAGGGCAGTTGAGAGTCAATTCCATTGCTGTGGCCTCTGTGGAAAGAGAAGTGAGTTAACCTTTTTGCTCCCATATAATTCTTCAGAAGCATTCAGGAGTTTTTATTTCAGGTTTCCAGCATCTGTGCTGTTTTACTTCTATAAAGCTAATAGCCTGGGGGCAGGGTAGAAAATACTGCAAGCAGAAAAGTCTCAAGTGTTACATAGGTTTGATTGTACATTTATATTGTTGACGCCTGAGTTTAATTTTTTAATATGACATTTGAGTTGTTAACTCTAAACAGATGGTTAATATAAATAAATAGGTTGTAAAGGAGAAAAATTTGTGTACATTTAAATAAGTCACTCCATATAGGGTCTATATGGTAAGACAATTAAGTGTCATTGTCTCCATTATCAGCTATTCTCATTCCTTATCTTACTATCAGACATCCCTTTGTCTGTTGAATTGTTTTTCTCTCCCTTTGGTACTGACTCCTTCACGCTTTCCCACCACTACCACCACCACCACCACTCCCGATATTAGCATAAATACCACCTTTTCCAAGCTACTGTCAGTTCTGAAGAAGGGTCACTGAACTCGAAACATTTATTCTGCTTTTTCTGTACAAATGCTATCAGACCCGAGTTTCTCCAACAACTTCAACTTTTGTTTTAGATCTTCAACATCCACCGTTCTTTGTTTTACTCCATTCTTATGGTTGTTTCCCTCCTCAAAACTCAAAACTTTATAATTTAATACATTGAGAATTAACACTTTAGCATTGTATATGTATTTCAAAGGACATGGGCCTTAATATTGATTACATGTCTGCTTTTAATCACCAATACTACACAGGAAGTTGCTTTAATTGTACTGAATTGTAATATATAAAAATCTTAAGAATTTTTCATTTGGTATCCTAAAACCAAGTGATACCAAGTGGTGACAGAAAATGTTTTATCTTGGCTAAGAAATCGAGGCAATAATGCAATGGGTGTTCAGGTCCCACTCTGTAGATTTCAGCACATGAAATACAGTGTTGAGGAAGAACTGTTCTGACGGGCACTGTCTTGAATAAGATTTTTAGACAGAGGCCCTGGCTGCACTTTACAGAAGTAAAAGGTCCCATAGCAATTTTTTTTAAAAAGTAGGGGAACTTTGCCCGGTCTCCAGATCCATATTTATCCCTCAAGAAACAAAACAGAATATTTGGTTGTTTATCTCATTGCTTTGGATCATGCTATGCCACTTAATTTCCTACTTTGCAACACTGATTACCTACTACACTTCAAATAGCTGTTGAGTGCTTTGAGTTGTTCTGAGTCTGAGATACAGGATCTTTTCCTTCAAGTTTAATGTTCATATAATAATACCTCATTTGAATTTAGAACGTAAAACAAATGTAAAGTTGTTTTGTGATAAATAGTGGGGTCCTAAGATTGAAATACGTTTTAATTTGCTCCCCAGCAACAGTTATACCGTAGATGCTATGTTAAATTATTGCATTGCCTTATATAACTGAACTAATGATTTTGTAAATAGACCAAGAAGATTATTAACATGCCACAAAAGGTGCAAATTCAATTTTTGGTCTGCTGTTTTGGAGAATAGTTAACAGGCAGTTGAAAATTAGAGGTACCTGTTTTGGAGCTGGCCAGACCTGGAACATACAGGCTTCTTGGCTTAAGAGTAACATGGACTGTGGCTTGTACATCTTAAATATCAATTTTTGTTTTGTTTACTTTTTTTCCAAACTAGATTTTGTTTCCTCTGAGATGAAAAAGAAAAAATACCAACACAACCATTAAGAACCATAGAAATAGCCTGGAAATGGCAACATGGAATGGAGGCATTGTACAAAGAGTACCAAATCTGGAAGATACCAGTGGTTTTCAAGAGAGAGTAAAAAATGAAAGACAAATATTGAAAGAAGCACTGGCTTTACAGTTAAATCAGGATCTTCTTGGGTATGAAAAATCCTCCTACTATCGTTGGTGAAAGGAATATTTTAGTTGATAAATATTCTTGTTATTCCAACTGTTATCCTTTCCAGAGTTTGGTGACCTGTTTGTATGTTTCACAAATAATCTTGATGTCACTTAGAGTTATACAGCATGGAAACAGGCCCTTCAGTCTGACTCGTCCATAGCAACCAAGTTTCCCAAACTAAACTATTCCATTTGCCTGCATTTGGTCCATATCCCTCTAAATCTTTCCTATTCATGTACCCGTCAAAATGTCTTTTAAATATTGTAACTGTGCCTGCATCTACCACTTCCTCAAGCTGTTCATTCTACGTACGAACCATCATCTGTGTGATAAAGTACCACTCAGGTCACTTTTAACTGTTTCCCCACTCACTTTAAAATTATGCCCGCCAGTTTTGGATTCCCCTACCCTGGGGAAAATGCCTTGGCTATTCATCTTACCTCTGCTGCTCATGATTTTATAAACATCTATAAGGTCACCCTCAACCCCTCATGCTTCAGTGAAAAAAATCCAGCTTATCCAGCCCCTCCATTTAACTCAAACTCTCCAGTCCTGTTGACATCCTTATAAGTCTTTTTCTGCACCTTTTCTAGTTTAGTAACATCCTTCCTATAGCAGGGCGACCAGAACCATGTGCAATACTCCAAATGTGGCCTCAGCAATATACTGTACAACTGCAACATGACCTTCGAACTCCTAATACTCAATGCTTTGACTGATGACAGACCAACTTGGGCTCAATAATCGGAAGTCCGGCTCCTCGGAAACAAATGATTGCCCAGAGTTAGAGAATATTGTGGCTTTAACTTTACATTCAAACTGTTCAGGATTGAACCATTGGTACAACTGAACTATATGAAGGAAAAGATGGAAGGGGCTGGATATGCCATTGGCTCATTGTTGAGAGCAGAAAATTTAGCTACTAAATCTGGGAACATTTCATTTCATGACAGACAAAAAATGAATGTAATAGTTCAGAATAATTTGTGTAGGTTTTCTATTTATGCCCCTCGCCCCACCCTCACCTAACAAAAAGCGCATCTGCTGTTGATTGGGTCAAAAAGAATAAACTAAACTTAGCCGAATGGCAGTGGGAGGCTTGTTTTCTGAGAAGTGTCTGTTTTGACTTTTTTTAATTTGTGAAAATGATCTATGTCTGGCCTCGGCTGAATTTTAAATATCTCCTTAGATGTCTGAAACACATGGATGCAAAAATAGGGAGCGTTAGTGGCACAATCTCACTCTCACTGCTAGCCTTTTAACATTCTGTTCTCTTTAAATGTTTAGTAACATTGATTTGGAAACTTCATTTTTGTTAATGCTGATTGCACAGTTATCAGTAGCTTTGTTTCGTGTATTATCACAATTATTCATACTTTGTAATGCTCATTTATTCATTGTAGTGAATATAACTCCTTCATTTCTTTGAACAAAGAGCCTACAGAGCTGTTGGAGAATTACAGCCCACTGAGTAAAGGCTGTAACAAAAATCCTTGATTGAATGAAGTGATTTGTTCGACCTTTTATCTTTTAAAGGATCCTTATTGATGGAAGTCAGACAGATGTCACATTCCATGTGGGAGCTGCTGTTTTCAAAGCTCACAAAGCTGTGCTGCTTGCAAGGGTCCCAGAGTTTTTCTTGCGCGTTTCTGGAAAACAGTTGAGCCAGGATGTTGAGAACTGTCCACAAGTCATCAATGTAGAAAATTTCCGACCTTCACAGTTTAAATGCTTTTTGCAGTAAGTTTTCCCAACAGTTGTGTGCTGTATGTTTTTGTGTTTGGGAAATGTCTTAGTGATAATATTAATAATCAGTGCTTTTTCAAAGGCTTTCTGAAGTACGTTTTGATGTAGCGAGAATCATAGCAATGAGTATTTATCTCCTTCCCTTCTGGTTCCATTCATTTGAGCTGGAAGGATGTTCATTTATATGACTTCCAATCATTCAAAAGTACTTTTAAATTAGTTAATTATATCTAAAATGTTGTTACTGTTGTAATTGCTTTCACATGATGCGTGATTATTTGGGTGACATGTCTTTGGAATCCTATTGCAGTCGAGGGGAAGAAAATGGTATATTTAAGGCAAATATCCACACAGTTCTAAAGCCACCTCCACAGCTAAATGTTGGCGATTATGAGCAATGATTAATTGGTTAAAAATGAGATCCTGAGCATGGACACATTACTTCGATCATTCTAAATTTAACTTTCACTTTAATCATTTGCTGTGGATTTCAAATTTCTTAAAACACACAAAGTTATTGGGGAAATGGTTAGGGTAGGTGCTGAAAGTTTGGGGAATCTAAAACATGGGGCATGGACTCCGAATAGTATTTTGGTCATTTAGGACTGTGATCTTTTTTTTTTCAAAGGGTTGTGAATCTTTTTGGAATTCTCCACCCCTGAGATGTGATAGATTATCCATTGTTAAATTCTTTAAAGGCAGCGAAAGATGGATCTTTGACCTGGAGGGATGATGAGATACCAGAGTTGGGGAGAAGGAGGTGTGTTAAGATTGAAAATCAGCTGTGATGATATTGAAGCACACTCAAGGGGCCGTATGGTCCAATTCTCCTATTTCTTAGGTTCACCAGAGGTTGAAAAACATTCCAGTTGATGGAGAAAGTAGCAATTATTTAAATAGTTTCTGCTATCTCTTGGATTAATCCCTTTCTTTCTAAACCAGTAATCTAAATGCAAAATACTTTGGATACTGGACATCTGAAGTAAGAACAGAAATGGGGGAGATGTTGTCAGAGATTTGCAGGGGAGATGCTAGTTGGATTATCCCAGATTTTACCGTGCCCTTCCAGCATCACTGCTTTGTGGCTGATCCAGCTCTTTTTTTCTGATGAGTAGTGACACCCGGAGTATTGATGATAAGGAAGTTGGCGGTGCTGTTGAAAACCAGAAAAATCAATGAGCTCTCTGTTTGAAATGTTTGTTATTGGCAATTTGTCAGCTTGGATCTATGTTATCCAGGTTCTGCTGCAGGAGTGATTTTTAGGTGTGGGTGCTATATAGTCTTTGGGAATCGCTGTCACTGTTTACTCTTGGGAACAGAGTAAATCTTGCATCCTGTTGATGCAAAGTGCATTTTTTTTCCCTGACCCCTGCAGAATATCTACTTAAGTGCTTTTTTAAATTTTTAAGTTACCCTAGTATTTCTAACCAAACTGTTCAGACATGTTATTACACACCTCTGGAACAGGTGGGACTTGAACCCAGGCCTCCTCTCTCAGGTCTAGGGACACTACCACTCCACTTCGAGGGCCCTTCTACTTGAGTGGTAACCTATCCCATTTATTGTGATCAGATATGTGAACCTGTGGTCAGTAAATAACCAGCAGTCCTGTATATCATGAGCGCATGCTGAAATATGTTGCTGAGTGAGCATTTGCTAGCCTTATGACCTCCTTGGTAGATAAGCACTGTCTCATATACCAGTCTGTCCCTTTCTTTGTTCTGCTGAGCTGATATTTGAATTTGCCTATCTCACTATATGTACATTGAGTAATGGGTCACAAAGCAGTCAACCCACCATGGGGTTATAACAGGCTATATTATAACAGGTTATAACTCTGCACATCAGCTTTCTAAAATGTTGTGTGAGCTCCTTCTTTTGTGGAAGGCCAAGACTGAAATTTCAATCAAAACAGGAACAGCTGTAAGCTGCTTAGTTGTATAGAAATCACTGAGCGGATCACTGTGTTTATACACAATCAATTCTGTTTTGCTTGACAGTAGAAAAAATACAAGTGCAAAATCTTTACTCTGAGTATGAATTCGCTTCAGTGAAGCTATTAGAAACTGATTTGGATTTCTGTAAAGTGCCGACAGTTTCTCTAATGCTTGATAAGCTTGCTGTCCATTCTGTTAAGAATGTGCTGGAGAGAGAAGATTTCTCTGCCCTTTGCTCCAAGGGTTTCCACAATCGATCAAAAGTTGTTGCATTTTATTGTTTGCACAAAAGACTGTTTAAAGTCCGGATATGTTTCACAGCTCAAGAATTAGAACACAGCAACACCTGGATCTTCTCCTGTTGCAGGTTAGGACAGAGTGTGGCTTGGAGGGGAGCTCTGTATTCCTGCTACCCTTGCTCTTCCAGCTATGACGAGGTTATAGATTTGGGAAGTGCTGTCTAAGGAGTCTTGGCAAGTTGCTCCAAGACATTTTGTAGATGATGTACAGACTACTGCCACTGGTGGAGGGAGTGAATCATGGTTGGTAACAGGACCTGCCCTGAGAAATGGATATATCTGTGATGGGTAGGTTGGAGAAGATGTGGTCAAATAGTTGCTTCTCTCACAACAGGTCCACTCTGGCGAATGTGACATTTAGCCAGTTCAGTCAGCACTTGTGCTGCAAAGCGATCTTTGGTGATGGGCATTGAAGTTGCCCATCCAGAGAACATTTTGTACTCTAACTTAGAGCAACAAGAGTAGCTAAACAGGCCATCTTCAGGTTGTTGCATCCCCACAAAGCATTAAGAGTTTTATTTATTGTGAAATAAAATGGGAATAGTAATGCAATGTGCCCTATGTCATTGCACCCCCACGTTACATGTGCGCGTGCACACATACACTCACCCACTCCTGCTTACATGATAAAGAGCACTGAGCTGGATGAGTACCATACATAATAAAAATGTTCCTCTATCCACAGAGCCAGAGTTGCAGTTCTCCACATTAGCACTCATATCACTCTGTCTTATGCACTGTCTTACTAATTTAGATTAATTTATGTAGAGTGTGCCTTACATCAATTAAGTTATGAATAAGACCAGTAAAACTAATCTTCCATGAAACCACAAGTTGAAGACATTTGTCTCTTTCCTTTCTAAATCAAACTGCTGTACATTGAATTTGTAATAACCTGAAAACTGTGGGCAATTCATAAAATGAGACCTAAATAGCTCCTCTATCAAAGGGATCAATTCTGGCACCGGTTTGAGTATTTGAGACATGCTTCCTGATTACTAATCTTAAAATTATGCTTGAGTGCAGGGAGATAATGCATTTTAAATTTAAGTTGGGCTGCTTAATATTCTTTCTTAACTTTTAGAGGAAGAACTTCTGAACTTCTGAGCAGAATATATTGTTTGGACAAGCTACGTAGGATAAGTAAAGCTAAGCAAGGTGCAATACAGTTAATGCTGTGCTGATTTTAAATCTTTGAATACTTAAACATTGTTTTGGTTGCGGCATCCAAGTTGATTTTTGCTCCAGTAGTATTCAGGTACAGAGAATTTTGGGGACTGAGATTCTTGGAGTCCACATTGGAAATGAGGAACTCCCTGTGGACAGCAGTGTTGAAATGATGGAGAGCTGCATTGTTCACATCCCTCTATATGTTTAAAATACAGCCTTTTGCTATGTAAAAGGGACAATATAGCAATAATACCCAAAGGTGCTTCATAGGGGCATTATAAAACAAAAAAAGGCACAATGCAACAAAAGGAAATATTCGGCCAGATGTTCAGAAATCTTAAATGTCATAGAGTTTTTAACAGCATGGAAAGAGGCCCTTCAGTCCATCGTGCCTGTGTTGGTCATCAAACATCCAACTGTTCTAATCCTGTTTTCTACCGCTCGGTCCATAGCCTTGTTTGCAATGACATTTCAAATGGTCATCTAAATAGTTATTCAGGTGTCTTGAGAATTCCTGCCTCTACCATGCTTTCAGACAATGGGTTCAAGTACCCACAACCACTAAGTGAATTTTCTTTCCCTCTAATCTCTTCTAAACCTCCAGCTCCTTATACTCCCTGGTTATTGATCCCTCCGCTACAGAGAGAAGTTACTTCCTCTCTACTGTCTATGCCACCTTGGAACTTTGTACACCATACAGAGAGGGATTAAATCAAGAGGTTGGGTTGAGGCAGCTGTAGGTGTGGCAACCAATGATGGAATAATCGAAATGAGGAGGGGTAGGGTGCTCGAGACCAGAATTAAAGGAGCTAAGATACAAAGGCTATGCGGAGGAGTGAGGATATTGAGGAATTTGGAAAAAGGATCAGGTGTTTTGTGAACCAGTGTAGGTCAGTAAACAAAGTGTTGGGGCGATGGGGACCTGGTGTGAGTTAAGATACGGGGAGTAGAATTTTGGTGACTTCAAGTTTGCAAAGTATAGAATGAGCGGGAGGCCAGGAATTGACACCAGCATTGGAATAGTCCATTCCAAAGGCAACCAAGCCCTGAATGAGAATTTCAGCAGATGAGCTGAGACAGGTGACATCTAGTGGTGATATAGAGGTGGAAATAGGAAAAGAGGAGGTGAGAAGCTCCTTTCTGTTTGAATGTGACACCGGAATTGCAAAAAGCCTGGATGAATCTCTGTTTCCAGGAGGGTCGAATCAGCAGCTAGGAAATGGAGCTTGGAATGGGATCTGAAAACAATCACTATAGTTTTCCCACTATTTATTTGGAAGAAATTTCTAGTCATCTTGTACTAGGTGTGTGATGAGCAACAGCAGAAGATTGAGAGGTAATGGCAATCATGTATAAACTAACTCTGTTCCTTTAGATGATATTACTGAGGAGCAGCATGTAGACTGGGAATAGGAGAGCACTAAGCATAAATTCCTGGGAGACGCCAGACATAATGATGTGGCAACAAGAAGAGAAGCAATTGCAAGTTATTCTGTTGCTATGCAAATTGATCAGAATGGGACCAAGTGAGTGCATTCCCATCCACTGGACACTGGAGAGGTGTTGAAGGTGGTGGTGAGGTTAAACGTTTCGTAGGCTGCAGACAGATTGAGAAAGAAAATTGTATATCGCAGTCATTTAGGATGTCACAGAACAGGATCAGGACGATTCTGAAATTCCAGTTTTTAAACTGAATAAGATGTAGGACGAAAGATGTGCCAGTCAGTTACCTAACTTTGTCGAACATTGTTCTTCAAGCAATTCTGGGATGAGATTCCTGCTTCTAGAAATGCATTAACTCACGTAAGTTGTTTTTTTTTTTACTCGGGAACATTTCCACCCCTTTTTTTAAGCAAAAATCAAATGCTTGATTGAGTCAAATAATTTTGGATTTTGAAGCATTGTCTGCTTTAAGCTAATTTTAAAATTAAATTCGGACCTTTCCAGTGGAAAGAGAATACACATTGCTTTAAAGCCATATCTGCTCTCTGCTTTAAAATTAGTGATGTGGAAATGTTGCATTAGTACTGTAGTGGAGGATGGATTCCAGTTAATTTAATCCCATTCTTTATAAAGCTAAGGAAAACCAATTGTACAAATTTGAATGATGGAGTTGTCAAGTGGTTCAGGGACATTATCCTATTTTTAAACTGGCTGTGTGTCAAAAATCATTCTGTTTCCTAACTGCATCAATTCAGATAATGCCTTGTGTAGATCCAGTGACCTGTGTGAAGACATAATGTAATCTACATTTACATAGGGAAAAGATCTTGCTCTGTAACTTATTTTAAAATTATACATTTTGCATAAAGGCAGATTGTTCATATTCAAAAATGCTTTTGTGAAATTTATTTCCTTTTCAGAATGTTTTAAAAATGTGTTACATAAACTATGATTGGGTTAATGTGTTAATTTGCCTTGTATAAAGTGCCGATGGAGTGGCTCAGCTGATGAGGGAAGTGCAAAGGGAAGGATCAATTACTTCATCTTGACAGCATGAGGAGGCACACCTTCCATTATTAAATATAGATGTTGTCCCATTGGACTCCATTCCAACTGATTTATATTTTTGATTGAAAAAGGAATGCATTGATCTGTGAGGTCTTGACAGCCCTCCATTATCACAGCTAGAAGAAAAATCAAAGGAAATAAACCAACAGTAAACATAATGCCTCTCACTTTTTGGTCCTATTAGTTTCACCTCTAGAACGTAGCTGACGGCAAGACTTGATTGGGCCAAGTAGGCTCTTTCTGCGATAGGAAAACTCTCAAACTTTAAAAGCAAAGTACTGTGGATTGTGGAGATCTGAAAGAAAAACAAAGTGCTGGAAAACCTCAGCAGATGTAGCAGCATCTGTGGAAAGAAAAACAGATTTAATGTTTCTGTTTCCTTTGACTCTTCAGAAGTGATTTGGACCCTGTGAAAGTGATTATTTTTAAATGAGTTGTATCTCTTCATCCATGTCTGGTTTCAGGACATGGACCACTTTATACATATTTTCTAATTAGCCTCATCAACAAAGTTATTGAGCACCTCTGGAGCAGGTAGGACTTGAACCTGGCTGTCCTGGCTCAGAGGAACAGATACTTTTAAGAATGCTATAGGAGTAAGCTATTCAACACTTTGCACCTAATTTGCCATTCAATTTCATCATGATTAATCAAACCTTTTCATCGAGGTCACTGTGTCTTGTGTCCCCATGGTTGGGAATTGCAGGCTGGATTTCAGAGGCTGGTGCAGGTCTCCCTTGTGTTTAACAAAACCTCTGTCTAGGAGATTACGATTTACATAGTGATTCCCTTGTTTTATGCAGGTAAATACTGCTTTGCATGTTTCGTGATTTTGGAGCATTTCCTATTTCATGAGCGAATAGTTACAAAGGTGGGTACACTTCAAAAGGAGAGAACCTGGCAGTTAGCAAAGCCAATACAGCAGTGAGATGCATAAGTAGATCACCTGTTTGGTTAGTTATTGACCAGGAGAGAACTTCCTTGCTCCTTTGCTCTTCTTTGGGTCGTGCCTTTATACTGTTAACATCCAACTGAGAGTGGATAACATATTGGCATGACATCTGATCTAAAATGCAGCATCTCTGACTGACTGTGGTAGTACCTCAATCCTGTAGTGTCAAACTATGCCAGGAGTTTAAACTAGAGTGACAGCAGCATGGGAACCTGAGCAGGGAGACAGGAGGGAGAAACAAGGATAGAACCAAAAGGCAAAAGTCATAAGCAAAAATAGAAAGCAGAAAAAATGAGGGCCGTAAACAAATGGGTAAAATAAAGCTAAGATAACTCGCAAGGTTTAAAGAAACAAGTCTAAGGACTTTGTTGAGTGTTCATATTAAGGTGGATGAATTAAAGATGCAAATAGATATAAACAGTTAAGATGAATTCGCGATTATGGGAGGCATGGCTGCAGGGTGATCAAGGATGGGAAATGAACATTCGGGCATAGTCAATATTTAAGAAGGACAGACAAAAACAAAAGGTAGGTAAGCAATATTAGTAAGGGAGGAAATCGATGCAACGGTGAGGAAGGATATTGGCTTTGAAATCGTAATGTGGAATCTGTACTTATTGATTTTATTTATTCTCACGTGTACTGAAATACAGCAAAAAGCTTTGTTTACGAGTGGTACAGACAGATCATTGTAAGTAAAGGATGTACAGATCAAAAAGACTTGGAGGCATACAGGTTACATTGCACAGGGCGTGTGCTAGGGGAGATCGAAGTTAGCAAGATCAGCGTTATTTGACGTGAGAGAGTTCATTCGTCAATCTGATAACAGTCGGGAAGAAGCTATTCCTGAACCTGCTTGTGCGTGTGTTCAGGCTTCTGTACTTTCTGCCTGACTGAAGAGTTGTAGGAGGTCATTACCGGGGTGCGATGGGTCTCTGATGTTGGCAGCCTTTCTGTGGCAGTGAGCCGTGTAAATGGAGTCTATGGATGGAAGGTTGGCTTCCGTGATGGTCAGGGCTGTGCACACCACCTTCTGCAGTTTCTTATGATCTTGGGCAGAGCAGTTGCCATACCAGGCCGTTATGCACCCAGACCATGTGCTCTCGGTGGTGTATCTGTGGAAACTGGTGAGGGACCTTAGGGATATGCCAAATTTCCTGAGAGCCTGAGAAAGAAGAAGCATTGTTGTCTTCTTGACTGTCGCATCTATGTGGGAAGTCCAGGATAGGTTGTCTGTTATCGTCGTTCCAGGGAACTTGATGTTCTTCATCCCCTCGACCTTAGTTCCGTCGGTGTCCTCCTTCCTTTCTGATGTCAATGATCAATTCTTTAGTTTTGCAGACGTTGAGAGACAGATGGTGCAATGAAAACGATGTAACCAACCCCTCTATCTCTCTCCTGTAGTTTGACTCGTCATCATTAAATATCCATCCCACCACAGTGGTGTCAACAGCGAACTTGTAGATGGCGTTCATTTGGAATTTGGCAACACAGTCATGTGTGTACAGGAAGTACAATAGGGGGCTGAGGACGCATCCTTGGGGTCTCCAGTGTTGAGTGTTATTGTGGAGGAAGTGCAGTTACCTATCCTCACTGATTGTGGCCTATGGGTCAGAAAGTTGAGGATCCAGTTGCAGAGGGTGGAGCTGAGACCAAGATCATGTAGTGACGATAAGAAACACCGAAGGGCAGAAAACATCGGAGCTTATCTATAAGGTTCCAAATAGTAATGGAGATATAAGGCAAGGTGTTACAGAAGGAATCAGATGCGTGCAATACAGGTATAACAGTAAAGATGGACAACTTTAATTTGCATATAGTTGGGACAAACCAAACTATGGTATCAAAGGCTGCTGTCAAGTAGCCAGGACCTGACCATCTACATCCCAGAATAGTAAAGGAAGTGGCCCTGAAAATATTGGATGCATTGGTGGTGATCTTCCGAAATTCTATAGATACTGGAACCGTTCCAACAAATTTAGAGGATGGCAAATATAACCCCACTACTGAAAATGGGAGTGAGAGGAAAACAGACCAGTTATCCCAACATCAGTAGTGGGGATAATGCTAGATTCTAAAATATATGATATCAACTTTTGGAAAGCATTAATGGGATTAGACAAAGCCAGCATAGGTTTATGAAAGGCAAATCATGATTAACAAATCTGCTGCAGTTTTTCAAAGTATATCTGGTAGAATAGATAGGAGAGAACATGTGGGTTCAGTGTATTTGGATTTTCAGAAGAATTTTATAAAAGTATCTTGTAGAGGTTAATGGACTAAATGTTTAAAGCATGTGCGTTAAGGGGTAATGTATTCGCATGAATTGAGAATTAGTTGACAGAAAGGAAACAGAATGGGAATCAAAGATCTTTTTATCAGTAGCAACCAGCGCGTATTGGGGTACCACCAGGATTAGTGCTTGGATCCCAGCTATTTATGATAAGCATAAATGACTTGATTGAGGAAACCGCATGCAACATTTCTGTTTGCTGATTACACAAAACTAGGGTGAATTTTGAGGAACCAACACTGAAGTTGCTGGAAAAGCTCAGCAGGTCTGCCAGCATCTGTGAAGAAAAAATCAGAGTTAACATTTCGGGTCTGGTGACCCTTCCTCAGAACTGATGGTAGCTGGGAAAACAACAGTTTATATGCAGAAACTAGGGAGGGAGATGGGATAGGGAGTAAACGATAGGATAAAGAATAGAGCCTGAAGTGTGGGAAGAGCAGTTGGATAGACAAAGGAATTGATAATGATCTGGCTAGGAGGGTGAATAGCTGATAATGGGGAATGTTAGTGACTAACAATAGGTAGTGTGTAATGGCAGGCTATGTGATAACAAGGCCTAGTGTGTGGGGTAGGGGGCTAGAGGGCTAGGATATGGGAGAGTTTAGGCCCTAAAATTATTGAACTTAATGTTGAGTCCGAAGAGCTGCAGGGTCCCCAAGCAGAAAATGAGGTGTTGTTCTTCCAGCTCGCGTTGAGCTTCGCTGGAACAGTGCAGCAAGCCAGAGACAGAGATGTTGGCCAGGAAACAGGGTGGTGTGTTAAAGGGGCAGGTAACTGGAAGCTCAGGGTCTTTCTTGTGAGCAGAATGTAGATGTTCCGCAAAGCGGTCACCCAGTCCACGCTTCATATTCCCAATGTAGAGGAGACCATATTGTGAGCAGCGAATGCGGCAGACTAGATTCTGGGAAGTGCAGGTGAGATGTTGCTTCGCCTGGAAGATATGTTTGGACCCTTGGGTATTGGGGATGGAGGAGGTAAATGGGCAGGCGTTGCACCTTTGCTGGTTACAGGGGAAGGTGCCGTTGGGCTGTGGGGCTTTGTTGGGTGAAGGAAGAGTGGACCAGGGTGTCCCGGAGGGAACAGTCCCTGCGGAAGGCGGACAGGGGAGAGAAGGGAAATGTGTGTCTGGCGGTGGCATTTTCTTGGAGGTAGTGGAAATGGTGTCTGATGATCTTTTGGATGTGGATGCTGGTGGGATAGTAGGTGAGGACAAGGGGAACCCTATTGCTGTTGCAGGAGGGAAGAGACGGGGTGAGGGCGGAAGTGCAGGAGATGGGTTGGACCCAGTTGAGGGCCCTGTCGGCAATAGTGCTGGGGGATCCTCGGTTGAGGAAGAAGGTGGACGTTACAGAGGTTCCCTTGTTGAAGTTGGCCTCATCAGAACATATGCAATGGAGATGGAGGAACTGAGAGAATGGGATGGAGTCTTTACAGGTAGCAGGGTATGAGGCTGCATATTCCAGGTAGCTGTGGGAGCCGATGGGTTTATAGTGGAAACATCACCAACTGTTCTTCTTTCTTTGGGCTCTATCCTATCATTTACTCCCTACCCCATTCCCCTCTCTATTTTCTGCATATAAACTAACGTTTCCCCAGCTACTGTCAGTTCTGAGGAAGGGTCACCGGATCTGAAATGTTAACTGATTTTTTTTTTCTTCATAGATGCTGCCAGACCTGTTGAGCTTTTCCAGCAACTTCTGTTTTTGTTCCTGATTTGCAGCATCCACAGTTCTTTCGGTTTTTACTGAGTTTTCAGGGTGAAAGGGAACTTGGATGAATTGAGTGAGCAAACATTCGGCTAAATGTGAAGTTACTTACTTGGCTGTGAATAAACAGAAAGGTATATTATTTTGTGGTGTATTGGGCAGTGGATGTACAAAGGGATCTGGGCATCCTTGTACACCGGTCAATGAAAGTAGACAGGTAGGTGCAGAAAGCAACTAGAAGCCAAAATGGTTTATTAGTCTTCATTGCAGAAGCAGCAATGTCTTACCTCAGTTGTACAGGGCCTCGGTGAGACCGCACTTGGGGTATTATGTGCAATTTTGGTGTCCCTACTGAAGAAAGGCAGAGAGGGAGTGCATTGGAAGTTCACTAGCCTGATACCAAGGTGATAGAACTCTTCTATAAGAAGTGATCATTTGTTTGGACTTGTATTCACTAGAGTTTAGAAGGATGAGAGAGGACCTGATTGAAATGTATAAAATTGTAACAGGTCTGGACAGACTAGATGCAGAGAGGATGGTTTCCTGTTGTTGTGGAGTCTAGAACCAAAAGGCACTGTCACAGGGTACAGGGTAGACCATTTAGTATTGAGATGAAGAAAAATTTATTCACTCAAAGGGTAGTGAATTCTGTACCACAAAGCTGTGGAGTCTAATTCACTGAATATATTGAAGAAAAAAGGAGTTTTTTTTTAGATTTTAAGGGTCTAAACCTATCTGGTTGCTCAACTTTAGAGGGAATGTTGATCAAGGGGTCATGAGATAAAGTGGGAAGATGGCATGGAGATAGAGGATCACATTGAATGGTTGAAAAGTCTTGAGACTGATTGGCTGCTGCCTCCTGGTTTCTGTTTCTAGCCAGAGTCCATTGCCTCTTGAGGGACCATTTGAAAGTTGTAAAGGTCAGACATATGTTCAGAACCTGGCCTGCTATTATTTTGTTTCGTCTCTGCACTTCAAAACCATGTTTCCCTTGATCATTGGCAGGGGGGAATCAAGGGAAGAGAGTAAGTGTTATCCTAGGCTCCATGGCAACGTTTAATTTGAAGTGAGTTGATCGAGTGTCAGTCGCTACCTTTGGGACTCATTATCCGGTCCAGGGATTATAAAACTTTTTGCTAAGTCCCTCTTATGTTGTAAACACTCTCTGCAAACTCTAAGATGAGTGTTTTTTTTCCCCTGTATAAAATGTTACTATTGATTCAAATTCAGCTCACTTTGGACCTTCTGTTTGCTGTTCCACATTTGCGTTCTGGGAAAATTTTGTTTTGCTTTACTTTGGATAAAGTAGTTTCAGAGGATTGTTACTTCATGTGTAAAATCTGCAATGTAATATATAGGAAGCAAATTTTATTAACATTTTGATTTCCTCTGGGAAGTCTATGGGAGTCTGCTGGTGTTCAGGGAACCCTGCAAGTAGCTATGCATTGGCGTAATAGCTATAGTGCTAAATAAATCCGATGTGCATCCTGAAACAGAACATTGGTTACAGCCATTCAGCAGGTTTATAACTTGATAGGGAGTTTGGTGATAGGACATTAAATTAGTGATTAGCTTGCAAGGCTTATTTATAGATAATAGCTCCTGCATTTAGAGACAGCAGAAGTAGAACTCCATTTTATAAATTTGCAAGACAGCATCCCTAAGAGTGAAGTACTGAAAAGGCTATACTGTCTGAAATTAATATTTAAACTTCATACTTTTGTAAACTGGTATGGGGGATCCATGGTAATCTACATCTAGAAGAGCCATTATAAATATAAATCTCATTCAGAAAAAAATGCAAGGGAAAGATTTAATTTTTAAAAATACATGTTTAAAAAATTCTAAGTACGTAAAATATAAACAGTATTGCGAAAATTCAGGAGAATCTCTCATTCTTTATTTAAAATAAAATCCAGTAGTTGTAAGGAATTTGGTTCAACTTTTTAAACAGGCATTTTTGCATTTTATTATTAAAGATATTCCTGACTGAAATGATCTGCTAGGATTGTTGTTGATTTGAGCTAGATTCTGCATCTAAATACAGTTATCCTTAACAGTTAAATGATAGGATTGTTGAAGAGCTCTGAAATTAATGATCCAAATTAATCTCTTCTAAAGTTAATTATGTTTCCTTAATCTGTTGGGTTTGGCAGCTCTGATAGGTTAGCCCTGATGACACTAAAGGGACTAATGTTTTGAAAGACAAATGCCTTTTGTTCTATAAATAACTTAACAGGAATAGATAACTAGCTGCAATGAATACTATGAAGATGATTGCTTTCACTTTTAATTTCAAGTTGTTGCATTAACCTTGTTTTGGAACAAATTATAGCAACATAGAAGTAGTGTAAAAGCAATTTGCTTATGGGGTTAGTCAGATGATACATAAAAACAAATATAAACAGTTTCAACCCTAGATATTTGTAAAAGACGTAACAAAGACATGTGCAATAGCACGGGTGGAATCTGTGGAAAATTTGGCTGTTTGCATTTCAGATCTTAAGCATTCTATTGTAATATTTTCTCGTCTCTGCAGTATTTTGCATCCTTTCCATAGTTGTCATAATTTCATATCGAAATGAAGTTTGATGTAAAATCCTGATAACCAGAAATGCATGTATCAATGAGAATTTTAATTAATAAATGTGATCAAAGGCTTATCAATGCAGTCGCCTTTTTATGTGCTTTACCTACTCTTTTCATCCAGGCTTGCTCAATGGGCCCTAATAAATGAGTCTTTTGGGAACAGTAACACGCGAATTGTTTCTCACCTGTTACCGATGATGACTATTGTCAGTGTTAATTATTTGCTATGATACATATTCCAGAAGTCTTTGGATGAATTGCACTAATGTTATGAGAAACATTTTTAGTTTGCAAAGAGACCTGCTAGAAAATACAGTTGGTGCAATTGTTTACATTTCTTATTCTATAATAGGCAAATTTATACAGCGGATCGAAAAGTAGACCACCTTGAAGAGGAGCTACTTTTGAACAAAGAGCCCAATCGAGGAAGACTGAAGACTGAAGAAACTTGCTCGCTCAATAGTGTTTTTCATAATTTAGGAATGAGCAATGGGCGAGATGGTGATAGATGTATGCCATCTAATCCATTTCTTCCTGATAATCAGACCTTGGAAGCAAATGAAGAGATGTTGACCTCAAGCCTGTTGGAAGATGACATGCCTGAAGGAATGTTTGATATGCCTGAGGAAACCGAAGCGGAGGATGATGCTCTGTCCACCGGTAGGTAACAACCAAAGTAATTGCATCTCCATTTTGTTTTGTTCATTATGCCTCACTTCTAACCTTGGCCATTTTGCAGCTTCTTTCTTGAATTCCTGAAATTGTGTGGGTCCTGGCTTTTGCTTTCCATTTATAACTAAATTTATCTGTGAACAAGTAAAGGTATTTCTTCATGAAGGGCCTACATTTTAAAATTTTAAATTTTAAAAGTAGTGGAAAATTGTCTTTTAAAAAAGAAAGCATCCTCTGGCTATGAAATACTGCCAAGCTTTAATTCTTGAAACTCCTCCTCAGAGGGTTTTCATTATTGAGTGGTGGAGTAGGCTAGAAGGACTGAATAGCCTACTGCTAGTTCTTCTGTTCCTTCATCATTAACATTCATTCCTCTTTATCCGCATTAGTTCTGTTCCTGAGAACTGCTGTGAGTGATGAAATTCCCCTGTGTGGAGCTCATTTAAAAATAGGTTAAAATCTCAGATGTGAGTTTTGCCCACAGATGTTGAATTATGTTGCTATTTATTTTTTGGCGTGGGTACGCAAATTGCATGGATACAGAGGATTTACTGTATATGTTTTGTTATTGGATGGCAGAGAATGCTCAAAGGGCTGTATGACCTATTCCTGTTTCCTCCCAAATTGACATTGGGCTGCCAAGTTAAAGTAGAATATCTGCCCCTGTTCATCAATCTTAAAGGGCGATAAGATCTGAATGGGAATCGCATTGTGTGATGTTAATGTTTATTGGTGGGTAGTGGCACAAACCATAACTCAGAAAAAAGCTTCCTAATTTAATCTCAATTGAAAGTTTAACATGGTCTCAGATGTTTTGCTGCATGAGTTGTACAGTTTACTGAGAGAATTGTTGTATGGGTAGCATTAGCGAATTTGAAACCAAGCTCTCAAAAAGAAAAGCAACCTACATTTTTTTTTAACTGCTTTAACACTTTTTAACATTTGTTGTTATCTTCTCTGGACCAGATGATCCTGTACTAGAGCCAGCATCTATACTGGGTGCTGATCTCTTATCCCTATATCGGAGAGGATGTTGCCCTGACATAACCCTTCACGTTGAGAACAGAATTTTTCATGCACACAGGTATTGTACAAGTAATTACGCCAGCATATTCTCTGAGGCATGAAGTGAATGGAAGAACTAAACTAGAAATGCTGATTTTTTTTCTAACCAATATCGATGGAAGTAATTGAAACTAAATGTCAAGGTCTTTCTTTATGGAGGTTCTGTGTATGTGTATGTATACACAAGCAGGCTGCAACATTGATGCAGCAATGAAATTGATTTTGTAGCATGAAACATTATTGCCATGTATGGTTTTGTTCACCTATATCACCAGCAATCAAATTTTCTAGGCTCTCTACTTTTCAGGATTTTGAAATTCATTTGAGCAAACAGTCATTTATGGGAAGAGGCATCTCATCTTTGCTTCCGACTGCCTTTTCCAATTAGGATCCAGATATTACTTTTCCTGTTAGCGATATGGTGTAACAAGTTTTGTGACTCAATCTTCTGTTTTTATTGCTTCAATAATAAGTCAGCAAATGAAAATGTCATTGAATTGTATATTTTCTGCTTCCATCAATGAGTTCATTACGCAACTTCAGCTAAATCAAGTCAGGTTGATACAAATTTTTTTTAAAAGTTAAAAATAGTGTATGGAATAGTTAAGAAATGTTGCAAAGTTGGAAATGTTGATGTGTTCTGTTATCCAGGGCCATCCTCTGTGCTCGCTCCAGTTATTTTGCAGCAATGTTGAGTGGAAATTGGGCAGAAAGCTTTCAGAAATCGATCACTCTTGCTGGGTAGGTATGATTATAAGGGGATGGTGGAAAGGGAGTAATGATTTACCAGGGAACATATTGACACCGGTGCACAATATCTCTGTGGGTCACATGAAAGAAAACATTTAAACAAAATTTTGTTGAACGTGTAAGGAAGCTATTTGGCTTTTATCTGTGGATAAAAGAAAATGGGAAGTGAGTGGGGCACTGTCTTTGAGTATGTTCCACTCTGTCCCTGTGTAACAGAAGCAGCAAAAATTAAGGAGTTTAATTAATGCTTGAAAAATGGTTTAGCTATTTTTCCATACATTTTAATATTGTTGTACAAAGTTGATTGAGTGATAAAATGAAAGTCTGCTGCCTTGCCAAATTTTTGCACATTTATATGAAATATTTTTTTAAGATTGCTATTGTGTTGCCAGAGGTCGAGGGTAACCTAGGAGAGAATTAAGAAAATTAATATTGGCAGATGAAAAAGAAAAACTAAAATCTGACCAAACTCAGGACATGCCAGCCCTACATTCTAAAGTTCTAAAAAAAAAAATCTCTCTGGACAGTGGTTGCCTTTCCAAAATTCCCTAGATTCTGGAATTGTCAAATTCATTAATTTATAATCTAGAATGCTACTATTTGAGAAAGGCAGCAGGGAGACAATTTGGGAACTACAGGCCAGTTAGTCTGACATCTGGAAGGCTGCAGAGTCTATTATTAGAGAAGCCTGATAAGTGTGCTTGGACACAGTCCAAATGATTTTTATGAAGGGGGAATTATGTTTGACAATTTTTTTTGAGAATGTAATTAGTGGGATAGATAAACGGGAACCAGTTGGATATAGTAATCCTTGATTTCCAAGTAGCTTTTGATTAAAGTCCTGTAGAAAAGATTCATCTGTAAGATTAGGCCTTGTGGATTCGGGAGTGCTATATTAACATTAATGAAGGGTTGACTAATGGACTGAAAGCAAGAGTACGTAGGCATAAATAAGGTGTTTTCGAGATGGCAGGCTGTGCCTCCTGAAGTGCTGCAATGATCAGCGTTGATGAAAAATCAATAATATATTCAAGTTTTCTGATAACACAAACTAGGTGGAACTGTAAGCTGAGTACACAGACTGCAATGTGATACAGACGGGCCAAGTGAATGGGAAACAACCTGGCAAATGGACTATAATGTGAAATATGAGAGTATTCTCTTAGATAAATAGAGAAAAACAATATTTTTTTTAAGTGTGAAATTTGTAAATACTGATGTTCAAAAGACTTCGGTGTACTTGTGCACAAGAAACACAAAGTTGGAACAAAGATATATCAACAAATTGGACAACAAGCAATTTGAATTCCTTTTGTTGCAATGGGGTTGAAGTACTGAAATAAAGAAACATTGCCACAATTGTGCAGGACTTGTTGAGACCACATCTTGGAACAGTGTGTGTACAATTTTGGCCTTCCGATTTAAGAAGGATATAATTGTGTTGGAGGCAGTTTGTTGCAGGAATGGTCCCTGGGATGAGACAGTTGTCCAATGATAGGCTGTATAAATATGACTGATATTTTTCAGAGCCTAGAAAAATAAGGTGCTCTTATTGAAATGTACAAGATTCTGCAAGGGTTTGACAGGCTAGACACAGTCTGTTTCTGCAGTCTGTAGAAGCTAGAACTTGGGAGCACAGATAATAAGATAAGGGAGTAATTGTTTCAGACTGAAGTGAGAAGAAACTTCTTGACTCAGTTGTGAATCTTTGAAATGCTGTACTTCAGAGGGTTGTGAATGCTCCATCTTTAAATATATTGCTAAATTTCCCTTGAGAACAAGAACTTCTAAAGAGTTGAATTTCCCAGCAAATAACAAAGTATAGGGACACAGAATTTTTGCTTTTAAAGAATTGTACGGGAACCAAAATAATCAACTGATGAAACATGAACAAAAAAAACTTAAATATAAAGACTACTTTCTCATTACCTGACACAACCGTACTTTTAAAATTTGGCCTGCTGTGTATTTTGTGGTATCTTGTAGCCTGCGTTGGTCAGAGTTCACGCCCTTCTTTATTTCTGTTCTTTCTTCATTTCTTCAATATCAAACATTTTAGATTTGTAGTTCAAGAAAACTGATGCTGAAACAACAGGAAGTTCTAAATGCACGCTCTCGATCTCTGCAGAGAGACAGTATTTTAAATAATCTGA
Organism: Rhincodon typus; assembly: GCF_021869965.1. Classification (NCBI taxonomy): domain Eukaryota; kingdom Metazoa; phylum Chordata; class Chondrichthyes; order Orectolobiformes; family Rhincodontidae; genus Rhincodon; species Rhincodon typus. Next base: position 65,866,041 of record NC_063341.1, on the reverse strand, counting down.
GATAGTAGGAACTGCAGATGCTGGAGAATCCGAGACAACAAGGTGCAGGGCTGGATGAACACAGCAGGCCAAGCAGCATCATAGGAGCAGAGAGGCTGACGTTTCGGGCCTAGACCCTTCATCAGAAAAGGGGGAGGGGAAGGGGGTTTTGAAATAAATAGGGAGAGAGTGGGAGGCGGATAGAAGAGGGATAGAGGAGAAGATAGGTGGAGAGGAAACAAACAGGTCGAAGAGGCGGGGATGGGGCCAGGAAAGGTGAGTGTAGGTAGGGAGTTAGGAAGGGGATAGGTCAGTCCAGGGAGGACGGACAGGTCA
>NC_063341.1:65865524-65865626 GCF_021869965.1 Rhincodon typus | reverse complement strand
GGTGGGAGGAGGGGATAGGTGGGAGGAAGAACAGGTTAGGGAGGCAGGGACGAGTTGGACTGGTTTTGGGATGCGGTGGGGGGAGGGGAGATTTTGAAACTT
>NC_063341.1:65858784-65865514 GCF_021869965.1 Rhincodon typus | reverse complement strand
ATTCCTCGCTACCTGTCATGTTGCAGCCTGACCGGTCATTTCAACTTGATATTTCTGATTACTGGATCTCCTGCTAGCCTCGTGCTTGCCTCCCTGCTTTTTAGGATCCTATGCCCCCTGCCAAGGCGGAATTGAACCCAGGTCTCTTGTGCTTTGAGGCAGCAGTGCTAACCACCGTGGCATCGGGTATTGGGTAATGTCTTCCAGCAATGTGAGGTTCGAATCTCGATCGTCATTAGGGCAGTGCAATGAACTTATGGTTAGTGAAGCAAGGCTTTGAGCCATTCCTGAACATGCCAAAGGCCAATTGAAGTGGAGCATTAGGTAGAATTCAAGAATAAGTTGTCTACCTGCAACTGTTTCCTTTGGAGACATTGTAAAGGAGTTTCTTGCTAATTGTGGTTCTTTGAATTGTCTTTGCAGTGTTTTCAATGTGATTTATTAAATATATTCTATTTTAATTAGTGTGAGCCACGTGGAGGTGGAAATCATGATGAACTTTTTATATGGAGCCATTTTAGACTTGCCCAAAGAAATTCTGCCGCGGTAAGTATTCTTTCTGGTTTCAAATTAAAGATGACCTAAGAAAATGGTGTTTGTCTATCTAATAGTACTTAATGATCTATGTATTTTAGGCAGTGCAAAATATTTCAGGATTTTACTGTGAAACTTATTCTTCTATTCATGTCCATAATACAGTTATCTCTGGCTGTGTTTCTGGGGCGAAGATTGTTGGTTGTGGGGGAAAGCTGGACTAGAAGAGGGAGCTTGCTGTTGCTCCTTTTAAAGTAGAGAATAAAGATGCAATGAAGATAACTCCAAATGGAGCCGTCACATGTTAGGGAGGTGAAGTTTGATGACCTAAATGGCCTTTCTCACCTTTCCTTATTGGTTTGCTCAGCAGGCATGTTTTGTGTTAGAGATAGTAAGAACTGCAGATGCTGGAGAATCCGAGACAACAAGGTGTAGAGCTGGATGAACACAGCAGGCCAAGCAGCATCATAAGAGCAGATTGTTTTTTGTTTCATTCATTCATGGGATGTGGGCATTGTTGGCTGTGCCAGCATTTATTGCCCATCCCTAGTTGCCCTTAAGGTGGTGGAGAGTTTCTTGAACAGTTGTAGTCCATTTCCTCTAGGTAGACCCATAATGCTGTCGGGCAAGGTGTTCCAGTATTTTGATCCAGTGATACTGAAGGAACAGTGATATATTTCTGGGTCAGAATGGTGAATGGCTTGGAGGGGAACTTGCAGGTGGTGGTGTTCTCCCGTATCTGCTGCCCTTGTCTTTCTAGATGATAGTGATCATGCTTTGGAAGATATTTTTTGTTGAGTCCTTTGGCCCAAACAGATCCATTCCAACCAAAATATCCATCCACACTAACCCCATTTCCCTGCACTTTGCCCATATCCTTCTAAACCTTTTCTGTCCCTGTATTCCATGTTGCCCTAGGAGGTTTTGGTGAATGCGTAATGTGTCTTGTCAATGGTATACACTGCTGCTACTGAGCATCGGTGTTGGAAGGAGTGAATGATTGTGGACGCGGTACCAGTCAAGTGGGCTGCTTTGCCGTGGATGGTGTGAAGCTTTGAATGTTGTTGGAACTGCACCCAACCAGGCAAGTGGTATTCCATCACACTCCTGACTTGTATCTTGTGGATGGACAGGCTGTGGGGAGTTGGGAGGTGAGTTACTCACTACAGTATTGCTAGCCTCTGACCTGCAGTTGTAGTCACTGTATTTATATGGCTGGTCCAGTTGAGTTTCTGATAACCCACAGGATGCTAGTGCGGGATTCAGTGATGGTAATGCCATTGAATGTTGGAGGTGATGTTTAGATTCTTTCTCGTTGGAAATGGTCATTTCCTCACACTTGTGTGACACAAATGTGACTTGCCACTTGTCAGCCCAAGCCTGGATATCATGCAGGTCTTGCTAAATTTGGACATGGATTGTTTTAATACCTGAGGAGTCACAAATAGTGCTGAATATTGTGCAATCATCAATGAACATCACTTCATCAAAAGGGTCAGAAGTGGGGAGTGATGAGGATGAGTTGTTTTTGAGATTGTCAGACCACTGACCATTGCTGTCAGTGTTCCTGTTCAGATAAACAACTGGCTGACTTCAGTAAGACCGCAGTAAGATGGTAGTTAGGGCAGTGGCATGCACCTCCTGCAGAACGTGGGGGCTCAGGGAGACTTCAGTCGTCACTGATGACTGCACCTGTGGGAAGTGCACCCAGCTGCAGCTCCTGGGAGACTGTGTTAGGGAGCTGGATGGACTCGGGATCATTCAAGATGTTGAGTGCATCATAGATAACAGTTTTAGTGAGGTGATCACACCTAAGGTGCAGGCAGAGTGTAGGCCACCATGAAAGGCAAAGGTAGTAGGCAGAGAGTGCTGGAATCCCCTGTGGCCGTTCCCCTCAAACAAGTATACCATTTTAGATACTGCTGGGGAGGGAATGATCGTTCAGGGGAAAGCCACAGGAGCCAGGTTGGTGGCACTACGACTGCCATTTCTCGCTGTGCCCCAGAGCGAAAGGTAAAGGACCTTAGTGATAGGAGACTTGATATTTAAAGGGACGGACAGGATTCTGTGGCCGCAGACGGGAATCCAGGATGGTGTGTTGCTTCCCAGGTGCCAAGGTCGAAGATGTCTCGGAACAGTTCCAGAATGTAATCAAGGGGGAGGGTGAGCAGCCAGAAGTCATTTGCATGTTGGCACAAATGACATAGGTAGAAATAGGGATGAGGTCCTGCGGAGTGACAATAGATTGCTAGGAAAAAGTTTTAAAACTAGGACCTCGATGGCGTTTACCTCTGATTACTTCCAGTGACATGTGCTAGTGACGGTAAGAACAAGAAGATATGGCAGATGAATGCGTGGCTAAAGAATTGGTGCAGGTGGCAGGGGATTCAGATTCCCGGATCATTGGGATCTTTTCTGGGGCAGAGGTGACCTGTTCAAGATGGACAGGTTGCAACTGAACTGGAAGAGGACCAATATCCTGGCGGGCTGATTTTTTCTAATGCTACAAGGGTAGTGGGGGGATGGGATCCTCAAGTGCAGGGAGGTAAGTGTGAGGCTAGAAGGAGATACAGTAATCAGAAATAGCAAGTTGAAGAGACCAGTCAGGCTGGAACACAGTAGAGAGCGAAGAATGCCTGATGGATTAAATTGCCTGTATTTCAATGCGAGAGGGCTGACAGGTAAGGTCATTGAATTCACGGTGTGGATAGTTACGGAGACTCTGGTGTTATAGTCATTAGGGAAACATGGCTAAGGGAGGGACAGAACTGGCAGCTTAATGTGCCGGGGTACTGGCGCTTTAGGCGGGACAGAGGTGGAGGAGAGAGGGGCGGGGGAGTTGTATTTTTTGATTAAAGGGAGTATCACAGCAGTAGTCAGAGATGAAATAACTGAGGGCTTATCCACTGAGGCTTTGTGGGTGGAGCTAAGAAATAATTGGATGGTGACATTATTGGGGTTGTACTATAGGCCCCCAAATAGTCGACAGGAATTAGAGGAACAGGTATGCAGGGAGACTGGGCAGACTTGTAGGAGCAATAGGGCTGTCATAGTAGAGTATTTCAATTTTTCTAACATAGACTGGGACTGCCATAGTGTTAAGGGCTTAGGTGGGGTGGAATTTGTTAGATGTGTTCAGGAAAGATTCCTCAAGCAGTATATAGAGGGTCCTACTCGGGAAAGGGTAAAACGCGACCTACTCTTGGGAAATAAGGCAGAACAGGTGACTGAGGTGACAGTGGGAGAGCACTTTGGGACCAGTGACCATAGTACTATTAATTTTAAAATAGTTATGGAAAAAGACAAAACTGGTCCAAAGGTTCAAGTTCTAAACTGGGGCAAGGCGAAAATTGATGGTATTAGACAGGAGCTTGCAGCGGTTGATGGGCTAAGTTTCTTTCCTGGCAAAGGGATCTCCAGCAAGTAGGAGACCTTAAAGTGTGGTAGCTAGAGTTCAAGGTCTTTGTGTTCCTGTGAGGGTGAAGGGCAAGGTTGGCAAGAGTAGGGAACCCCTGTATGACAAGAGATATTGAGGCTTTGACCAGAAAAAAGGAGGAAGCATGGCTCAGGTAGAGGTGGCTGGGATCAAGGGAATCCCTAGAAGTATATAGGGGATACAGGAGTTTACTGAAGAAGGAAATTGGGAGGGTGAAAAAGGGGCACGAGACAGCTTTGGCTGAGAAGATTAGGGTAATTCCAAAGAGATGTTTTAAGTATATTAAAGGAAAAAGAGTAACTAGAAAGAAAATAGGACCCCTCAAGGACCAAAGTGGACATATACATGTAGAACTGCAAGAGATGGGCAAGGTCCTCGATGAATATTTCTACTGTGTTTACCGTGGAGAAAGACAAGATGTCTTGGGGAAGTTAGTGGCAATATCTTGGGGACAATCGAAATCACAGTACAGGAGGAGTTGGAAGTATTACATTGTATGAAGGTAGATAAATCTCCTGGTCTAGATCAGATATATCCAAGAACCCTGCAAGAGGCTAGAGGAGAAATTTGCGGGTCCCTGGCTGATATTTTTGCATCATCGTTATCTGTGGGTGAGGTCCTGGAAGGCTGGAGGGTAGTGAATGTTGTACCCTTACTGAAGAAGGGGTGCAAAGAAAAACCTGGGAATTATAGACCAGTAAACCTAACATTTTTAGTAGGTAGGTTATTTGAGAAGATTTTGAAGGATAAGATCTACGTGCATTGGGAAAAACGGGGGTTGCTTAGGAGTAGTCAGCATGGCTTCATGTGTGGGAGATCATGCCTCACAAGTTTGTTACAGTTCTTTGAAGTAACCAGGAAGGTTGAGAACAGACCGGTAGATGTAGTCTATATGAATTTCAGTAAGGCCTTTGATAAGGTTCCACATGGTAGACTGCTCTAGAAGGTTAGATTGCATGGAATCCAGGGAGAGCTGGCAAATTGGATATACAACTGCATATACGATTGGCTTGGTGGGAGGAAGCAGAGAGTAAGAGTGAAAGGATGCTTGTCGGATTGGTGCTGTGCCCGTTGCTGTTTGTTATCTAATTCAGTGATTTGGATGAGAATGTACAAGGTGTGATTAGTAAGTTTGTGGATGACACTAAAGTAGGCAGTATTATGGGCAGTGTGGAAGGTTATCAGAAGTTGCAGTAGGATCTTGATCATCTGGGGAAGTGGGCCATGAAATGGCAAATGCAGTTTAATATAGATAAGTGTTACATTTTGGAAAGTCAAATCAAGGGAGGAGTTCCATGATGAATAGTAGGACCTTGAGGAGTGTAGTGGAACAGAGGGACCTTGGAGTTCCGGTGCGTGGTTCTCTGAAAATGGAGTCACAGGCAGACAGAGCAGTGAAGGGGGCTTTTCGCTCACTGGCCTTCATCAGTCAGGGCATTGAGTATAGGAGTTGGGAAGTTACGATGCAATTTTATATGACATTGGTGAGGACGCACTTGCAGCATTGTGTTCAGTTTTGGTCACCTTGCTATAGGAAGGATATTATTAAACTGGAAAGAGTGCAGAAGAAATTTACAAGGATGTTGCCAGGACTCAAGGGACTGAGTTATAGGGAGGGTTTGGAAAGCTAGAACATTTTTCTTTAGAGCGTAAGAGACTGAGGGAGGATCTTAGAAGTGTATAAGATCATGATAGGCATGGATAGGGTGAATGGACTCGGTCTTTTTCCCAAGGTTGAGGAATTGAGGACTGCAGGGCATCAGTTTAAGGTAAGAGGGTGGAAAAAATACATGGGAACCTTGGGGGCAACTACTTTACACAGAGGGCGATATACATGTGGAATAAGCTGCCAGCGGAAGTGGTTGAGGCGGGTACATTAACAACGTTTAAAAGGCATTTGGACAAATACCTGGATAGGAAAGGTTTAGAAGGATTTGGGCCAAGTGCAAGTAAATGGGATTACGGTGGATGGACATTTTGGTCGGCATGAACCAGTTTGGGCTGAAAGGCCTGTCTCTGTGCTCTGTCTGACTCTGTCTGTCTGACACTGAAGTGCACATCCCAATTCAATTTGTAGAAACAAGTCTCCAACAGACAGCATGGAATTTGAGCCTGCTATTGGCCAAGATATTTAAATCAAAAGTTATTTGTTGATGTGGCATGAAAATAATTGACTTGTACAACCTATTGTGAGACTGAATTGAGGTTCGTGATTTTGTTTTACAAGTTTTTTTTTATATTTTTGAGGAAATACTTTTGTTTTGAAAAAGCTTGGGAAGAAAAGCTGAAAAAGACTATCTTGACGTCATTGTGTAAGAAATTGATATTTTTTGAACTACAAACAATGATGTTTAGTCATTTGGCTGTTCCACAAGAAGTAAACATAGCTGAAACTAACTTAGAAGTTAAAAGAGTGAAGTGCCCAAATGATTGTGCCTTGACATTTATTTGCAACAGGCCTCACCAGGACCCTATACAGCTACAGCATAGCCTCCCTGTTTTTAAACTCCATCCCTCAAGCAATGACACACAAAATTCCATTTGCCTTTTTAATACCTGCTGCACCTGCAATCCTACTTTTAGTGATTCATGCACAAGGACGCCCAAGTCCCTCTGCACAGCAGCGTGCTGCAATTTTTTACCATTTAAAACATAGTCCATTTTGCTGTTATTCCGACCAAAATAGATGACCTCACACTTGTCAACATTGTACTCCATCTGCCAGACCTTTGCCCACTCACTTAGACTATCTATATCCCT
>NC_063341.1:65844387-65858384 GCF_021869965.1 Rhincodon typus | reverse complement strand
AACTTTTTTTGTGGCTTTCTGTTGGCCTTTAAAGATTTCCCAGTCTATTAGTTTCCCACTAATCTTTGCTTTTTTGTATGTTTTTTTTTTAATCTGATACTTTCCTTTATTTCTTTAGACATCCATGGTTAACTATTTCTTTTCCTACAGTTCTTCCTTATCACTGGAATATACTACTGCTGAGCACTGTGAAAAATCATTTTGAAAGTCCTACACTGTTCCTCCATTGACCCACCATAAAGTTTTTGCTCCCATTTTACCTTACCTAACTCCTCCCTCATCCCATCATAGTCTCCTTTGTTTAAGCACAGGACATTGGTACTGGATTTAACCTTCTCACGCGCCATTTGTATTTTAAATTCGACCATACCGTGATCGCTTCTTCCGAGAGGATCCCTAACTGTGAGATCATTAATTATTCCTGTCTCATTACGCAGGACTCGATCTAGGATAGCTTGCTCCCTCGTAGGTTCCATTACATATTGTTCAAGGAAATTATTGCGGATGCATTCTTTGAACCCCTCCTCGAGGCTGCCATGACTGACCTGGTTTGACCAATCGATATGTAGATTAAAATCCCCCATGATAATTGCTGTACCATTTTTACATGCATTAGCTATTTCTATGTTTATTGCCCGCCCCACCACGATGTCATTATTTGGTGGCCTATAGACCACACCTATCAGTGACTTCTTCCTGCTATTCCTAATTTTCACCCAAATGGATTCAACCTTTTGTTCAGTAGAACCTATATCATCTCTCACTACTGCCCTGATGTCATCCTTAAAAATCAGAGCAACACCACCTCCCTTACCTTCCTGTCTGTCCTTCCGAACAGTTTGATACCCCTGGATATTTAATTCCCAGTCATGACCATCCTGTAACTATGTCTCTGTAATGGCCACTAAATCATACCCATTTGCCATGATTTGCGCCATCAACTCATCCACTTTGTTTCAAATTTTCTGAGCATTCAGATAAAGTGCCCTTATGCCAGTTTTTGCACCTTCTTTTTGGGTCCTATCACCTCCATTACTAACAGCTCTTGAGTTCTCCTTCCCTCTAACTTTTTTCCTAATTTTCAATGGAGTTGAAGCTTCCTCGTCACCTGCTAGCCTGCTGCTTTGCCTTACATTAATAGTTATTCTCCCTCTATGCTCACTCCCCCTGCCCCCCCCACCACCACCACCACCACTTACTAGGTTAAAGTCCTATTGACCACCCTATTTACCCTTTTCACCAGAACACCGGACCCGGCCCTGTTCAGGTGGAGTCCATCCCAGCAGTATAGATCCCTCCTGTCCCCGAACTGATGCCAGTGCCCCATGAAAAGGAAACCCTCTTTCCCACACCACTCTTTTAGCCACGTGTTTACTTCCCTGATCCTCGCCTCCCTATGCCAATTTGCACGTGGCTCGGGCAGCAATCCAGAGATTATGACCCTTGAAGACCTGTTTTTTAATTTTGTTCCTAGCTTTTCATGATCCTGAAACAGCAGGTCTTTTTTCCTAGTCCTGCCTATGTTGTTGGTACCTACGTGGACCATAACAACCGGATCCTCCCCCTCCGGTCTAGTATCCTCTCAAGCCGGTCAGAGATGTCTTGCACCTTGGCACCGGGCAGGCAGCACACCATGCGGGATTCTCTATCCTGCTCGCAAAGGATACTGTCTATCCCCCTGATAATGGAATCCCCTACAACTACAATCTGTCTTTTAGCTTCCCCCTCTTGAATGACCTCCTGGACCATGGTGCCTTGGTCAGTTGACCCATCCTTCCTGCAGCCCTGTTCCTCATCCACACAGGGAGCAAGTGCCTCATACCTGTGGGACAATGTCAAGTGCTGCGGCTCCTGTGTTCCTGTCTGCAGGGTCCCTCTACCTGCCTCACTCGCAGTCACACCCTGCTGTCCCTGCCCACCGATTTGAATTAACATTAGTTAATCTACTAGGTGTGACTGCCTCCTGGAACACAGCATCCAGGTATCTCTCCCCCTCCTGGATGTGTCGCAGTGTTTGGAGTTCGGATTCCAGCTCATCAATTTTGAGCCAAAGCTCCTCAGATTTTTTGTTTAAATTTAACACCAAGTAGTTTGACTCTGGTTAAGTTTGCCTTGAGAACTGACCCAGTGAATCACTGTCACTTGTTTTGTTTAGTTGACATGGGTGCAGTGCACGTACATGTTTTGTTTGCAGTGTAATAACATGTATATCTTCCATGTTACAATGTGAGCCCAAATGACAATCCTAAATTGGTTGCCAACATAATCTCGAGTGTGCAAAGAATTATCTGACAAATGTTATTCTGCAATTGGACAAATTTAATGTTGGACCCTGGCCTACAAATATTGGTTTTCCCATTAATTTGTATTCTTGTAAACTTTCCTGCAAGAGGAAAAGCTTCAACAAAATGTGCCTTTATTTAACAGCTATTTTGATTACAGCTATTTTGATTACAAATTTAGGAATGTTCAGTGTTTTCACTTAGAGAATATGTTTTAATATTCTGTTCTATAGGACCTAATTACAGTTATTAATAATCTGCGATTAAGGATTCTTCTGCTTAGTTGTGTTTTACAGGAATGCAGCTACAGCATTGTGGGGAAATACTGTACATTGTGGCACCAGAGTATGAATAGGAGCTGAAAGAAAACTGCTTAGACCCACAGCTTTGCAATTCAACAAAAAAGAATTTGCCTGCAATTGAATTTTGTTTCATGACATATTTCTAATTCAAGCTTAAGACTAATTTTGTAGCTGTTATTTAAGTTTACTAATTATTCACCATTTTTGAGAAAGGCCGAGCTACTTGTGTCTAACAACTATAATAGTCTTGCATTTCTGCTGCTCACTGGGTTTCAGTGCAGTTTGATTGAAATCAGCAAAACCATCGGAATAAGAGATTGTGGAATCTTGTGTGTTAAGTGAGTTTCCATGATCTTTAGTTTTCAGAAAAGATGGTGCTTGAATTGGGGACTTCCCACATAACTTAACTACATCCCCAGATTGAATTGGGAATTGTCTGATGGTTGTACTCATATGCAGACCTTCAAGGAGGCTTTCACTATTAAGCTCATTACTATGAAAGCTAATAGGAATGTTTGAACTTCTAAAAAAAATTTCAGAAATTTAGCACTGTACCCCAGTAAACTAGCAAATGGTTATAGAACATAGAAACATTGAATATAGGAGCAGGAGTAGGTCATTCAGCCCTTTGAGACTGCTCCCCCATTCAAAAATGACTGGTTCTATTTAATCAATGGTTCTATGTAATTTTTAAGTCATTGTACGTCGTTTCAAGTCAGGATAGCCACAAGTAATTAACTAGACATTTTGAATAAAGGTCTCTGGATTCAACATGTTAACTCTGCTTTCTCTCCACAGATGATGCCAGACCTGCTGAGCTTCTCCAGCAATTTTGGCTTTTGACTCTGATTAAAATTTTTATTTTTGTGGCAAATCCATATTTGGCTGAATTAATCATGCACTACCTTATCACCACCCTTATTATATCTGAATAATTTGAAAGCAGAAATCTTTTAAATACACAAAATGCTTTTTAACACACTGTTCTGTTGCATTTGCCCTTATTGCAGATATTGCTTATTGTAATATGTGAATAAGTTTGAATAAAGACTTCAATGGAAATAAACACTTTTGCTAGTTTTGCAAGGTTCAGTTGTGATTTTTCATCCCAATTTCAATTATAGATTCACCCTAAAGTGAGAACTCTACGTCAAGCTAATAAATCATTTCAAAACCTACATCCTGTTGGGAGGGAGTGTCAAATCTTTTGACAAATATTTCACTTGCCAGCATATTGAGATGATGAACAATTGTTATGGGTCCATTGGTCAGATACATGCTGTACATACACACATGATTCTGGCGATCACCAAGTGAAATATGACTTTATGCAGTGCTGAAGAAATACAAACAAAAAATGAAAGGAAGATGACAAATTGAGTAAAACCTCATGCTAAATTGGCATTTTTTCCTGCAGTTCAGTGCTTACATTGGCAGATATGTACAACTTGGATGGGCTGAAGAAAGTAGTCCTACATGTTCTGAAGAAGGATTATTGCAAGTTCTTTCACAAGGTAACATTCTGTTTTTTTTTGTAGTGATTGTGCAGCAGCCCATCATTTGCTGGAAGTGATCATTCATTTATGGTTTCAGATATATTAGTGCTGTTGTTTTGTGTATTGTTGTATTTTGAGTTTTCCACATTCATGCTGTTGTTCTGGTTAGGGGATACCTTCAATAATGGAATTAAAGAGATGAAAGACTTTTTGTTTTGAAGAGTTTACACTAACTACTTGTCTTTTGCAAGGCTTCTAAATTTTGATATTTGGCAGTTGGACTTCAATTTAAAAATGCATGGGCACAATAATTTTTGGGGTTGGGCTTCTTGAGACTACAGACTGTGATGTGCCAACAACTCCATTTTTAAAATAAATGCTGTGTACCCTTGTGAGTTCAACTTCAAAATGTCCTATTTGATTGTAAACCATGTGGACTGTCTAAATTAGCTCCTATTCTATTCACTTAAACTCTCGCCATGCTCAGTTTACAATTCCCCTCTCACCGATTGTCTCAAAGCCTTTTCCTGTGTGTATGTGCATTCATAAGAATATACAGATATTGAAAGACTTTCTTGATCTAGAACTCAGTGCAATGCTTATTGTTCTCCACTGGCTAGTCAGCCAGTCAGCAATGTGCAGTGAAATTTAGTCCTGGGATTAAATATTCTACCTGGTTTCATTTCAATCTTCTTTCTTTTGCACAGGCAACAGTTCCATTCCTCAGAATTCCAGTGGGCTACTGCAAAGAAAATTTCAATTTACCTTTTTATTCATTCCTGCTGATGCTAATTATAGCACCACTTATTTCTATCAGTCCTTTATTTTGTGTGCATCTCCTTCTGCCTCAAAATTCAGCTGCTGCCTCTCCTGTTTTTTCAATCAAGTTTTCATTATCCTTGGAACTTGCTGAATTGAAATCCTCTGCAGTTAAATTACTTCCATTGCTGTGTGGCATGGTGGCTCAGTAGTTAGCACTGCTGCCTCACAGTGCCAGGGACCCAACTTCGATTCTACCCTTGTGTGACTGTCTGTGTGGAGTTTGCATATTCTCCCTGTGTCTGTGTAGGTTTCCTCCGGGTGCTCCAGTTTCCTCCCACAGCCCAAAGATGTGCAGGTTATGTGGATGGACCATGAAAAATTGCTCATAGCATCCAGGGATGTGTAGGCTAGGTGGGTTAGCCATGAGAAATGCAGCGTTACAGGAAAGGAGTGGGGTTGGGTTGCTCTTTGAGGGTCGGTGTAGACTCGATGGGCCGAATGGCCTGTTTCCACACTGCAGGGCTTCTGTGATTGCTAGAAAACATCAAAGAAAATGGGAAAAGGCGTGAGCAGTTCAGCTCCAAGCCTTTTGATTAGAACATGCGTTCTTAATGACAACTATGGCACACCTCTCTTGTTGGCACAGTTGTTTTTGATAGTGCTCTGACTGTTAGGGTGCGTAACTAGTGCTTAATTGTGAGCTTGATGTGTGATCCTGCATTAATTGTATGCATCCGTTAAATAAAGGAATTCTTTATAAACCACAGCATGTAACCAAATCTAACCTAAGTTTGAATTGTGTGGATTTCTTTTGTTTCTTGAAATTTTCAAATTAATTTATTCTTTTTGAGTCACTACTGTGAATTTAATTTCTAATTGTGGAAGTTTCTAATTACAGGTTAGAAGGAATAGGTATAGGATTGGTGTTAATGCTCCGTAAATCTGACTGTTGCATTGTTCTTTATTCGCTGAGGAATTTGCAAAGGCAGACATCAACTTCATTCTAAATTCTTCCCAAAACACATCAGGTGCAGTTCAGATTTCATCAAGTAAAGCTTTGTCCTCATCCCTAGGATGTGAGTAGTCATGTTGCCAATGATCTTTTTTGGGGACCTTGACTTTTCACTAGATTTATTAATGACTTGTATGGGTGAATGAATAGATGACTGTATATCCAAATTGACGGATTTGTACTATTAGGAGGCACAGCCAAAACAAAAGGGTCTACAGATTAAGTGAGTGGACAGGACAGTGATAAATTATGTTCACAGGAACAATGAATCATCCAGTTTGAATCCAAGAAAGGCAAATTAGAATACTTTCTTTAGTGCAGAGAATGTGGGAACTGTAAAGGAACAAAGATTTGGATGTCAGTATTAGCCACTAAAAGTGAATGGGTACGTCCAAAGGTGATCAATGTAGCAAGTGGCCTTTATCTCAGTAAACTGGATTAGAAAACTGAGGGAAGGTTGGGAAGACAGGTGGAATTATGCTCCAGTTGCACAGCACTTTGGTCCAATGCTATTTGGAATTCTGTGTTCGATTTTCAGCACTGCTGTTCACAAAAGCATAAATTGGTCTTTGATAAGGTGAGGTCGCCATAGTCCCAGAGGATCATAGGGTACTCTCTCATTAGAGAGAGATGACTGGTGGTGGCTTAACCACAGGGTCAGCATGCCTCAGGCATGGGATGATGTTGAGAAGTGGGGACCTTCATGGTAACTTTAGCTGGTGTGGGAATGACCTGCGCTATTGGCATCACTCTACATCACAAACCAACTGAACTAACTGACCCAATAGACGTGTTGTATTTGAACTTCTAAGGGGTTCTTTTTCAGGATGGTGACCTGTAACTCCTGGAGTTCTATAGGGATTAGTTCTAAGACTGCAACTATTTAGTATATATTAATGTCTTGGAGGAAGGAAGTGAATATCCAGTAACAAAATTTGCAGATGACACAAAAATAGCTGGACAGGAAAGTTGCAACAGGAATACAAGCAGCTTACAGAGATATTAAGAGGTTACCTAAGTGGGCAAAAAGTTGACAGAGTATAATGTGGGACAATGTGGAGTTGTTAAGTTTGGAAGGGAGAACATAAAAACAGAGGAAAACTGCCAAGATCAGCAACACAAAAGGATTTGGGAGTACTTGTGCATGAAACACAGAAAACTAGCACACAGGTGCAGCAGATAATCAGGAAAGTGAATGGAATGTTGGCCCTTATTTCAAGAGGCTTAGAGTGTAAGAGTAGGGAAGTTTTACGGTAACTGTCAAGGTGCTAGTGCGACTACATCTGGGGTACTGCGAGCAGTTGTGGTCCCCGTTATTGAAGGAAAGATTTAATTCCATTGGAGGCAGTTCAGAGAAGGTTCACTTGGATGATCCCTGGTATGGAGGGATTGTCTTGAGTAAAGGCTAAAACGGTTGGGATTCTACTCACCTGGCATTTAGAAAAATGAGGTGATCTCGTTGAAGCATATAGAATTTTTAAGGGGTTTGACAGGGAAAATACTGAGTGGATGTTTCCCCTCATGAGACAGATGAGGACTGGAGCACATAGTTGGAATAAAGGGCTGCCAGTTTAAGACTTGGATTAGAAAGAATTTCTTCTCTGAATTGACTCGAACACTGTCGCACAGTTATGGGAGTAGAGTCCTTGTGTATATTTTAAGGCTGAAATAGATTCTTGATCAGTCAGGGAGTCAAGGGTCATAAGGAATGGGTGGGAAGGTGGACATGAGGCATGTCAGATCAGGGTGGCAGGCCAATTCTGGATGGAACTGGGGCCTGAGGATTACATGGAGGTAGTGTGCATTTGGCTGATATTCCCTTGAGTAGTGAAAATCGGGGGTAATTTCATAAAGATGTTCTACAAGGCTAAAAAAGGATTCAGTATGATCGACATGGAGAAAGTACTTCCTGTGAGGGAAATGGAAAGCAAGGGGATGTTGAAATCTGATCTAAGCTGCCTAGTAGGGAAATGGAAAAGCTGCTTTTATAAAGGGAAGCAGGAACCTGGGATTTTCTTTCCCTCCAATGCCAGGAAAATTGGGATGTTGCAATACTGATTTTTTTTTTTTTGGCTTGGAGATATATCTCCAAGGTGTGGCAAGTAATTAAGATTCAGATCTGATTGAACGGTAAAACAGAATTGAGGCTGAATCATCTACTTCCTCTTAGTAACATTTGGACAAAATTGTGATTGGTGTTTACTTCCATGTTCAGTTTTAGCCGTTACGTGTGCCATCTTATTTAAATATTCTGAAAGATTAATTCGTCAAATTGTTGTCGGTAAAGTGAAATGAAGGTAAATTGAGGCAAATTGAAAACCAAACAGTTCTTGGAATCAATTTTATTTGAAATGAAACCTTTCATGAAAGCAGAGAAGATATCAATGATTTTCTTTTTAAAAAAAAAAAAAAGTTTTTTGTCAACAGATATATATCTAGCTCATCCAATCTCTAAACTGTATCCATTCAATATGTTTTAAATGGTGATCCACTTGCATGTTACACTACTGTTGCTTTGGTTTCAGATATATAGCAGTTGACACCTTAATATCTTCTGGTAATAGCTTCACATTGCAGGCAAGAAGCTTTGCTTGTTTTCCAGCAACTGCAAGAAGTCCGTTTGTTGAAACCCACACCTTGGGTATTTAATAACCAGTCATGTTTGTTACACACCTGCCGAGGTTTCAAGGGGTTGGTTGTATGATGAAGCAAGTGGTGACCTTCAATTCTTCAGAGATTTCAATAATGCTGACTTCCTTGTTGCTGATTTATAGCTTTTTTTATTTCTAGAATTATTTTTGGAATTTTATTTGTACTTTTAAAACAGACTCTTTGCAATTGTTACAATTGTGATTTTTTTTTTTGAACAACACCAGAGGATTTGAGTGAATAGTGACTACTGTTTGCACAGAATGAGTCTGTTTGATATTGTTGAGCAGAGAGCGGATGGCATGTTTTTGAGACCACAGATGATATATTTGCCAAAAAAATCAAATTCGAGCTCAAACTTGATTTGCAGTAGAAACTGTAGCCTTAAGATGTTTGTCTGTTTTGTTTAGATTTTGTTGAAATGTGTTATATTACCAGTGCACTCATGGAGAGAGAGAGAGAGATTTAATTTTAAATACATTCCGTAAATGCAAACTGCCTTTTTTTCCTTATTGATTTTCTTTCAATTAATTTATAGCCTGTTATTGGAATGCAGCAATCTATTCTGGAGTGCCTGCAGATATCTCATTCCGTTGGAATTGATGGTCTTTACAGTTCCTGTATGAGGTAAAATGATTAATTTGATGTGAATTTGCAGGTGCACAATACAACTTCCTTTTGGAAACAAAAATTGCTCTAAAATTGGATGTTTTTGCAGATGGATTACCAAATATTTTGTGAAATGCTGGTCTGGAAAGAATTTTGCCTGTCTTCCAGCAGAACTGCAGCAAGCCTGTTTGATGTCTGTAGTCCAGTCTTTAGTAAGTATTATCCATTAGCAGCGTCTCTCTCATTATCTGGTTACAATAATATCTTTGTGAACTTAAAGGCTGCATACAGGCTGCACTGTTCCCAGCCAGAATAGAGATTATTGTCTGTCATATCCGGAGACAAGTGTTAAATGACTGGGTTGATTTTATGCACATCATTTCTATCATGCTCTACGTTTTGCTGGAGGCTTTGAGAGACTTTTTCGTAGTTTTGATTAGGACTACCTTTCTCTGCATTTATGGAAATTTCCCATGTAGTCTTTGTTGTTTAACAACATTTGACTGTTCTGAAATGAATCCTACCTCATCTAACAACAATACTATTGCTCATTTCAGATTTCAAAAGTTTATTGAGAATAGCAGTGTAGTGGGTAATTGACTAACACTGAACTTGTACCTGATTTTTCTTCTAAAGTATGAGAAGTAGGGGAGGTGATGGCCTAATGGTATTATGGTTGGACTGTTAATCCAGAGACCCAGGTAATGTTCTGAGCATCCAGATTCAAATCTGGAATTAAGAGCCTCATGATGACCATGAAACAGTTGCCAGTTGTCAGGGGGGACAGAACCCATCTGGTTCACTAATGTCCTTTTAGAGAAGGAAACTGCCATCCTTACCCTTGGTCTGGCCTACATGTGACTCCAGACCCACAGCAATGTGGTTGACTCTTAACTGCTCTCTGGGCAATTAGGAATAGGCAATAAAAACTGGCTTAGCTAGTGATGTCCACATCCCATGAAAGAATTTTAAGAAGTTAGATATAAAGTAAGATCAAAAATGTTGATGCATCGAGCAGATTGGGCTATAAGAGAGAGAGTGTTAACTTTTCAGGTTGGTGACTTCTCATCCGTATTGTTTCTTATCCTCTCTACACAGATTCTGCTTCAGTTTTTCAGAATTTTCTGGTTTTGAATTTAGAATTCAGTATCTGCAATATATCTTGTCTTCCCCTTTTCAAAAAAAAACTCTGGAAAAGCAACATTTGCTAGCTTAAACCATGAATTGAACGTTAAATGCATTTTCTTCTCAGCAAAACTTTTTCTGTTTTGTTGACCAAGTCTTCAAATTGATTTAGATTCAAAGTTTAGCATTTCTGTAATCTGAATAGAAAAGACTCTTGCCCATATCAGTTGAGAGAATTAGACCAGTCCAATGCCTACTTTTGCTAGCTTGAGGCTGGAGTTTACCTACTCATTATTACAGGGGCATGAGACCCTTAATTATTGCTCTTTATCAGTCATTTGCCACAGAGTTTAAACAGTGCTTATCCTTGCCTTCAGCAAAATTTACACCCTTGTAACATGTAGATCCTCAATGACTTAACTTCTCTTAAAGATTCAGCATATGAAGCACACCATTATTAATGGATGTAAAGGGAATAAAAGGAACAAATTCAGCCCACATGATTGTGCAAGCGTAGGATGCATGAGTTCAATTTCTTCTAGAAATGTCTGTTGTGAGGGGGAAGACAAATAGCACACAATCTTGTACCAGCTTCATTTGTAGTGCCAATGACATTTTAGCTAAAGTTCAGGACGACTGCGATACGTGCTTTGTTTGTGAAGTATACAAAAAGGTGTGTGATTTGAGTGTGAATTCAGTTATGTAATTTGAAGCACTGCTGACTGAGCTCCGAATCCGATCTGATCAGTTTTCTGGGAAAAGCCAATGGGACATTTTTCCTTTTTTAGTTCTGAAATTTACTGGAAATCAGAGTGTGAAAAGTGATGGCAAACAATGAGTGAGGGTCCACAGTAGCAATTATCGTGGCTTTCCCAGGTTAGTAGTATCACTAATTCTTCTATCCCCCATATCCACTGATGGCCAGTTACTCAGTGTAGTGTTATGACAAAACCTGGAAGCATCAAGAATTGATTCTGAGATAGCAGTGTGGAGCTGGAGGAACACAGCAGGCCAGGCAGCATCAAAGGAGCAGGAAATCTGGCGTTTCAGAAATGGGGGAAGGGTAGGGGGCTCTGAAATAAATAGATAGGAGGAGTGGGGATGGGGAAGGTAGGTGGGGTGATGGTAGGCAGTGGTGGGGATTGGTCAGTGAGGTGGGAGGAGCGGATAGGTGGGAGTGAAGACGGACAGGTCAAGGAGGCAGGAATGAGAGGGAGGGTTGGTCATGGGTTGATGCCGGGGCGGGTGGGGAGATTTTGAAGCTAGTAAAGTCCACATTGAGACCATTGGGTCTCCCCACCTCCCGGCCCCATCCCATGACCGACCCTCCCTCATCCCTGCCTCCTTGACCTGTCCGTCTTCTCTCCCACCTATCCACTCCTCCCACCTCACTGACCAAACCCCACCATTGCCTACCTGCACTCACCTATCACCACCCCACCTACCTTCCCCAGCCCCACCCCTCCTCTCTCTCTCTTTATTTCAGAGCCCCCTACCCCTCCCCCATTTCTGAAGAAGGGTCCTGACCCAAAACATCAGCTTTCCTGTTCCTCTAATGCTGCCTGGCCTTCTGTATTCCTCCAGCTCAGCTGTGTTATCTCAGACTCCAGCATCAGCAGTTCTTACTATCTCAAGAATTGATTCCAGTATGTTTATTTTGTAGTATTTGGCAATTATATTTTGGTTCTTTTTACTGTGATTTAAGTGAGAGAATATTATGTAAAGCATGGCTACTTTGAATAACATTTCCTTCATCTATTTTCTTTTTGGTTTGTATGGAATTGAATGTGTCTGTGTTTTTCAAGCAATCAATCAATTGATTTTTGCCTGTAGTTTTGAACTACTAACAGAAGGCAACATCAGGAAATAATATGGATGGTGGTTTTAGTGAATCTTGTGCAGAGGTGACTTCTGTTTGAGTCCTTTACGTTGAAGTTTGAAAATATAGTTGAGGACAATCTCTAGCAGTGTTTCAACCTGCCTATGAAAAGCTTGTCTTTTCTACCCACTAGGCAGTGTGTCATTGAGTGGGCTTACTTTGTTAAGCTTTATTCTGGGTTATGTTTTTTAATGTCATTCATGGTTGAAATACAATTTGCTATGCAGCTGGCATTGAAAAAGCATGTACTTGAGCAAAAAGCTGCCAGACACTATAATATACTGATTTTCATTTGATATGCTGTTCTAACTATAAGACAAGGTTAACTCAGCCAACCAGCACAACCTCATGGATTTTTTCTCATGTGGTAATAGCTCTGAGCATGCTCCACAGGAGGCCCTTTTAATTGCTACTTGCATATCTTAGACAGTTTGAGAAGCCCCATCACGTGACCCCATTTTATTTATGGATCCTAAAGTATTGTGTTAAAATGAAGTTGGGGTGGGCAGTTTCCACATCAGGGAATGTGTGATGCAGTATACTGAGTTCAGTTAGGTGCAGGTCAAATATAACTTGTGTTCAGTTTAGTTCGACAACTTCCTACTATTGTGGAGGAGTTGCCAGGTCAGGCTGGTAATCATTGGACTTGAATTGGTTCAGTATGTGCTTGTGTCCCAGTCAAAGAGCTTCCACATGAGGCTACAGAGAGAAGGGTGGAGAAAGAAATCATGATGGATTAGACTGACAAGTCAATCATTGGGTTTGTAAACCTGTTTAGAGCAGAGGACACAGTGGTTCCCAAGGGTTGCCCAGCTTAACCAAGATGGCTCCTAGAGATTTTAGTTGTGGGCATAAATGTGAAAGGTATTTTGCTGAGCTGTTTATTGAGTGAGAGTTTGCACCCATGGTCCAGTCTCAATCCCAAGAAGTAATAAAGGTGTGGGGAGAAAGGGGGAACAGGGTTGGATGATCATGGGTATGATTTAGTGGCCGTTACAGGATGGCCATGACTGGGAGTTAAATATCCAGGGTTCTCAAACTGTTCGGAAGGACAGACAGGAAGGTAAGGGAGGTGGTGTTGCTCTGATTTTTAAGGATGATATCAGGGCGGTAGTGAGAGATGATATAGGTTCTACTGAACAAAACGTTGAACCCATTTGGGTGGAAATTAGGAATAGCAGGGAGGAGAAGTCACTGATAGGTGTGGTCTATAGGCCACCAAATAATGACATCGTGGTGGGGCGGGCAATAAACATAGAAATAGCTAATGCATGTAAAAATGGTACGGCAATTATCATGGGGGATTTTAATCTACATATCGATTGGTCAAACCAGGTCAGTCATGGCAGCCTTGAGGAGGGGTTCATAGAATGCATCCGCGATAATTTCCTTGAACAATATGTAATGGAATCTACGAGGGAGCAAGCTATCCTAGATCTAGTCCTGTGTAATGAGACAGGAATAATTAATGATCTCACAGTTAGGGATCCTCTCGGAAGGAGCGATCACGGTATGGTCGAATTTAAAATACAAATGGCGCGTGAGAAGGTTAAATCAAGTACCTATGTCCTGTGCTTAAACAAAGGAGACTATGAAGGAATGAGGAAGGAGTTAGCTAAGGTAGAATGGGAGCAAAAACTTTATGGTGGGTCAATTGAGGATCAGTGGAGGACTTTCAAAACGATTTTTCACAGTGCTCAGCAGTAGTATATTCCAGTGATAACGAAGAACTGTAGGAAAAGAGAGAGCCAGCCATGGATGTCTAAGGAAATAAAGGAAAGTGTCAGATTGAAAAAAAATACAGACAAAAAAGCAAAGATTAGTGGGAAACTAGTAGACTGGGAAATCTTTAAAGGCCAACAGAAAGCCACAAAAAAAGTT
>NC_063341.1:65804741-65843987 GCF_021869965.1 Rhincodon typus | reverse complement strand
AGGGATATAGATAGTCTAAGTGAGTGGGCAAAGGTCTGGCAGATGGATTACAATGTTGATATGTGTGAGGTCATCCATTTTGGTAGGAATAACAGCAAAATGGATTATGTTTTAAATGGTAAAAAATTGCAGGATGCTGCTATGCAGAGGGACTTGGGTGTCCTTGTGCATGAATCGCTGAAGGTGGGATTGCAGGTGCAGCAGGTGATTAAAAAGGCAAATGGAATTTTGTCTGCCATTGCTTGAGGGATGGAGTTTAAAAACAGGGAGGCTATGCTGTAGCTGTATAGGGTCCTGGTGAGGCCACACCTGGAGTACTGTGTGCAGTTTTGGTCTCCTTACTTGAGAAGGGATATGCTAGCACTGGAGGGGGTGCAGAGAAGATTCACTTGGTTGATTCCAGAGTTGAGAGGATTGGATTATGAGGAGAGACTGAGTAGACTGGGATTATACTCATTGGAATTCAGAAGAATGAGGGGAGATCTTATAGAAACATAAGATTATGAAGGGAATAGATAAAGTGGAGGCAGGGAGGTTGTTTCCACTAGCAGGTGAAACTAGGGACAAGAGGGCATAGCCTCCAAACTAAAGGGAAGCAGATGTAGGACTGAGGTCAGGAGGAACTTCTTCACCCAAAGGGTTGTGAATCTGTGGAATTCCCTGCCCAGTGAAGTGGTTGAAGCTACCTCACTGTTTTTAAGGCAAGGCTAGATAAATTTTTAAACAGTAAAGGAATTAAGGGTTATGGTGAGTGGGCGGGTAAGTGGAGCTGAGTCTCAAAGATCAGCATTGATCTTATTGAATGGCCGGGCAGGCTCGAGGAGCCAGATGGCCTACTCCTCCTAGTTCTTATGTTCTTATCATATTGAATGGTGGAACAGGCTCTAAGGGCTGACTGGCCTATTCCTGCTCCTATTTTATGTTTCTAATGATTTATGCTGTGTGTAGAATTGCAGGGATAGATATTGGGACAGGTCTATTAATAAATTTGTGACTTGTTCTTTTTCTTTGTTTCGAAATTTTGGAAAAGATTATGGATGGAATGTGAGGTTGTATTGATTGATATATTTTCCTAGTTATTGACCAGTGAAATTTAATTGGGCTAAGAGGATTTTGTGTAGTGAATCTCAATAAAAGATAAACCCTAAAATGTTTGAAGCAGAGGGAATAGTCTAATGACTGAGATAATCATACTCTGCTGTCTCTATCTGGGTGATGACTGACTTTGGCATTCAAGAATTCTATTGTGGCAAAAGATAGCAGCAACTATTCAGATTGTCAGATTGGTTAGTCTTCACGACTAATCTATTACAAGTTACTTTCAGATTGAAGGTAAATAGGGGAAATATTTACAGGCTACAAACTAAAAGACGAGTGTAAAATTTCGAACTAATCAAATTAAGAACTAAGTAACTAAATTAGAGAGGCAATGTGTTGTAACTGCATGATGTAGGAGTGGCGGATCCCATTGGTTCATAGTGACCACATCTGTACTAATATCGGTTACTTATGTCATCTGGGCTGCAGAGGAACTTGGAATGAGAGGGGAAAGTTCCAGTTGTTGTGGTCCACATAGGTACCTGTGATATAGGTAGAAAAAGGGAAGAGGTTGAGCATCTAGGAGCTAAATTACAAAACAGAACCAAGGAGGTAGTAATCTCTGGATTACTGCCTGAGCCACAAGCAAATTGGCACAGGTCAACAAGATTAAAGAGGTAAACATGTGGCTCAGATTGGTGTGGGAGAAACTGGTTCAAATTCATGGAACAGTGGCACCAGTACTGTGGAAGTAGGGAGCTGTTCCAATGGGATGGGCCCTACCGCATCATGCTGGGACTAGAATCCTGACACATTGCATAACTACGGCTGTGGATAGGACGTTAAACTAACAAGTGGGGGATGGGTTCAGTTGCATGGAAAGTTATCAAAAAAGTTAAAGGGATGGGAAGGAGGTCTTGGCAGAGGTTATTAAAGTTTCAAGAGCAAAAATAGGACAGAGTATGGAAAGGGTCCGGCTTGGCAGATAAGATCACAAATGAGAAGTGGGGCAGTCAATGCAGGATTGAGGGTGTTGTACTTAAACGCATGCAGTATATGCAACAAGGTAAATGAGCTTGTGCAGATTAAAATTGGCAAGTGAATGTTGTGGGTAACACACAAGGGGATCAGGGATGGGAACTAAATATCCAAGAGTACATGTACTATCAAAAGGATGCGCAGAGGGGACAGGGTTGCCTTCTTTATAAGAAATGAAATTAAATTCATAGCAAGAAGTGGTATAGAGTTGGAAAGCATAGAATCTGTGTGGGTAGAGTTGAGGAACTGCAAAGGAAAACAGACCAGGTGCTGCGTAAATGACCTTCCCTCCATCACATAGTGAGAAGTGGGATGCTCGCCAATGATTGCCCAATGTTCAGCACCATTCGCAACTCCTCCGATCTTAAGGCAGTCCATGTTCAAATGCAACAAGATCTGGATAATATCCAGGCTTGGGCTGTCAAGTGGCAAGTAACATTCGCACCACACAAATTCCCGGCATGACCATGTACAATAAGAAACAATCTAACTACTGGCCCTTTATGTTCAATAGTGTTATCACCACTGAATTTCCCCACTATCAACATCCTGGGGGTTACCATTGACTAGAAGCTGAACTGGACTTACCACTTGAACACAGTAGCTACAAGATCATGGCTAAAGCAATGGTCCTAATACAAAACTCTGGGCTTTTTACGTGTACTTCGCTTTTCTGTTGTATCACTACTGTTTGCCTTCTACCTCTTGATTTTTGTGCCCAACTTAATAACCTACTTGGATGTCAGAAAATAAAGGTATTTTGTCAAATGCCTTTGAAAAGGCAAATATGCATCTTCTGGAATATCTTTATTAACCTTTCCTGTAGCTTCACGAAACAAAACTGAGCTGATAAGATGCCATTTGATTTTAACCTATTTCTGCTTGTATTTCTTAGTTAACTCATGCTTTTTGAGTGATGATTAATTTTGTCCTTGACAAGGCACTTCAGTAGATTTCCCACCACTGATGTTTGACATGCCTAGAGTTGCAAGATTTAGCCCCCACCTTTTCAAAAAGACGTAACATTTGCAAACTTCCAGTATCACGCCACACACTCGTGTGTACAGGATTGAAAGATTATGGTTGGTGTTTTGTTTCCCTTATGTAAGCCAGAATGCATCCCATCAGGACCTTATTACGTTTTGAGTAATGCCGATTTAACTTCTGTCTATGGTGTTTTTATTCTATCCAATAAGTTAACCACCAGTAACCTAAGTTGAAAATTGTCATTGACAATTACTTTGAGGCGTGCAAAGTATTCACTCAGTACTTCAGTCATGTTCTCTACCTCTACAGTTTATTTTCCTTTTTACTGTTTCTGATCAACCTCCCAATCCTTTCAAAGGAATCCTACTTCCTTTGTATATTTGTCCTGGATTCTGGGTTTGTTTTTATACTTTGCACAAACATTTCTCATACGCTCTCTGCCCTTGGTCCTTTTTCAGATTCTCGCTGCATGTCTGTATCTGCGTGGTTTTGATTCAGCCTCTTTTTCTCTAATTTTATTTTTGTAATTATTCCCTGTATTTAGGGAGCTCTAGCTTTGGGTGACCTATTTTTCCCCCCCAACTTTATGGGAATGTGCTTGGTTTGAACCTGCTTTCAATCCCATCTTAAAGGCTTGGCATTGCTTGTTTGCTCTTCTCCTGATCACTCTTTCTTTGCAGTCCACATATGCCAGATTCATTTGTGAATTACTAAAATAGATTCTATTCTGGTGAAATATTTTCATTTTATCTTTTTTGTCATCTTTTTCATAACTATTTTAAATATAATTATATTTATAATCCAAAATCCAGATATTCTCCCACTGCAACATATGAGTTATCTTGCTTTATTCCCCAGAACTACTGCTTTGTTCCTTGTTGGGCTAAATTATGTGATTTAAGGAAATGTGTTAGGAATTCTTGCCCATTTAAAAAAAAAATTATTTAGTCCTTTTTAGGGTTATTAAAGTTCTGTTATTTGCCAACACATTTTCTCTTCTATCTTCTTTTATTTGGAGATTGAAAGTAAACACCTAGCAATGAACAGCTGTTTTTCTGTTCCTTATCTCTAACTGAATGGACTTGATCTTTTAACCTCTCTAATATG
Source organism: Rhincodon typus (assembly GCF_021869965.1). Taxonomy (NCBI): domain Eukaryota; kingdom Metazoa; phylum Chordata; class Chondrichthyes; order Orectolobiformes; family Rhincodontidae; genus Rhincodon; species Rhincodon typus. The sequence goes on along the minus strand of NC_063341.1, from coordinate 65,839,817 downwards.
TCTGCAATCTGTGGTCCATACTGTCATCATCCATCCTTATTAGGTAAGCAGTGCCTAAATGAGAAAATATAATGTTCAGTTGCAATATCACTTATGCTAGTATCCATTCATGCTGGGAGTTTGATTATATTATTAAAGATATTAAATGTGAATGCCATGGATCTATAAAATACAAATTAAATAAAGGTTAAATATGTAGTTTATTTTTAAAATAGTGTTGACCACATTGGCCAGCAGTATACACAGATGACTGATTATGCATTTGACCTTCAGAATGTGGAAAATGTGGTTTCGGTGCTGATGGAGAGTGATCGTCTACTGTGGAACCTTCCTGAGGTGAAATGGGCAGAGCAAGCAATTGCCTTGACAAAAGAACTGCAAGATGAATGCATCAAGTTTATTGTGCCACACTTCCTTGAGACTGTAAGAAGTAAAAGTCTCCTCCACCTATTAAAAGTAAGATTCACTTTTCACATCTGTTGTGTATCACCAGTACTTTGTGAAGGATCTGATCATTGGTAAGAGTCAGATTTGAAATGAAGTTGCTTCTCTTTTGTTCACTGTTGTTTGCTGAGGTTAAGAATGAGATTATAATCAGAAAAAAATTTAAAATTTGCATAAATATAATGACTTGTGACATGGGGGAAGACAGCAGCGTATTGGTAAGGTCAACGGACTAGTAAACACAGGCCAGGCTATTTCAGTTAGTAAATATGGGATATAATACTCATCCATGATGGTGACAATGAAAATACTGCATGCAGTATTCCAGGTGTAGCCTCACCAATGCCCTGTACAACTGTGGCAAGACATCCTTGTTCCTGTACTCAACTCCAGCACTGCTAACTGCTTCGTGGGAGAGAATTGGAAACGGACTTATTACATATTTTTGTAACCGAATAATGCTTGAACCAAATGTACTCCTGTGATCGCTATATTGAAGGGATGCAAGAATTGGGGGAACGTGCATTATTTAGCAGAGGGTATGATGGTGCAATCTGTTCCAACAGTCTTGTTGTTGCCCAAGTCCATTAGCCATCACCTCCAACCCTCTGCCTGGTTTCTGAGCTTGAACCTGATCGTTCGTCAAGTCTGCCAATTTTGCAAACGGAGATGAGATTCTCACCCCATATCTCATCACCAATATTTTAATTTGCACCAAGTCCCATTTGCCCTTATCCTTAATGACCTGTGTTGGCTGCTGGTCAAGCATCTTTCTTTAAAAAAGAAAATTTCTCAACCTTGTCTGGCATTTCCCATCATAGCTTACGCCCTACGAGGCTCTGAGAAAAGCTGCTCTCATCCAATTCTGGTCTCTTGCTCATCTTCTATTTAAGTTTGTTCAAGTGTTGGTTGTTCTGCCTTTAACTTTCAAAGAGCTGGCCTGGACACTGATTTCCAAAGCAAACTTCTCCAACTCTTTAGCTCTCTTTCTCCTCCTTTAAAACTGTCTTTTAAAATCTATTATGGTCAAGCTATTGATTTTTGTATTTCTTTTGTCCAGCCTATGTGGCTGGTGTCTGGTTTTGTTGAGTATCCTCCTGTGAAGTACTGGAATGTTTTACTGTGTTAAGTCATGGAGCGAATGGCCTATTTCTGTTCCTACTTTCTATGTTTTATGTTTCTCTGTTAGAAGCTATAAGAAACATGTCTGTAATGATATCTTGGCAAAGTGGTCAGACTGTTGCCTCTTCTGTGGTGTGTTCACACAGGTCTGAGATGGACAAGGTTTATGCTGTAGTTCTTAAGCAAGCAATTTGATTAGCATAGTGATTCACTTTACTGCCAGCAGTCTGAGGCAGGCTTTGGAGTGCTATCTATTCTTTGCAATGGCCCTGTTCTGATTTTATTATTGATGGGTGTTATATTGAACACAGTAGTGATACATACAGTGATAAATACAGGAAAATGCATTGATCTTGATTTACAGCTCAGATTCTGCTTTCAAAAATCTGACACCAGACATACTACCTTGCTGACAGCCAGATCTGATCTCTCTCACTGGCATAGTGTGAAATGTTTGTATGTGCATGTTTTGGCAGCTAACAGATGGATACAGGACTCATGCAGACAAACTGCTCAACTTACTGCAGCAACTGTTTTACCTTGTATTTCACACTGGTATGAATAGAATGAAAATACAAGTATGCTCACACTCCAGTATATTCTGTTAAATGGGAAAGAATGAGAAATCCAAAGAGAACACCTTTACATTTTAAAGACTGAAAAGGGAAACTAACAAGATGTTCTTAATCATGGTAACAAAACAATCAATGGTGCAGAGTACATGAAGTTCTTTTTTTCTATTCATTTATGGGGTGTGGGCATCGCTGGCTGGCCAGCATTTCTTGCCCATCTCTAGTTGCTCTTGAGAAGATGATGGTGAGCTGCCTTCTTGAACTGCTGCAGTCTACCTGCTTTGGGTTGACCCACAATGCCACTAGGGAGGGAATTCCAGGATTTTGATCCAGCGACAGTGAAGGAACAGTGATATTTTTCCAAGTCAATTTGGAGGGGAACTTGAAGGTGGTGGTGTTCTCATATGTCTGCTGCCTTTGTAGCATAACGTGGAAGGATGTACTTTTGCTGCCAAGATCCCTCCTGAAAGGAGTTGTCAATCTTTGCCTTGGCATCTTGGAGAAACACCATTTTCTAGGGAAATGCTTGGAAGTGCACAAGTGTCTAGCTATTCCCTCACGTGCTATTGCTGTGTGAGAGGGTGTTGATAGTAGATTTGGGAGCAAGTCAGCTCTTTACCTATTGGTCATACAAGGTACAGGAAGGATGGAAAAGGAAGAAAAATAATGGAAGCATCTTCTGACTCTTTCGCAAGCATTCAAGGTTTTTCTTCCCCCAGAAGTACAGGCAACGGTTACTAAAAATAAATCCTACTTAAAGTTTCACATGTCAAGGCTCAAAAGCTTGCGTATTTGTACTACAACTGCCTTTGATTTATTATTGACCTCTAATTCCATTACTGTGGGAGTGCTTTTAATAATTAGAGCTAAATTTAATGCAGTCCTTTCTGCTTGCATATGTATATATATATATAATGCAAGAGGTCTGGACCTACTTTAACCTCATGTGGAAAAGCTTGGTCTGGATGATGGATATTTGTACTAAATGATAACAGTATGAAGTTGCTGATCTATTTTAAGATGCATCTGTTGCATTGGCACAATCCATTATATCTGTCATACACACCAGGCGACAAAAGCAGCTGTCTTGGAAAACAGGTTACCTTAGTTTCAAGAACCCTTTGGGGCTAAGTGCACTGGAAATGGAATAAATGAGAGCACGCCTGGTAAATGTGCTCACTAATCTTCAAGTGATAAATAGGCTGCATATTTGGAGTATAAAAGTTAATTTCTTATGCTATTTGATGCATTTTTGTAAATAAATTAAACTTTTTTTCCCATGATTATGGGAAGAAATTAAGTGGCCTTACAGTTTGTTTTGAAAACGCCAGCTATTAAATAATTCTATTTTCCAGGCACAGAGAATGAGCAGAAGACCATATCTGGTGGAAAGGATTTTTGCAGCTATTGAACAAAACATTACAGTAACAGACGGTTGCTTGCAATTTATAGCAGTGGACCTGTTGAGGAGCCAGGTGGCTTACAAAGAGGTGGTAAGTATTTAATCATCTAAACATCTACCCTTGAGTCTGTAGAAGAGGGTTTTGAATTGTTTATCTTCATGTATGGCAAGCATCAGCCATAAACACACACTTACCAAAACGTATTTGCCTATTCAATTTTTATGTTTGCATCTGTGTGACATACACACGCGCGCGCGCGCACACATCATCTTTCTAGTTCCGTTTCTTGTCCAACATCTCCCCAAAAGAGCGGCAAGATTAATTAGCTAAAGCAGTGGCTCTCATGCAGGTACTTCTGTTAGTGACCTAAATCGAGCGCTGCATATGTTTCCAAAGGTGTTGAGCTTGTGTCACCAGGGAATAGCTGTGTGTTGATGGTTAGTTGACTAAGAGACGCCGTCCCTTTCGCTGAAAGGGCCAGTGCCTCTCAATTGGTCAGACTAGCGTTTATTTAAAATATCCGAGCTCACCAAGCGATAGCCCAGGCAGAGAAGTGACAATCCCCGACTCGCTAGGGGCAGCAAGTGAGTGAGCAGGTTCCGAATGCAATATGATTTGTTACTATGGTGATGTGCTTTACCAGCTCCTGATTCGTTCTTTTGCACAGGGTTTTGTGAGTGAGATCTCGACCCTCTTTGACAAGCTCTGGATGTTTCTGGTTCAGTCTTTTTATGCAGTCCGTCACACGGAAGGCTGGAAGCTGATGAAACCTCAAGACCAAGAGCAAATCCAGGCAGGTCGGTAATGCTGGCAAACGGTGGACGGGGGTGCTTGGGAGAGAGACCGAGACAGAGCGCAACGCTCCGTTTGCAGCTTCGTGTCGCCGACAAAAATGGGTTTTGTAATAGTCTGCGCGGTGCTTGTCTTTGTTCTTTATCCCCACGCAACTGGAAGTGCGGATCGGCTGTGCGCTGATTTTCTAGCTACGTTTTGCAACCTTCAAACCAGCAACGAGGTGCACAGCAGCACGGGCGATTCACCAGGAGCTGGCCAGTTTTCTTAAGATGAGGTTGACGTATTCATTTTTAAACATCAGTCATCTTTTTTCACCTTTCAGAATTCTGCAAGAAATGTGGGAGGAGGATAGTGGGGTGCAGTCGTACTGAAGTGTAGCTGGAATAGTGTAATTTCTTGATTTGTAGTTTTTTTTAAAATTATACTTTGTTAATTTTTTTGTATTCCGTTTCACTTAGAGCGTTCGCAACTGATTTGCTACATTTTTAAAAATGCCATTAGAAAGACTAGGAGAACCTTAGGCAGGCGATGCTTCGCATCCATGACCTTGTCCCCTCAGATTAGGATTCTTGATTTATTTTGCAGACCGCTGTTGTGATTTGCAGTCAATTGCAGTCTTCCTCAGAATCTAGATTGTTACTTAACAATTCGAGACATCTTGCTCCGATTGACGCTAGTACATGTAGGATGAGGGTTTTTGTTTTAAATCGCTTCGTGAATGTTCTTTGTTGCTAAATCTGTTTATGCAATCGTGAATTAAACTTTTATTTGTGGGCGTAAAACTAGGGAGCAAGTGTAGCCCGAGGTTCTGACACGAGATCCCATCTTTTAATTTCGATTGATAAACGTTAGGGTAAGCTCCCTTGAACTGGGAGACTTGCTGGGCCATTTTTAGAGGGCATTTAAGGGTCAACGTCATTGCTGTGGGTCTGGAGTCATATCTAGGCCAGGGATAAGGGCATTAATGAACCAGATTTGTGGTCACCATTACTGAGAGTATATTTTTTTAAAAATTAAGTTCCACCACCTCATGTGTCCTCAGAGCATTGACTCAGGCTGTGGATAATTAAACCAGTGCTACCATGTCTCACAGTTAAACATGCAACAAGATAGATTTATGTAACTATGGCTTCAGTTAATGCAATCCTTTGTCAAACTTGACTGTGTGTATTTGCGAGAATCATGTCTATACACTCTGTGACTACCACCTCAAATCGATATCATGCAGTTGTAACCCTAGTGGTATTATCACTGGACATGTTAATCCAGAGACCCAAGTCATGTTCTGGTTTGAATCCTGCCACTGCAGATGGTGGAAGTTGCATTCAATAAAAATCTGGAGTTAATGATGATTACAAATCTATTGTTGATTATCGGAAAAAACCCATCAGCTTCACCAATGCCCTTTAGGGAAGGAAATGCTATCCTTAAGTGGTTTGGCCTACATGTGACTCCAGACCCACAGCAATGTGGTTGACTCTTAACTGTACTCGGGTAAATTAGGGGTGCGCAATAAATACTGATCTATAGAGTGATGCCTTCATCCCATGAATGAATTTGAAAAAACCCTTTCTGCAGTCTAGCTACAGTCCAGGTAAAGCCAAGTTTACACACATTCCCATCTGATTTTTACTTTTTTAAAAAATCAGCCTTTTTCAGATGTCAGCTTGGAGCACATTCACCTCTTTTTTTTCCTAATATAACAGCATCTGCAGAGAGAGAAACAACATTAACGTTTTGTTAGAAATAGTGTTACTGGACTCAATGTTAACTCTGTTTCTCTGTCCACAGATGCTGCCAGACACCCGAGTTTCTCCAACAATTTTGGTTTTTGTCAGTGATTTCGTTGCCTGTTTTAATGACTATGATTATTACAGACCAGGAATGGCTAACATTGTCAACCACCTTGCTCTTGTGAATCAATCACAGTGCCCTCAAATATTTCTGCTCTTTAAATGTGGAGACCTTCTTGTGGCCAGCGTGAAAGTGGAGCAAAAATTTAGAACGGTTATATTTCAACTATTCCAGTAAGATGGTTGAAGAATAAGTAGCACTTTTGAACTTAATACTGATAGATATGTTTACAAATATAACATCTGCTTTGTGTTCAATCGGATAAGATAATGTGGTTTTTATTTAAGCATGACAACGGTCTTTTTTTTGTATGCTTTTGTATACTGACTGCAGTTCCTCCTGCAGATAACGATATCCAGTGACCTGTTTCCAGGCCTCTTCCATCAGTTCCTGCTGAGTGGTACACGAGATGCCTCTGTTGACCCTCTACTTTTCCCCTCTATTTGCTGCTTCACTATTGTTACAAGTAGGCATATGGTGAAATTGAAGAGGAAAGAGCTGAATATATGGAAACTCTTGCACTCTGGCATGTTGCACCACTACCCAAAAGCCAATCTATCAATTCTGATTTTAAAGTGCCAACCTATAATTCCTGGGAGGAGTGCATTGTAAAATAATTAATGGGCCATTATTTAGAAGCAGCCCAAAGTATCACTGAAAATCAGATTTGACACTGTAATTAATAATGTGACAATTATAATTGAGGATAATTTACCAGTGTAGAAAATGTGGAATTGGCCACTTCTTTTTGTCAGTGTCTTTATTCACTGAAGCGTTGACAAAAGTGCTGGCATTAATTTGAAGCAAATCACAGAGTAAGTGTTTTTAAAACTTTAAAATAGGATTGCAGCTCATTTATTAAATCCTCTGAATGTTTGATTATTGTACGGCACCTTGTTTTATAAGGAAATTGCATGTCACAATGTACTTGTCATGAAATGGAATGCATTAATAATTGAAGCAGGCGACAAGTCTGTAGAACAACTGAGTTCAAATTACATCAGATACCATAAAAGCTTCAGTGGTTTTCACTTTTTGATCCCAAAAAGATAATATAGGTTTGAACACAATTCAAGTGTATTTTTTATTTTAGATTTATACTATCCATACTGTGTAGAAACAGGCCATTCAGCTCAACCAGTCCACACCAACATCCCCATCCCGGTAACCCTGCATTTCCCATTGCCAATCCACCTAATCTACATATCTTTGGACTGTGGGAGGCCACCAGAAGGAACCCAAGCAGACACGGAGAATGTGCAAACTCCAGACAGACAGTTGCCCGAGGCTGGTATTGAACCCGGATCCCTGGTGCTGTGAGGCTGCAGTGCTAACCGCTGACCCACCATGCTACCTATTCAATCTTAACTCCAAGAAGCACAGATTACTTCTGGAATGCAGTAACTGTTGTATTTGCTTGTTCTTTCTCCCCACCAACGTTGGCATCGATATTTTTCCCCCCTTTTTTCCCCCCATTGGGTTTTGCTTTTCCCTATTGTTCAGTACTACTATGAAAGATGCATAGTCCTATGTATGTTTTACAAAAATTGCAAGGTTACAGTAACCCATGAGTAATAGTTTTCTAATGTTTGCCCCGAGGAGATTTATGAAACACTAGAGAAGTAGAATTATTCTTACAGCAGAGAAGTTGACAAGTAATTTTATGTTCAAGATAATTAAGGAGCTCATAAACTAAGTAATGAGAGACTGTTTTCATTGGTAGTACATGGGTTTCTGGGATAATTGGTAAAAGAATGGAGTTCAAGAGGGAAGTGAGAATGTTTTTAATGTAGTGCGTTGTGATCCAGAACCTGTTCCTTGAAAGGTGGAATCTAATATATAGGAATTTTAAGAGAATTGGGTATATTATTTAAAAGGAAAGAAAATAGAAAACCATTGAAAAATTACAGCACAGAATGAGGCCATTGAATTCATTGTCCTGTGCTGATTGGATAAACTAGCCAAACATTCAAATTCCATTTTGCAGCATCTGGGTTATAACCTTGCAGTTTCCAGCACTTCAGGTGCAGATCCAGACTCCTTTTTTTAAGTAAGTTGAGAGTATCTGCTTCAACCACCGACTAGGCAGCAAACTCCAAAGACCCACCACCTTTTTGCATTAAAACATCTTTCCTCTTGTCCTGTCTAATCCTTCTACCAGTTATCTTCAATCTGTGTGTCCTGGTAATTGCTGTCTGTGTTGGGAAACAGGTCATCCCTCATTATTTTGTACACCTCAATTGTCACCTCAGCTTCCTCTGCAAGGAAAACTATAGCCTATCCAACCTTTCCTCCTCTTGTAATTTTTGAGCCCCTCTTGACATTCTTGTAAACTTCTTCTGTTCACACACACTCTAGAGCAACTGTCATTCTGTAACGTATGACCTGAACTATGCACAAAACTCCAGCTGTGATCTGACTAATATTTTGTATAGTTCAAGAATTACATCCATGCTTTCGCATTCAATACCTCACCCCATGAAGGAAAGCATGTGCCTTTTTGCCAACATATCCATGTGTACTCCCACTGTCAGGGAACTCTGGACCTTTCCACTTACTCTTCCTTTCAATATCTCTGGTCTGATGTGTATTCCCTTCCTTTACCCAGCAGCTGTGGAGGAACAAAAGATTATGGTGACTTGAACACATTTCACTGTATTTCATAAATACAAATGATAATAAGTTGCTATTCTACTCTATTCCTTTGTTTACCCTCCCCAAATGCATAATCTTGCAGTCTCTAAATTCCATAAAATTACCATCTTCAAGTAACAGCTAATCCTATCTCTGATATTGGTTGCAGTAATTTACCCACCACAAAAGTCAGACTAATCAGCCTATAATTAATTGACCTTGTCCTTTGAACCCTTCTTGATTGATAGTACAGAACTATGAGGAGAGACAGAGGCATGGGACTGATAGCTCTTTCCAAGTGCTGGCACAGAGATGACTGGCTGAATGGTAACCTTTAGTGCAAGAAAGATTCTACCAAACACTGATCTTAATATTGAGGAAGGCCCTGACAGAATTGAAGTGACCAAACTCTACCTGACATCTAAAGTTTAATTAAGCATTGAATTTAGTCTGATTTTTAATCATCATAATTGAGAGAAAAGGGAAAAGAAAATGATATGATGATCCCCAACATTAGATGTAAAAAATTTTGCCTGATGTTTTCGTTGAGTGACATTGGAAATCAACTAGGGCAGATGAGGATCATGTAACATAATGTACCTTGACACCTAAAGGTTTACTGATAAAGGTACCATCACTTTAATATTTCAAATTTAATAGGAAGATTGGGTTAAGTAGTCTTGGGCCCCCGGTAATAAAAGGCACATTAAGAACTGATCAGAAACGTGTTCACCTGAAGGCTAACTATCATATGTAATGGGTCCCTGTAAAGAGTAATATGGACTACAACTCTAGAACCATTAAAGAGCTAGTTGGTTACTACTTTGACATCAAGGTCTTTCTGGCCGCCTGAACTAATGTGAATTAAATGGCTTCCTTCAAGTGATTTAAATTATTAATTTACTAAAGGGGAGAATGCTAATGGAAATAAAATGGCTAGATTGTGCTGAAGAAAGTATTGAGTGGTCTCTAGAATTACCACAACATTTCCTGGTATATAGAAATAACTTCCTCTACAATCTAGATTCAGGTAATAGCAAACTAAGCAAAATACTAAGAATGCTGAAGTGAAACAGAAAATGTAGTGTTCTGAGAAAGCGAGTCATATTGGACTCAATGCTAACTCTCTCTCCATTGATGCTGCCAGAATTGCTGAGTTTCTCTAGCGTTTTGTTTTTATTACTGATAATAGCTAGCTGTTTGAGCTTGAGGAAAAGAAAAATTGCAAAGTACTGCATATTTAAGTGGAATACATACTGTCAAGGGGAGTGTTACAAGATCTAGGAGATCTACGTTATCGTCAGATTAGTTGTGTCCAAAGTCTTAGACGTGATGGTGAATTTGTGTAGTTTTTTTTTTGGCTGGTTTGCTTCTGGAGTATTTTATTTTTTACTGCCACCTAACAGGCCCTTCAGTCAATGAGGCAATGCAGAGCAATGAGGTTTATCTCTAGAATTCGAGATTTGCGAAATTATGAAGCAATCTTGAAAGTAAATGAGTAAACAGAAACTATACGTTCAAGAATATCTGAGTAGGAGGCACTGCTACAGACAAGATTGAGAGTTTAGTATTGCTTTACACAAAGGGCAGTCAACTTGTGGAATAGATTGTCTCAGAAAAGGGTCCTGGCTCAAGAGGAAAATGTGAGAGCTGGTATTAGGAGCAAACAATGTGGTGAAGTGGGCTGCAGAGCCTTAATCCAAGTAAGTCTTGTGACTAGGAATGACCTCATGTGAATGAGAATCAGTAACTCCAGCCATAAAGTCGTAAACTGTCTGCATCCAGTTGGGGACCTCTCTCAATTGTCTCTTTAAGGAAATCCGTTACAGTTGAATTTTCAGAAATGGTTTGTCTCCAAATCTCTCATTTTTGTATGTGGAGTGTTTCAGGTTATGTTAAAAACCTGATGAAACAAGGAATTTGCCCAGTGGGTCTTCAACCTTTTTAGATCAATATTGAGAATCTAGAAATATTGGCTGGAGAGTCTTCTGCTTCCAGATGTGGTACATTGTTCTGGCAACCAAGAATTTATCAATTGAAAATAAGATGCAAATCACTTCTTACAGTAACTTTCTGTATTTGTTTCTTTGAAGGATATAAGAAAATAGAGATGATATAAAATATTGACAACTTCAGTCATGTTTCTAAATAAAATAAAATACTATTAACAATCAGCAACAAAACAGCTGTATTATAATATATGCACCATTATAGTTTTACAATTGACCTTAATCCAAATTGTATTGAAGGCAGGTGACAACCTGTTCCTGATCAGTAAGCCCTGTAAGAATCCTGTCTCCCTAGGAAAATTTAATTTAAATAGTATCATCCAGGGTGTTCAGATGGTTCAAACCCACTGTGTTGACCTTACCAAATTAAATTCTTCAGATAAATCCAGTAAACAATTTCATGAATTTCTCTTGTGTTCTGTATTTGTTTCCAACTCTTAAAAGGCTGATCTACCGACTGAATCCATTTAGTAAGTCTTTTGCATCTCAGCTATGCTATCAAATGGATATTCCATATTCCATCCTAACCGTTAACCAAATCATTGCAGACGACTTCATCTGTTTTCTGTGACATTGTAACAATGATTTCCATAAATGTGGTAGGGGAAGGAGTCAAGGGTCTGGTCCTGTTGAAGATTAGTGCCTTTTTTTTTTTAATTAAAAGAGCTCATTGATAAGTGGACCTGCATGTATTGGATGGAGAGCCTGGAATTCCAGAACTGTAGCTTTGAAGATTGAAAAATTAAGGTCCTATTGGCATTTTATCAATTTGACAGTATTTTTGCACAAAAAGAAATAAATGGACTTGATCCTTATGCTCCATCTAGCAGCCCTAATCATAGTTGAAAGGGACATAGGTCTTTTACCATTAAGCAATTCCTAAGGAACAAAAGATCTACATTCCCTTGAAAATCCTGGTAGGTATGCGATAGTAGAAACTGAAAGAACTGCAGATGCTGTAAATCAGGAACAAAAACAAAGTTGCTGGAAAAGCTCAGCAGGTCTGGCAGCATCTGTGAAGGGAAAGAAAAGAGTCACATTGCTGTGGGTCTGGAGTTACAAGTAGGTCAGACCAGGTGAGGTTGGCGATTTCTTTGTCAAAGGATAATCGTGATCCAGATGGGTTTTTCTGACAATCAACAGTGATTTCATGGTCATCATTTTTATTGAACTCAAACTTCACCATCTGCCACAGTGAGATTTGAACGCAGGTTCCCAAAACGTTATCTAGGCCTCTAGACTAGTATTCTGGTGATAATAATCGATGCCTCCACAAGGAAAACCAAAGGGTGGAGCACTTTGGAGAGAAGTCAAAAGTTAACTGTTTCTCCCAGAATACGGCTATATAAATAAGATATAGGTGATGTATAAAATATGTAGTATTCTAAAATGTTATCTTTGCACCGAATCTTCTGTTGCTGAAATCAATGGCCGATAATCCACTGCTTTCTCATCAGTAAGGTGGCAAAGTGGTCCAGATTGAGAGCCTCCTGAGGGTATACATGTTAGGATATGTATATTGTTCCCTAATCTCTTTCTGAAGAGATTTCCAGTTGTTAATAGTCTAAAGCACATTCTGTTCTTCACCCCTGCCCTTTCCTGGTGGTACAGGCATCAAGGCATTTGTAAATATTGCCTGTGTATTCAGAATTTTTTTTCCTCTCCAGTAAAAGCATCCAGTTGGAAATATTTTGTGTAATACTTAACCTATCACTGCTGCTTTCGACCATGTGTCAAAGTATCTATATCAACTTTAGAAACCTTAAAGCCTGAATTTTTCTGTACCACTGCCAAACTAGCATACACGTGAGAATAAAAATACTGGATCTTTATTTAAATGCCAAAAAGTACTGGATGTATACTGTTGCACTCAGTTTTGTTCTGTTTCTACTTAAAATTGTTTTGCAACAAAAGGGTGAGTTTTGTTTGCTAATGACAACGATATTGATGCCAGAACTGGACATGTTTTGCTCTCAGCAGTTTAGTATATAGTTAATTTGTATTGTCTTTTCAGCTGCTCTTGACAAAGGTGATGATAGAAAGCTCAGCAAAAGACCAACTTTGACAAGCTCACAGGTAAGATGTCCACTTAATGTTGTACTTATCAATAAAGCTGCTTTTTTTTTGTATTGTTTGAATGTACAATTTCTAAGTTGGTCCTGAGATTAAAATATCATGTACATTTGTAATTTAAAATGTAAAGGATTAGTTTAGAACAATAGCTGTAATTCCAAATGTCTAAACTCAATTTATAAAAATGTGCTCTTCTGGAAAAATACATACGCAGATAGTGTAACACTTTTAAGGCAAGCTATACTTTAAATTTTCATCTCTTCACAGCAAAAGAAACGTCCTCCACTTGACCCTTCTCCATTTGATGTGGTAGAGCAAGTGTGTAGAAAGGGAAAAGTGCAGTCAATAAATACAGTTGTACCTAATAGTCAACTGACTGCTGCTTCAAAAATGAAATCTGAAAGTTCAGTGCATGCAGCAAATGGACGACTGTCAGCTGGTGCTTTGAGGAAAAGTGAAGCAAAAGGAAAGGACGCAAAAAAAGCAAATGACAAAATGCCAAAAAATGGAAAAGCCAATGAGAAAGGTACCGTGACAAAGATGAACACTCCTGCAAAAGCTAGACTGGAAACCAAGATGAAAGCTGAGAGCACTGTCAGTAAGGTGAAAGTGTGTGCTGATAGTCTGGCATGTCAGACAGGTTCTACAGCGAGCAACAAAGACATCAATGGACAGAATGGCAAACCAAACGCAGGTGGACGACCCAAAATATGTCTCAGCTCTTCCAGCATTCAAGCAAAACAAGGGAAATCGTCAAAGAAAATCATTCAATCACAATCAGAATTGTCGCAGACAGAGAGAAATGGGAACAAGCATCACTCTGACAAGCCTGAACTTTTGAGCAAGGATGGTGCTGGAGGTACAAGTGGATACATTAGATTACAAGAGGGGAATGAGATGGATGAAATAAACTATCGTGATAAGAAAATGGCATTCGTCAATAGTCCTACTGAAACTGCAGCACAGGAGCCTGCAAAGAGCTCAGTTGGCCAGAAGTCTGCAGGTTTGTTCCTGGTACAATAAGTTATTGTGTCTATCTTCCCTATTTCTTTTCCACAAGTGCGTTGCTAGACTTCAAGATATTAGAATCTCATCTGTTGTGAACCATTCTGCTCTGAACTGTATCGGCTGCATCCACTGTAAAGTACACGAGCAGGGTATGCCCCGTCCACTGCTTTACTTTTATTTTTTATTTCTTCCTGCACCCTCCTCCCCAATCCCATACAAAGTCTTTCACTCCAGTTGCTTCCTTCAAGAGTGTTGTGTCAAAATATGGAGAGCTGGAGCATTTACTAATTTTGAATTCATTCATGGGATATGGGCATTGCTGGCTAGACCAGCATTTATTGCCAGTTCCTAAACTGCCCAGAGATCAGTTAAGAGTCAACCACTTTGCTGTGGTCTGGAGTTATATTTAGTGCAGACTAGGTAAGGATGACAGATTTCCTTCCCTGAAGGACATTGTTGAACCAGATGGGTTTTTCCAAAAATTAGCAATGGATTCATGGTCATCATTAGACTCTTAATCCCAGATTTTTATTAAATTCAAATTCCACCATCTCTGCTATGGCAGGATTCAAACCCAGGTCTCTGGATTAACAGTCCAGTGATAATACCAGTAGGCCATCGCCTCTCCTTAACTTCAGTTCTCATAAAAAATCCAAGGCCACTATTTATTTCCATTCCCTTTCACAAGGTCAGGAGCCAAAGTACTAGGTAGTGTTGAGATTAGAAATCTTTGCAGCATGTTGGGATATAAGTCATCAGGTTTACCAGTGAGATTCTTTCTTCCTACAAGTACCACACATTTCTCCATCTGCCTTTGTAAAAATGTTTGCTAGTTAAAAACTGGTGTTTTTTTTTTTTTTTTGTTACATCCTTTCTTCCTTTCTAGCATGGTATCTATGTTCTACAAATAAGTTTGATAATTTGAGCAACTCCACATCTAAATATAACTTGATTTATTTTACTGCTTTGTAGTTAGGTCAGCAAGTGTCACCAAAGCTGCAAAGACTCCTCCACCTGCATCAATGAAAACTGGTAGACCACTTTCTAATAGGTGAGCAGTATTTTTTGAGTGTAAATTAGTACTTTTAAAACTTCATTCTTTTTTCTCTTTCCCCCACTTAAAGATATTGTTGTGACCTTGGAAGATAGTTTTAAGAAGTTATTGCTGTAAAGAAAATTGTAGCAGTTAATGGCGTTATGGTTTTAGGAATCTTAGATGCTTTGAATCAAGTGTTACGTCATAAGAACCGGCCAATAAAGCTGCATTGGTCAGACCATACTTGAATGCTACTGGAAAACAGAATTAAATGACTACAGCACACTAGCTGTAAAGATTAAAACAAAAGTCATTCTACAAATATCGATTTATAGATGGGCAATAAATACTGTCCTAGTCAGCAGCGCTCTCATTCCATGAACATTGTTTTAAAATGAGAAAAGATCTTTACATACCTAAATGCGGTCTAATAAAATGATCTTATAAGTTTTTTGTAGAGATGATGTTCTTTGCTGAATTGATGTTATTCTTTTGACCAATGTTTAGACAACCATGGCTTTCATTCTGCATTGAAAGTAAATTCCCATATTTTTAACTGATGTTACATTTGTCATTGTAAACCAATTTGGGTCATCAGAGAGACAACTAAGGGTCCAAGATAGTTTAGAGTAACAGTTAAAAGTTGGCTCATTTGGCCAAAAAGACTGGTTCTTTTTGTACTGTAAATATTTTTTACACACTTTTATGTCTATCCTGAGGCAAATATTGACTGAATGCTAAGTGCAAACCGGATCAAGTTTGCAGTCCTCCATGCTAACCCATATAGTCACTAGAGTTATCTATAGCCCAAGGACTGCAGCGGCTCAAGAAGGCAGCTCACCAGCAATGTCCCCAGGGCACGTAGGGATGGGTGGTAAGTGCTGGCCTAGCCAGTGATGGCCACATCTCATGAATGAATATTAAAAGTAGCTGTATTTCATTGATTGTACTGGATTGCTGCCTTTATTATAGTGTGCTGTCAAAGACCTGAAACTGAATATGGAATTATCTCCACTGTGCCTCTCTTTTGATAGTGTGCCAAATAAACAGAGAGCACAAAATAGAGATGAAGGGTTGTCACAGGCTCATATGAAGAAAACATGGAATAGCAGCAGCAACTCATCTGTTCAGCACAGACCAAGGAGTGCATCTGGGGCAGCTAAAGCTAAAGGTACAACTAACATCCCTTAGACATCTTTGTTTCATTATTGCCAGCAGCAATTTCAAAATATTGCGTGCATGTCATGGCTTTTGTGGTGCCAACTTGATGATTATCTCATAAATTACTGATGAATGCTTCAAAATTGCAAGAGCTAGAATACCAGAGCAGGGATGTACTGCCGAGGCTGTATAAGGCTCTGGTCAGACTGCTTCCAGTATTCCAAATGCAATTTTGACCCCATATCTAAAGAAAGATTTGCTGGCCTCGGAGGGTTTCCAGAGGAGGTTCATAAGATTGATCCCGTGAATGAAGGGCTTGTCATATGATGAGGGGTTGAGGACTCTGGGGTTTAGAAGGATGAAGGGGCATCTAATTTGAAACTTGTAGAATACTGAGAGGCCTGGATATAGTAGATGTGGAGAAGATCTTCTCTCTAGTAAGAGAGACTAGGACCCAAGGGCACAGCCTCCGAATGAAGGGATAACCCTTTAGAATTGCGATTTGAGGAGGAATTTCTTCAGCTAGAGGGTGGTTAATCTATGGAATTCATTGCAGCAGAAGGCTGTGGAGGCAAAGTCATTTAGTGTACTTAAGACAGAAATAGATAGGTCCTTGATTGGTAAGGGATCAAAGGTTACAGTGAGAAGGCAGGAGAATGGCATTGAGAAAAGTATCAGCGACAATCGAATGGCATAATTCTGCTACGATATCTTATGGAAACGAATGTAACACTTTTTTATTTAGAAAGGGGAGGAGACAAAAAAAACATGGACAAAAAGCTAGTTTAATGTCTGTTATTGGGAAAATGTTAGAGTCCATTATAAAGAGTGTAATAGAGCACTTATAAATATACAATATAATCAAGTCTCTTCGAGGCTCTCTCCTTCATGAAATTATGCCTGACAAATTTACTAGAGTTCTTGAGGAGGTAACAAACAGGCTAGATAAAGGAAAAAAGTGGATTTAATATATTTGAACCTTCAGAAAGCATTTTGCAAGGTGCCACATATTAGGTGCTTAATAAAATAAGAGCCCATGGTGTTGGAGGTAATATATTAGCATGGATAAAAGATTTGCTAACTAATAGAAGACAGAGATTTGGGATAAGGGAAACATTTTCAGGATGGCTGCCTGTAACTAATGGTGTGCTGCAGGGATCAGTGTTGGTGCCACAATTATTGACAAACTAAATGATTTGGATGAGGAAGTGAATGTATTATGGCCATACCTGTGGGTGTCACAACAGGTGGAAAGGCAAGTGTTGAGGATGACAGTCTGCAGAGATATGTAGACAGGTTAAGTGAGTGGGCAAAACTTGCCCTTTGGATTACAATGTGGGAAAATGTGAGGTCATGCACTTTTGGCAGGAAGAATAGAGGATGTGAATATTATTCAAATTGAGAACTACTACTACAGAGAACAGAAGGATTTGGGCATCCTCATCTGTTAATCATGAAAAGCTAGCAACCAAGTTCATCAGGTAATAGGGAAGGCAAATTGAATGTTTGCCTTTATTTTTGAAGGAATGGAGTATAAAAGTAAGGAGCTTCTGCTAAGACTGTATAAAGCACCAGTCATTACGTAGCTCAAATGCTGTGTACAGTTTTGGGCCCCTTATCTAAGAAAAAAATGTAGAACATAGAACATTACAGCGCAGTACAGGCCCTTCGGCCCTCGATGTTGTGCCGACCTGTGAAACCAACCTGAAGCCCATCTAACCTAAACTATTCCATTATCATCCATATGTTTATCCAATGACCATTTAAATGCCCTTAAAGTGGGCGAGTCTACTATTTTTGCAAGCAGGGCATTCCACGCCCTTACTACTCTCTGAGTAAAGAGCCTACCTCTGACATCTGTCCTATATCTATCACCCCTCAATTTAAAGCTATGTCCCCTCGTGCTAGCCATCACCATCCGAGGAAAAAGGCTCCCACTGTCCACCCTATCTAATCCTCTGATCAACTTGTACATCTCTATCAAGTCACCTCTTAACCTTCTTCTCTCTAACGAAAACAGCCTCAAAACCCTCAGCCTTTCCTCATAAGACCTTCCCTCCATACCAGGCAACATCCTGGTAAATCTCCTCTGCACCCTTTCCAATGCTTCCACATCCTTCCTATAATGCGGTGACCAGAACTGTACGCAATACTCCAAGTGCGGCCGCACCAGAGTTTTGTACAGCTGCAACATGACCTCATGGCTCCGAAACTCAATCCCTCTACCAATAAAACCTAACATACTGTACGCCTTCTTAACAACGCTATCAACCTGGGTGGCAACTTTCAGTGATCTATGCACATGGACACCGAGATCTTTCTGCTCATCCACACTACCAAGAATCTTACCATTAGCCCAGTACTCTGTATTCCTGTTACTCCTTCCAAAGTGAATCACCTCACACTTTTCCGCATTAAACTCCATTTGCCACCTCTCAGCCCAGCTCTGCAGCTTATCTATGTCCCTCTGTAACCTACAACATCCTTCTGCACTATCCACAACTCCACCGACTTTGGTGTCATCCGCAAATTTACTAACCCATCCTTCTACGCCCTCATCCAGGTCATTTATAAAAATGACAAACAGCAGTGGCTCCAAAACAGATCCTTGAGGTACACCACTAGTAACTGAACTCCAGGATGAACATTTCCCATCAACCACCACCCTCTGTCTTCTTACAGCTAGCCAATTTCTGATCCAAACCGCTAAATCACCCTCAATCCCATGCCTCCGTATTTTCTGCAATAGCCTACCATGGGGAACCTTATCAAACGCTTTACTGAAATCCAAATACACCACATCAACCGCTTTACCCTCATCCACCTGTTTGGTCACCTTCTCGAAGAACTCAATAAGGTTTGTGAGGCACGACCTACCCTTCACAAAACCGTGTTGACTATCCCGAATCAAATTATTCCTTTCTAGATGATTATAAATCCTCTCTCTTATAATCCTTTCCAACACTTTACCCACAACCGAAGTAAGGCTCACTGGTCTATAATTACCAGGGTTGTCTCTACTCCCCTTCTTGAACAAGGGGACAACATTTGCTAGTCTCCAGTCTTCTGGCACTATTCCTGAAGACAATGACGACATAAAGATCAAAGCCAAAGGCTCTGCAATCTCCTCTCTAGCTTCCCAGAGAATCCTAGGATAAATCCCATCTGGCCCAGGGGACTTATCTATTTTCACACCTTTCAGAATTGCTAACACCTCCTCCTTATGAACCTCAATCCCGTCTAGTCTAATAGACTGTATCTCAGTATTCTCCTCGACTACATTGTCTTTTTCCTGCATGAATACTGACGAAAAATATTCATTTAGCACCTCTCCTATCTCTTCAGACTCCACGCACAACTTCCCACTATTGTCCTTGACCGGCCCCAATCTTACTCTAGTCATTCTTTTATTCCTGACATACCTATAGAAAGCTTTAGGGTTTTCCTTGATCCTACCTGCTAAAGACTTCTCATGTCCCCTCCTGGCTCTTCTTAGCTCTCTCTTTAGGTCCTTCCTGGCTAACTTGTAACTCTCAAGCGCCCTCACTGAGCCTTCACACCTCATCTCTACATAAGCCTCCTTCTTCCTCTCGACAAGAAATTCAACTTCTTTAGTAAACCACGGTTCCCTCGCTCGACCACTTCCTCCCTGCCTGACAGGTACATACTTCACAAGGACACGCAGTAGCTGTTCCTTGAACAAGCTCCACATTTCAATTGTGCCCAGCCCCTGCAGTTTCCTTCTCCATCCTATGCATCCTAAATCTTGCCTCATCGCCTCATAATTGCCTTTCCCCCAGCTATAACTCTTGCCCTGCTTTATATACCGATCCCTTTCCATCGCTAAAGTAAACGTAACCGAATTGTGGTCACTATCACCAAAGTGCTCTCCTACCTCCAAATCTAATACCTGGCCTGGTTCATTACCCAGTACCAAATCCAATGTGGCCTCGCCTCTTGTTGGCCTATCTACATACTGTGTCAGGAAACCCTCCTGCACACATTGGACAAAAACTGACCCATCTGAAGTACTCGAACTATAGCGTTTCCAGTCAATATTTGGAAAGTTAAAGTCCCCCATAACAACTACCCTGTTACTTTCGCTCCTATCCAGAATCATCTTTGCAATCTTTTCCTCTACATCTCTGGAACTTTTCGGAGGCCTATAGAAAACTCCCAACAGGGTGACCTCTCCTTTCCTGGTTCTAACCTCAGCCCATACTACCTCAGTAGACAAGTTGTCATCAAACGTCCTTTCTGCCACCGTAATACTGTCCTTGACTAACAATGCTACACCTCCCCCTCTTTTACCACCTTCCCTGATCTTACTGAAACATCTAAACCCCGGAACCTGCAACAACCATTCCTGTCCCTGCTCTATCCATGTCTCCGAAATGGCCACAACATCGAAGTCCCAGGTACCAACCCATGCTGCAAGTTCACCCACCTTATTCCGGATGCTCCTGGCATTGAAGTAGACACACTTCAAACCACCTTCCTGCCTGCCGGTACACTCCTGCGACCTTGAAACCTTATTTATGACCTCACTACTCTCAACCTCCTGTACACTGGAGCTACAATTCAGGTTCCCACCCCCCTGTTGAATTAGTTTAAACCCTCCCGAAGAGCATTAGCAAATTTCCCCCCCAGGATATTGGTACCCCTCTGGTTCAGGTGTAGACCATCCCGTTTGTAGAGGTCCCACCTACCCCAGAATGAGCCCCAATTATCCAGGTATCTGAATCCCTCCCTCCTGCACCATCCCTGTAGCCACGTGTTCAACTGCTCTCTCTCCCTATTCCTCGCCTCGCTAGCACGTGGCTAGCACGTAACAAACCAGAGATAACAACTCTGTTTGCTCTAGCTCTAAGCTTCCACCCTAGCTCCTTGAATTTCTGCCTTACGTCCCCATCCCTTTTCCTACCTATGTCGTTGGTGCCTATGTGGACCACGACTTGGGGCTGCTCCCCCTCCCCCTTAAGGATCCCGAAAACACGATCCGAGACATCACGGACCCTGGCACCTGGGAGGCAACACACCAACCGCGAGTCTCTCTCGTTCCCACAGAATCTCCTATCTGTCCCCCTAACTATGGAGTCCCCAATGACTAATGCTCTCCTCCTCTCCCCCCTTCCCTTCTGAGCAACAGGGACAGACTCTGTGCCAGAGACCTGTACCCCATGGCTTACCCCTGGTAAGTCATTCCCCCCCAACAGTATCCAAAACGGTATACTTGTTTTTGAGGGGAATGGCCACAGGGGATCCCTGCACTGTCTGCCTGTTCCCTTTCCGTCCCCTGACTGTAACCCATCTACTTTTTTCCTGTACCTGAGGTGTGACTACCTCCCCGTAACTCCTCTCAATTACCCCCTCAGCCTCCCGAATGATCCGAAGTTCATCCAGCTCCAGCTCCAGTTCCCTAACATGGTTTCCGAGGAGCTGGAGTTGGGTGCACTTCCTTTTGTGGGAGAGTCTGGTACCAGAGGGCATAAACTCAGAATAAAGGCTTGCATATTTAAGACCAGGGTGAGGAGGAATTTCTTGAGGATTATGAAGCTGTGGAATTCAAGGGCTGTTGGGATTATAATCACTAAATATATTCAAGGTTGAGAGAGACTGTTTGTTTGCTTTTAATCGGTAAGAGAATTGAGGTTATTGGAAAAAGGCAACAACCTGTAAAGTTGGGGATCATCAGATCAGCCATGATCTCATTGAATGACAGAGCAGAATCAATGGGGTGAATAGCCTATTTCTGCTCTTGTCTTACGGTTTTGCCTCTGTTTTGAAACAGAAGCTTTGGTAAAAGGTTTAACTAAGTTCTGTTTTGATTAGTGTTGTTGCCTCATTTGTTGCTTCGCTAACTCAACCATAACATTCAATCTGGTGAAGAACATGGGCAATAGGTAATGTGGCCCTGAGGCCTACTACTTCATTCTGAGAAGGGAATGCATCTTCAGGCTGACCTTAAGGCTCTGGATTCTCAAAGATTCAGAACTGCTGAATAAAGAAACTTCTCCCTGTTTCTGTCTCCAATCACTGATCCCTCAACTTGAGACTTTGACTCTTAAGTTTTAGACTTTATAGCCAAACAAACAGCTTCTTGGTAACTAATTCTTATCAGAGAATTCTATATATTTCAATGTGATCTGCTGTCATTCTTGAAAACTCCAAAGAATATAAGTCCACTCTACTAGCTCTTGGCTCCTCTTGGGAGCGTTTGTTGCACTGCTTCCAAGGTAAGTAAAACCTTGCTCTTGTGCTCCAGTTTCCTTACATTAGCAGTACATGTATTGTCACGTCCCTAAGCTCCTGCTGTATCTGCATGTTAACTTTGTGACTTGTATATCAAGACATTCAAATTTCTCTGCGTACCAACATTTACCAGTCTAACTTATTAAATAACGACTTCCTGTTTGCTAATGGTAGCAAACTACTTCATCAGAGATTTTCTCCATTTAGAAATGCTTAACATTTAGTGTTTTTATTTGGGCTGTGGTAAATTTTGCTCATCCAGTGCTTTCAAACTACAGCAGTTTTCTCTGGAGAAATTCCAATGAATTAATGATACTGATTTAAGTACAGTTTTTTTCCTTTTAATATTTATATCTTTTGGCAAGAATACACAAGCCAATAAAAACGTTCTTCTGTGCTGTGCAGCATAATAAACTTCTTTTCAAAATTTGGTGAGTACTTTTCTCTAATACTTTTTGATTTAATTGTGGACCAAGTGCTGGGCATTACACTGCACAAGATTGAAAGCTCTGATGCCATTCTTGGGCTGCACTGAGTTATCGATCTGTTACAACTGGCCTCAGCATTTGGTGCTGAGAAGGAAAAGATTATTGGTTTTGATTGTGATATGACCCATGAAACCAAAAACTAGGTGTACAAGATCGTATCTGCACCAAGTGAGAACCATGAGTCAGTGGTAAAGCCACTGAGCCAGTAATCCAGAGCCCCAGGCTAATGTTTTGGTGACGTGGGTTTGAATTCAACAAAATCTGGAATTGAAAAAGCAGGCCTAATGGCAATCAATTGTGGATTATTGTGAAAGCCCATCACGTTCACTAATACCCTTTTCAGGGAAGGAAATATGCTGTCTTTACCTGGTCTGGCATACATGTGATTCCAAGCCCTCAACAATCTGGTTGACTTTTGACTGCCTTCAGAATTGGCCTAGTTGGCCAATCAGTTCAAGGGCAACTTAGGGATGGGCAACAAATACCAGTCTTGTTAGCAATTTGTATATCGCATACAAGAATAAAGACATTTGACTTGAGTTTAGATGTATAATTTTGATAAAATTGCCTTCAGCATCTGATTTGAGGTAACTAAGAGTTGCTTGTTCTGTTGGATCATTGGCGCCATAGGACCCTGTGTCCTGATTCCTGACATGGACATCCCTTTTTCAAAAGGGCAATGGAAATGGACATAAAACTAAAGAATTGAATGTCAACAGTAGCAAGAATCAGAGACTACTTCAATATCTAGTTTTATGATTTAAACAATTGATTTTATTTTAATTAAATTTCAGTCCAAAAGAGTAAGTGCCATTGAGAAATGCTATTGACTCTCACTGGAAGTATAACATCAATTTTCAGATGACACCAAATTAGTTGAGTGGGCAGGGTAGTCAAAAAGAGTAGAACTACGACAAGGTATAGGATGGCACTGATACACCTGTAGATTAGGCATTTATTCTCTGAGCAAGTATGAACCCGGACAATTTTTGTAGGAGGAATAAATTGGTCACATGCTCCTCAGAAAATAAACTACTGGGTTAAGGAGCACGGGGATCAGAGTTCTGAAGAAGGGTCACTGGACCCGAAACGTTAACTCTAATTTCTCTCCATTGATACTGCCAGACCTGCTGAGTTTCTCCAGCTATTTCTGTTTTTGTTTCAGATTTGCAGCGTCCATAGTTCTTTAGCTTTTTTTTAATATAGAAGGCTGTGTCTGTGGGAGGCTTT
The DNA here is from genome assembly GCF_021869965.1 of Rhincodon typus. NCBI lineage: Eukaryota > Metazoa > Chordata > Chondrichthyes > Orectolobiformes > Rhincodontidae > Rhincodon > Rhincodon typus. The sequence continues at coordinate 65,815,736 of NC_063341.1, read as the reverse complement.
CAAAAGTGTGATAATGAGAATTCAGAGGTGTTCTGTTCCTGTTCGAATGAAAAGTAAGGCAGCTAAGATTAGGGAGCAATGGATGAATAAAGATTTTGGGGTTCTAGCCAAGAATAAAAAAAATTGTATATTAGAAAAAGATAACTGGGATCAAATGAATCTGAATATAGAGTGTGCAGGGGCATTCTTCAGAGGAAAATCAGGAAGGCAAAGAGGAGATAGCCTTCGCAGATTAGATTAAGGATAACCCAGAGAGATTCTACAAGTTCATTAAGAGCAAAAGAACAACTAGAGAGAAAGTAGGGCCCCTGAAAGATCAATGAAGTTGTCTTTGTGTTGAACCTCAGGAGATGGGACAGATATTAAATGAATATTTCATCTCAGTTTTTAACTGAGAAAAAAGAAATGGAGGCTAGAGAGGTCGGAAACAAGTAGATATTTTGAAAACAGCTCTCTTTACAGAAGAGGAAATGCTGGAGGTCTTAAACATAAAAATCGATAAAATCTCTGGGACCTGATCAAGCGTTTCCCACAACATCCTGGGATGTTACAGAGGAAATTGCAGGGCCCTTAGCAGAAATATTGTATCATCTATAACCACAGGTGTGGTGCCAAAGGTCTGGAGGGTAGGTAATGTTGTGCATTTATTTAAGAAAGGCTATAAAGAGAAGCCTGTGAGCCTGACACCGGTGATGGGTAGGTTATTGGAGGTGATTCTGAAGGATAGGATTTACATGCATTTGAAGAGGCAAGGAATAGTAATCAGCATGGGAAATTGAGGGAAATTGTGTGTCTCAAACTTGATGAGTTTTTTTGAGGAAGTAACCAAAAAGGTTGCGGGCAGAGTGGTAAATGTTGTTTACTTGGACTTTAGTAAAGCCTCTGATAAGGTTCTGCATGGTAAACTAATTAGTAAAGTTAAATCACATCGGATTTGGGGTAATCTTGCCAATTGGATACAAAATTGGCTTTACGGTCGGACACAGTGGTGGTGGAGGGTTGTTTTTTGGATGGATTATGACCAATTATGTTCCACAGGGATTGGTACTAGGTTCACCTTGTTTGTTTGACATTTATATAAACAATTTGGATGAGAAATTAGGAGGCATGGTTAGTAAGTTTATGGTTAAACACCAAAATTGGTGGTGTAGTGGAAAGTGAAAAAGGTTATCTGAGCCTACAAGGAGATCTTGATCCAATTGTATCAATGGGCTGAGGAATGGCAGATGGAGATTAGTTTGGATAAATGTGAGAGATTGTGTTTTGGTAAAACAAACAAGGGCAGGACTTATAAATGATCGGGTCTTGGGTAGTCTTGTAGTTCAGAGAGACCTAGGAGTTAAGGTATATAATTCATTGAAATCTGTGTCACAGGTAAACAGGGTGGTTAAGAAAGCATTTAGCATGCTTGCCTTCATTGCTCAAACTTTTGAGTAGAAGAGTTGGGACTGTAATATTGAATTTGTACAGGATGTTGGTGGGGTCTCTTCTGGAGTACTCTGTGCAGTTCTGGTTCCTTTTATAGGAAGGATATTGTTAAAACTGGAGTGTGTTCAGAAAAGATTTACCAGGATGTTGCTGGGAACGGTTGGTTTGAGCTATAAAAACAGGGCTGGGACTTTTCACTGGAATGTACGAGATTGAAGAATGGCCTTATAAAGGTTTATAAAATCATAAGGGTCCTACGTAAGGTGAATAACAACAATCTTTTCCCTAAGGTAGGGGAGTTCAAAACTAGGAGAAAGATTTGAAAGGGTCACAAGGGGCAACCTTTTTTACACAGTGGTTAGTGTTGAATCTCCTACCAGAGGAAGTGGTGGATGCACTTACAGTTACAATACTTAAAAGGCATCCAAGTACATAAGTAGGAAAGATCTGGAGGGATAGGAGCCAAATGCAGGCAGATGGGACTAGGTTAGTTTGGGAACGTTGTTGGCTTGGACTAGTTGGACCAAAGGGTCTGTTTCCATGCTGTATGACTCTGCTGAAACCCTGTGCGGCAGCAGAAAAATGTCTGAACTAAATTTAAATGAAATGTTAAACAGCTTAACGAACCCAAATTTCTGAAGGAGGGTCTAGGCCCGAAACGTCAGCTTTCCTGCTCCTCTGATGCTGCTTGGCCTGCTGTGTTCATCTAGCTCTACACCTTGTTATCTCAAATCCTCCAGCATCTGCAGTTCCTACTACCCCTTAACAAACACAAAACTTTGTTTAAAAAATTATAGTTGAATTTTTAAACAAATTTGTTTTAAAAATAAACAAACAGGAGGCTGGAAGAACACAGCAGGCCAGGCAGCATCTGGAGGAAAGGAGCAGTCAACATTTCGAGTATTACCCTTCTTCAGGACTGGATGTGGGGGTAGGGGGAAGGGGTGGAGGCAAAATGGTGGTGATAGGTGGGCACTGGTGGTAGGTACAACCTGGTTGGTCAATGGGAAGGATGAATCCAGTTGGTGGCTGGAAGAGAGGGTCAGAAGATGGAATGTAAGGCTGGAGGTGGGGCTGGAAAGGGAGGTGAGGGATGGGTGGCAAGGTTATTTGAAATTGGAGAACTGTGTTGAGTCCTCTGGGCTGTAAAATACCCAGGCAGAAGATAAGGCGAGGTTCCTCAAATTTGCATTCTGAGTCGTGGCGACACTGGAGGCGGCCAAGTCCGTACATATCGGAGAGGGGGGTGAGACGGGATGTTGAAATGGGCGGTGACTGGGAGGATAGGTTGGCTGTTATGGACCAGGTGGAGATGCTTGGTGAAACGGTCACCTCGTCTACGTGTGGTCTCACTGACGTACAGAAGACCACATTGGGAGCACCGGATACAATAGACTAGGTTGGAGGAGATGCAGATGAAGCCGTGTCTCACTTGGAAGGGCTGTTTAGGGCCTTGAATGGAGGCGAGGGAGGTGGTATGTGGGCAGATGCTGCATCCCGTACGGTTACGGGAAGGTATGGGACTGGTTGGAATAGTTGGTGGGGAATTTGGCATGAACTAAGGAGTTCAGAAGGGAATGGTCTGTGTGGAAGGCGGAGAGGGGTGGGGAGTGGAAGATATTCTGGGTGGTGGTGTCCAATTGGAGTTGGCGGAAGTGTTTTGCGGATGATATTTTGGATGCAGAGGCGGGTAGAGTGAAAAGTGAGGACAAGGGGGACCCTATCTTTATTATGTCTTGCGGGGGGAGTGGTGGTTAAGAGCAGTGGAGCAGGGAATGGAAGAGGTGTGGTGGAGAGCTGCCTGGATGACAGGAGGGGAAAGAGCGTTGTTTGAAAAAAGCATCCACTCCTTAGTTCACGCCACACTCCCAACCAACCATTCCAACCTGCCTGGTACCTTCCCCTGTAACTGTAAAAGATGCAACACCTGTCCACATACCACCTCCCTCACCTCCATTCAGGGCCCTAAATAGCCCTTCCAAGTGAGACAGAGCTTCACCTACATCTCCTGCAACTTAATCTATTACATCTGGTGCTCCCAATGTGCTCTTCTCTGTCAGTGACACCAAACGTAGACTAGGTGACCACTTCACCGAGCATCTCCACCTGGTCTGTAACAGCCAACCTAACATCCCGATCACCGCCCATTTCAACTCCCTGCCCCACTCCTACTCTGACATGTCCATCCTCTGCCTCCTCCAGTGTTGCAGTGACTCAACACAAATTTGAAGAACAACACCTTTATCTTCTGCACACACACCCTACAGCCCTGAGAACTCAACATTGAGTTCTTCAATTTCAAATAAGTTTCCCTTCCAGCCCCACCTCTTCCCTTCCATTCCACCTTCTGACCCTCCCTTCCAGGCACTAACCGGATTCATTCCTCCCATCAGACAATCAGGTCGTACCTACCATCAATGTCCACCTCTCACCACCATTCCACCACCCCCCCACCCTCATTTTTATCTACAGCTCCCTCTACCCCCACATCCAGCCCTGAAGAAGGGTAATACCCGAAACTTTGACTGCTCCTTTCCTCCAGATGCTGCCTGGCCTGCTGTGTTCTTCAGCCTCCTGTTTGTCTAGCTTGGATTCCACGTCTGCAGTTTTTTGTCTCTAGCCTATTTTTTTAAAAATTGGCTTTATTGCACTAATCCATTCAGTCTGTTTTTAAAAAGGAAACAGTGTGAGCACGCACAGTTGAACTTACATTTGGTATCTTCAGAAATGTCTTACGATCAAAGAAAGTGGAAAAATCAAGAAAACCACTCTGCCTCTCCTGCCTTTCGTAATCTTCAAGATTTCCGAAAGGCCTTGCATCAGTCAGAATAACCTCAACCCTTCCTGATTATAATAACCTCTTGTTACACAACTGCAGTCCCTTTCCGTAATGAAAATGCTCCTGACCTAGAAAGTGATAAGAATGTGGACCTCAGTCACAAGTAGCTGGCAATCTTGAACACATTTAAAAGGAGGCTTAGATAATCATGTAAAGGAGGAATGGAGTAAAAGCCTGTGATGGTGGGGTTTGATTATGGATATGAGGAGGCTTGAGGGGAGCACAAATGCTGTTCATGGCTTCTGTACTGAACATGCTATGATGTTGTAAATTACATGAAATAATTCACAGGATCAGAGTCTGTGTACTAAAATTAAAATTCATAGTGACCTTTACATCTAAGTTTACTGTACATGCAATTGATGCTACTTTTATGGTGCACCCTAAAGTATTTTTCTTTATTCATATTACAGATACTTGAATCTTTTCAGAATTATGATATTTTGTACAGTTTTTGATGATTTTAACCTTTTATTATTGTTCTAGATCCAAAAGGAGGAACAGTGGGTTTTGAAAAAACAGACCCTATTTCAAAACAACCTACCAAAGTTCCAAACTGTGAAGAAATAATGGCTAATGAAATCCTTACAAAGACTAATAATTCTAAACCAGTAAAAGCAGCTGCCCTCTCCACAATAAGGACAAATACAAGGAAAATGACGCTACTTGGTGCCACAAGTCCACGGACACCTATTAATTCCAGTAAGGTTGCACTGAAAGAGAAAAGTGCATCTCTACCCAATGTTAGAAAGCCATCGACTAAATTGCTTCCAGTGACAACCAAAGCAAGTTCCAGCCTAAAAAGATCTGCCTCTAGTTGTCACGACAAGGCGGCTCCAAATTCTCCATGCCATGACATGAAAAGTGGAACAGAGATAAGTGATCAGATGGGACCAAATAATTGGTCACTGCTCTGCCAGAATGTAGAAATACCAACTGCTTTACAAGATAGTAGCTTGGCAAAAGGAGACCACATTTTGACATATGGACATTCGCAACAAATCATTACCTCCAGCAACCTATCTAACCATGTTAAAAAAGTAAATCATTGTACATCAGAAAAAGTACAAACAGCTTTAGATATGACTTCTGCAGCTAATTCTGAAGCTCATACAATACAAAAGCCATCTAAAGACATTGAACTGAAGACCGAACATTATAAAGCTCAAGATCATTCTTCAACTGCAAATAAAGAATCCCAAAGAACTGAATCTTCTGAACCAAAGCTATCGATTTTTAATGGCTGTGAGAAAACGAAGGAAGTTCCTCTTCAAAGACAGACTAATTTTGCTGAAGAAATTAAAGCTGGCCATCCTTTTAAAGGTGGGGATCATGAAGAATGGTCTCTTCTAAATAAAGGTATATTTCAACTAAACAGTACAACAATTTTGACTCACTCATTTGACCAAACCGGTGATGCTGCAAAATATAGCTTAAAACAAGATGAAAAACCAGTTCCGTTGGATTCGCCTAAAGAAGTAGTTGAGTCAGGAATCCCAGAAAGTCATGAACATTCAGAAGCTCAACTAGTGGAATCTTGGAACTTGGGCACAGAAGGCTACCCAGCATCAGATGCATCTTTCCCAAAGCAAAGCCCAGACACAGACACTGGAAGTGCAACGACATCATCTGATGACATAAAACCTAATTCAGAAGACTATGATGCCGGAGGTTCCCAGGATGATGATGGATCAAATGAGCGAGGCATTTCCAAGTGCAGTACAGTTGTATGCCATGACTTCCTTGGGAGAAGTAGCAGTGATACCAGCACGCCTGAAGAGCTTAAGGAATATGACAGTGGATTAAGAGTAGAAGTAAAAGTGAAAGGTATGGAGCCACATGGGAAGACAAGAGGTGCTAATACAAGAGAATCACTAATTAATCACTGTCCAAAAATATCTCCAGGCATTAAAGCAATGAAAAGGGGTAGTGAAGAAAATGCTGTGCCTGATGGTGATAAATTAGATCCTGCCTCAGATCTTTTGTCGTCTTGTGAAGTGACTGAAGAAGATAAGTCAGAGATTGAGAATGCAGAGGAAATTTTCCCTTCCCCTGCTGCTGCTGCTCCTGCTCCTCCTCCACCTCCACCCCTACCCCCTCCTGACCAGGGCATTTACCATTTTCAGGGCATTGACAACCTGGCTTTTGAAGACGTTACAGAAAATGAGACTGACGTAACAAACTTTTCTTCAGCTGCAAACTTTAAACGTTCTGTTCTGCTGTCTGTGGATGAATGTGAGGAGTTGGGTTCTGATGAAGGAGAAGCTGGAAGTCCTCTTGCCTGCTCTTTTGATTCTCTTACTCCCTCAGATGTATTTGATGGTGGTTCCCATGACAGTGGTCACCAACGTTATGGCAGAACTTATTACTCGCGGTACTCACTGGAAATTGATGATGATTTTTTGGTGTATAGCCACCTTCAAGAGAAGGCCAAAAAACAAACAAAGGAGCCCAGTGCTTCACCACCTGCAGATGAAACTAACATGGTAGCTAACGATTCATTGCCACAGGTTGTTTCAACAGAAATAGAAGAGACAAAACAAGTAGGTATTGAACCTGCTGCATCCCATCAATGTGATGAACCTCTTAATGGAGGAGAAAATAAGCATGAAGGCAGTGACCGGATGGAAGGTAACCTGCTTGAAAACCAATCTGAGGATAACATGTTGCCTGAAAAAAATAACATCCAGCCTGCAGGTGATGGTGGTGACAGTAGACCTCAAGAAAGACCGTGCCATTTGCATCTCTGCCAGAAAGGACATTCTGGTGTACATAGTGATGACGTTGCTACAAATGAGCATTTAGCTAACATGGAAAAAGAGCATGGGCAAGCTTACTACTCCACAATCAATGAGCAAACTAATAATACTTTGCCAACAGGTAATGTATATTGTAACTAACCTTTGATATCAACAGAAACCACTTGGTCGGAAGACAGCACTCAATCTTCTGTGTCAAATTGCCAAAATGTAGAGCAGTAACAGTAAGACCACATCACTTTAGTTTGTGGAACTGTTGGAATATAGTTTTCAAGGTACAAAAAGTAGGAGGAGTATACCCTGAATTGTTTAAATGTGAACATGTACACTTCTTCCACTAATTGTTAGCATGAATACTGTGGGAATTTAGTTCATTCATATTTAATTACAATTTCTTGAAAGAAAAGAGAACCTGCACTTCAGATCTTCTGGCCATTTTTTATGTATGACATTAAAGATCATTTAGCCAAAACCATGTATTTTATATGTGTAATATCGTTTAATGTATTAAAACAGATGTTGGTAAGTCTACCTTGGAGATATGTTGCATGTTGAACTTGTGGAACTAGGCATGCAAGATCAAACTAACACGGTCCTTCAAGCAGTTGGAATGCCAAAGTATTAGATTTTAGGAGTTATTTGCAAAGACTGATTTGCAAGTGTGTTTTCACACTTGTCAAACAAGTTAAAGTGGTTTGGTCTCTGGGCACTGGGAAAATGTCACCTTTGCCAATTGATGAGTGAACCTAAACTACATTTGCACTGAAATGTTAATAGCAGTACTTGTATACAGTTCTGTAAATCAAAATTAATTAGATTTGAGGTAACTGTCCAGCAAAATGTATTATGAATACTGTATGTTTTGTCCAGGATGTAATTAAAATTTTGTGCTCGTGTTCCTAATAAGTTAAAGTCTGCCAAATGTATTTCAATGATTGTTTAATTATTGGCTCTCTGGTTGCTTAGCAATGACAATTAAGGTTTTTTGCTGAGGTTTTTTTCGCTTGATGAATGGTTGATCTTTTAACTGGTTTACTAACCTAATAAACTGCATCAGATTTTCTTGACCTCCTTTACTTAATTTTTTTTAAAAATTAACATCTGTAGCACTGTACCGAACAACAAATCAGATCAAGTAGTTACACAAAACATTAGCACATGGCCTCTAACATCCAGTTAGAATGACAATTGAGGTTTAAACCACTTTAAATCCACAAATTAATTTTTTATCAATTAGTCGGGTCTAAATCATGAGGACACTTTTAAAATTTATCCATGACCAGTAAATGTTCCACAAGTCATTTGGAGTAACGTAAGGGCCATGGACACGGGCCCTAGTGCAGCTGCTCATCTTGATGTACCTTGCTATCCCAGGACCTGAGAGGTTACAGCATTATCCATAAATTACATAATGTCCTGTTAATTTTCATTTTACTGGAATCAGATGCTCCAGAATTATCATAGAACATAATTTGTGAAAAATACTATTAGCAAAGTTTAGGAATCTACTAATTTTAAACCAATGAGTGTCTGTATGAAAATGAGAACCAATTTCAGATGAATACATAGAACATTCGTATGATATTTTTCAACATTGCCGGTTTGTTTCTGGATAATCTAATTGGATAAGTAACATTAATTTTACTTTAAGCATTCCCCTTTTGGCCATGTGCCTTTGTTGTTTCATCTTTTAACCTGTATTAATTTCTATCCTGCTCCTGCCCTTGAGTCTATCAGAAACTGTTTTAGAAATTTTTTGATCATTATTGCATTCAGTCTATTAATCAAAATACTTCCAAAGTAGTCTAGTGTGCAGCAGCCCCATTTTGAAGGTTTTCAATATCAGAATATTTACAATGTTTAGTATTATGAATTGTTTCAGGAAACTTAGCTGATTGTGACAGATCACAAAGCTGCACATTTGATCGTCGCCCTTCAAAAACCCTTTCTCCCATATACGAGATGGAAATAATAGAAGATGTGGATCGGAGTTCAGAGGTAGAGGTGAGCCACGTGCACCAAGAAGAAAATGAACACTTTGCAAAAAGAGACTGGATACTACTTAAGCAGCTTCTTGGAGATCAGGATCTAAATTGTGGGATTGTTAACTGTCTACCTGAAGATATCAACCTAGCAAAGTATCTGATCAACCAAACACTCTTCCTTTCTAGAGATGCCTGTAGGACTCCAGGTAGAATTGCAGTTGAAAAAGAGGCTTGGTATAAATGGACTGAATTGCTGTCTCCTTCAGAGGACTCCACAGCTAGCATTACAGTGGCCAGCTTTTCCCCAGAAGAATCTGTATCTCCGCAGGGGGAATGGACAATTGTGGAACTGGAAACCCACCACTAGCATACCTACTAAATTGTGTACATTGGAGTGCAAGATGAATTTAATCCATATGTCACATGGTCCTGTCCATTTTCTGTAGCTTAACAACTGAGTCTTATTGTGTCACCTTTGGCTGCAGCAGTAGATAATAAAATTGTATACTTGCCATTGTTACAGAATTACCATTTGGGGGTCTTTGTGAAGGAGTTTGGCAAAGAGGATAAACTTGAGATGTATGTTTTGATGCTTTACCTTAAATTTGGGACTCGGGCAAAAGAAAAATGTTTGTAAAATATTAGTTTGTCTAAAACTGAGACTTATTTTCACTTAGTAAAATTTTAGAAAACTAAAATCATTTGATTTCTTTGAAGAACCATTTTTCTTTTTAAAAAAAAATCAGAATAGGTTGTGATAGAGATAACGTTCAAATCCCAAGATGTAGGAATTTTCTTAACTGTTTGGATAGAAAACCCTCTTTTGGAATTGAGGACTGCAAGTTGTTTTTAATCTTTTTTGAGGTTTTAGATATTGATACAATGGCCATGGGACCAGAATCTTATCTAATTTTAGTTTAATCCTTTTCTCAATAAAACAAATTACAGGATACATGGTACCTTCCTGCTGGCTGTTTAAAATCCAGTGATTTTTCTTAGTCCAACTTTGGAATTTTCTATCGTCACAAGTATAATTTGATATATTCAGTTGACTCAACATGAACTAGACATACATGAAATGCGTCCATGAGAACATAAAGTCTCAATGGTTGTTGTGCAAATATTTATTTGAGAACCCTTTAAATAGCACTGATTATTTTGCATCCTGTAAGTTCAAAGATGCTCATAATTTTGTTACCATATGCTTTTATGATCTGATTGAAAGCTACGAGAAAAACTGGATGGAAAATTAATAGAATATTAGAGAATTATGTTTTTGACTAGGGTGTAGCTTTAAGTTTTTATACAGGTGATAACAAGTTTACCTTTCCTGTGGCTGTGTGGAATCAACTCCATTTTGATTTAGAAATCCCTAGTGTCATCTTTTAAATGAGATCTCGAGTAAACTCGTGGGCAGGATGCGCCTTCTAGGAACGACATTTGGGCTATCCTTGAAATCCTATGGTTTAATCACGTGATTCAGTCAGCTTCTCCCACTTTGATCTGATCTGTGAAATGACCTCACTTGGAAGTGCTTGATTATTTATGTGCAGTTAGAGAAAGCTTTCTCATTTTCCCAGAGCTTATTATCCACGAGTTTGAAAAATGCAATCTTCCCACTTGTATACCAATGCAAAAAAGACTAGTTTTAGTGCAGAGATCCAACTTTTAAACTGTAAAAGTTAGATTGCCGTTTAGACTTGAAAATTTGAGTGAATGAATAATAACTCAATTCTGTTAACCAAGCATCAAAACTGATCGTGATGCTCATTATTCAATATCACATTTTGAACAAAACATGAACAGAATTATGCTGAGATAACAAGGTGTAGAGCTGGATGAACACAGCAGGCCAAGCAGCATCATAGGAGCAGGAAAACTGACGTTTCGGGCCTAGACCCTTCATCAGAAATGGGGGAGGGGAAGGAGGTTCTGAAATAAATAGGGAGAGAGGGGGAGGTGGATAGAGGAGAAGATAGGTGGA
>NC_063341.1:65792907-65804341 GCF_021869965.1 Rhincodon typus | reverse complement strand
CCTATCCCTTCCACCTCAAGGCGCACCCCCACTTCCTACCTACTAACCTCATCCCGCCCCCTTGACCTGTCTGTCCTCCCTGGACTGACCTATCTCCTCCCTACCTCCCCACCTACACTCACCTTTACTGGCCCCATCCCCGCCTCTTTGACTTGTTGGTTTCCTCTCCACCTATCTTCTCTTCTATCCGCCTCCCCCTCTCTCCCTAATTATTTCAGAACCCCCTTCCCCTCCCCCATTTCTGAGGAAGGGTCTAGGCCTGAAACATCAGTTTTCCTGCTCCTCTGATGCTGCTTGGCCTGCTGTGAATATCCAGCTCTACACCTTGTTATCTCAGATTCTCCAGCATCTGCTACTATCTCTGATACAGAATTATGCTGCATGCTCTTGTTCATGCTATACTGTAAAGGAAAACTACAATACAAATTAATAGTTGTCCTAAGTCAGTATTTTAACCTGAGGTGCTAGTGGTTCAAAAGCTGCTTAACCACTTATTCTGAAATGCATTGCCTTCATAAATTGATTGCACACTTTTTTTAGTTCCTTATTTCCATGTTTTGAAAAGACAGAAGTGTCATCTGCAAAATTATTCTAACTGTAGATTATTACAGTAACTTCAAATAAGTATTGGAAAAAGTTCTCACTTGAAAAATTTTCACCCATTCCCTTTTCTGTTTTAGTGTACATAATTCCTAAAGTGACAGGTGCAGAAAACTTGAAACGTGTAAGAAATATGAGAATTTTTCAAGATGACTTTAATAAATGTCCCCTCCCCCACCCAATAAGCAATCGATGCTGTGCTCTTCCTTAAGAGTATTCCAGAGCCCTTCAGCAAAGTGATGAAAAATCATAGCCGAGAACCTGCATTGCACCACCCACGATACCTTAGAGTGCTTTACTATGTTGAAAGTTCTGTGTTGAAATACATTGTTTTTGCATGATGTTAAAGAAACACCTAATCCTAGTTATTGTGAAAATGCCTAGTAATATCATGTTAAATGTTTATGTTTTGGGAAAATTGTAAATGTCAAAACAGAAAATTAATCATGCATTTTAAATGTAGTGTTTTATGAAGGGCTGGAATTTGATATTTTTTCAGTACAGTGATAGACTCCTAAGACCATAAGTTATAGGAGTAGGCTTAGGCCATTCAGCCCGTTGAATCGGCTCTGCCATTCAATCATGGCTGATGTGCTTTTCAACCCCATTCTGCTGCCTTCTGTAAACCTTAGGTTCTTCATTGGTAAAGGACTAGTCTATCTATCTTAAATACACTCAATGACTTGACCTCCACAGCTTGCTGTGGTGCTGATGAAGAATATTGCTATTCTTTTAAAGGGGAGTGGGGTGGGGTGTTCTGTAGAAGCATTAAATTTACTAAACATCAGTTAAACAGCTCTTCCATGAAGCATCTAGGACTTTCACCATAAATTAAAGTACTTTAATATACTGCAAAAACAAGTGTCTATCATAAACTGATAGCTCCGTGGCTTCAGACCTCCTGTACATAGTTCTTAGGAACAACACGTGTGATAAGTGTACTCATGACTTGGTTTACAATTATTTCACCTCGTAAATAAAAGGTGCTCTGGATCCTTGAATGCACCCATCAAAACGTTTAGCAGAAAATTCTATAAAAGTTACACCTGAAAATTTAGATGAAGGCTTTTTATGCATCTAATATAACTTGTATAACTATTGTAACTTTGTATTTTAACATTTCATAAACTGATTTCAAGCCTTGTCCCTTATTTCCTTTTGTATTTTTGTGATACATTATTGTTCATGTAAAGTGAACGTAATTACACTAAATGATTTCCTTTTGTTACAAGGCCAAATGTAGTTTTCTAGTTGTACAAACTTGAACATAAGTACAGTTGAGTTCCCATTTTATTCTGTCATTCTTAAATTACCACTTTCATATTTATGATGGATATTGCCTTTTTAAACTGGGTTCATGTTGTTTCCAGCATGACAAGTTGTCATAGCCAGTTTGCATTGAGTGGATGTAGAAATTTTATAATGGAAAACATTTTGGTAAATGCGGGGAAAAAGTTAATGGAAATTAACAGCCTTGTTTGCCTCTTCACAGTCTCACCTTTTTTTGCATAGCAGTTGCAGTTTAGTAAATACAATACCTCAAATGTGTTCTTTCCTCTATTAATTCTGAGTGTCCCCTAATGAGGAAATTGTGTGCAAAATTAGAAAGGGTAAGATCAGACTCCAGTTAACGCAGAGCTGACCAGTCTGTTGATAGTTGCTGGCTAGGTAAAAACATGAAAAATCACCAAATGTATATGATACCTTACAACATGAGATGGTGTTGTTAGGAGGAGGAAAATTGTAGCATGAGGTAATTTATGATTTAAACAGGTGAGCAGTGGAAAAGCAAGTATACCTCAACTGCAGTACTGTAAGGCTTTGAAATGAGTTATTTATTTGTACTGCTTTTAAATTGAATTGAATGTGATGTTTTTAAAATGTAGGTGATGTTTGACTTCAGATCCGATGGGTGTCTAGCACAAATATCTTAGTAATTATGTAGATTTTTCAATAAATTTGTTTTTAGTGACATTGTCTTGCATGATTTTAATCTACTATCAATGATCTTTAGCAGATGCCATTTTACTTTGTTCTCTTAAAATAGTGGTCAGATTTGAAAGTGAAAGAATACTGTACTTCTGGATATGTACTGAAACAATTTTTGTTAGGTAAATAAGGCAATTTTGGGAATGGAATCATTCATGCTAATACATTTTGTATCATAATTTCATGTCATTGAAGCATATTTGGCATAGATATGAAATGTCATGAAATGTTTTTTGTGAAATGCAAAGTAGCATGGATTTACTTCCTCTACTGCTCACTATTTATCCAAATGGGTAGAGGTTTATTGTGGTAGTGTCCCTGCCTCTGGGCCAGGAAGCCTGGGTTCAAGTCCCATTTACTCCAGAGCTGTGATGATAACATGTCTGAGTAAGTTGTTTTATTTAGTTTATTGTTGGAAAAGCTCAGCTGATCAGGCAGCATCTATGGAAAGCGAAATAGTAATGTTCCAAGTTGAACTGGGAAATGTGAGAAATATATTAGATTTTGACTAAGAATGGGACAGGACAAAGAAAGAGCTGTGATTGCATGGAGAGTAATGACAAGAGTTAGTCTTCCAGGGTCAACAGGAATAATGATGACGTAAAGAAACAAAGAAAAAGATGTGACAAGAATAGATGGGTTGTCTGTCTGAAAACAAAAATAAGAAAAATAGTGAATCTTGCAAAGAAAAGGAAACCAATTTTTATTTTGAAGGGGATTAGTGTGTTTTACTATCTGAAATTGTTGAAATGTTTCTGGAAGAGTAAGTGCCTAATGGAAAGATTATCTGCTGTTCCTTTAGCCTGTGTAACAGTGCTGTAGACTGAGGATGGAGAAGGTAGAGAGTTAAAATGACAGGCTGACAGAAACTGAATATTTAAGGAAACAGCATTTTGGAGTGACAGGAATCTAGGTTAAAAAATGAGTGGCTGTCTTTGAGGGGATGTTGCAAGTTAAGAAAGTCAAAATGTAGAAGCAGTCTGGGTAGCGATGAGAAATGATGACAATGTGAAGTCACTTGAAGTGGTATACATTCACTAATAGTAATCACATAGTAGAATGGAGTATAAAGGAGGAAATAATGGGATCTTGTCAGAAAGTTGAAGTGATAGTTATGGATATTTTAAGCTGCATAGATTGGAAAAATCAGATCTGGTTAAGCCTAGATGAGAAATTCACAATGTTTATGGAATAGTTTCTCAGAACAGCACATTCTGAAGCCTGCCACTGAGCACACTGGATATTTTCTAATCGACCTTGTTATGACACAGCTCTGAAGTAGGTAGGACTTGAACCTGGGCCTCTGGCTTAGAGGTAGGGACACTGCCACTGTCACAAGAGCCTCACTGCAGCAAGCAGGCTACACCATGCCTGCAACTGTGAGATAGGATCCATTAATGATGTCCTGGTGAAGGCAGTAATCATATTACCTAGGTACCAATGGTAGCAATGATCATAAATATAATTGAAGTTTGCATACATTTGCGGAAAAGAACAATGAATCCAAGACCAATATAGCTTAAGGGTAATTTGAAAATGGAGCAGGCTTAAGTGGCCTATACCTGATCCTAATTCATGTGTTCATATATAAGCTCATGCTTGGGGACAATCATTAGTGGATCACTCCCAATGTAGAGACCACACTGTAGAAAAATAAGGATAATAAATTTAAAGAAGTAAAAGCAAATTGCTGCATAATTTGGAAAGGAGTGTTTGGGATGTTGGATGGTGAGGAGAGAGGAGATAAAAGGGTATGTGTCACATCTCTTTTATTTGCTGAGCTCTCATGAGAAAGGATGACTGAGGAAGAGTGGACCATGGTATGATGGAGGAATTGGTTCCTTCAGCGGTTGAAAGGGGAGATGAGGGGAAGGTGTGTTTGGTGGTGGCATCACATTGGAGCTGATGTTAATGGGGAAGGGAATTACAAATTGAATAGGGAGGCTGGTGGGGTTTGCTGGAATGCAAGGACAAGGGGAACCCTCTTGCTCTGAGACAGGGGTCAAGGGGTGGTGTTTGGTTGAGGGGCATGCCATCCACTGTGGGAGTTGAGGGAAATGTGATCCTTGGCTGAGGGGGAGGAAAGACATCATCGAAACAAATGGGATAGAGAGGATTTGACCAGAGAGGATTTGACCAAAGGGAATGGTTCCTTTCAGAGTTTTGGGTGAGGAAGTGTAAAGGTATAAGCTTGCTAACTCTCAAAGTTACCTACTTATCAAATTACTCTCAATGTAATCTGGAGTGCATGTATTATGCATTTAAAACAAAACCTCTCGGACTGTAACAAAATATTCACTTTCATGTTATTTCCTATTGTCCTGGATGCTGGTCTTGCTGCACCCCACTCAATTGCTTGATGATTGCACACTGGTCTGAGAATTCATCTGAGGAATCAAAATCTGAGATAAGCAGACCAGTTTGCTTGACCTAGACCTTTAACGACTATAATTCAATAGATGAATATATGATGGACGATTAGAAGCACAAAACATTTCATGAATGGAGAGTCAAGCTGGCTTCAGAACAGTTTTTAATGATAAATTTAGTGCACATTTAAACATGCTCAACCAGTAAGCATTGATGTATCAGCTATTACTGTATCAATGTTGCAGCATCTGTACTTTCAGCCATGTTCTAGTCCAGTAGCTAGCTATAGCTAGCCCTTCATTGGCACACCATAAGATGTAGGAGCAGAGTCTGTTCTTCCATTCAGTGAGATCATGGGCTTATCTGATAATACACTCCACTTTCCTGTCATTTCCCCATAACCCTTGTTATTTCCTTTACTGATTTTGAAAAAGTCTTTCACCGCCTTGAATATACTTAATCACCCTGCCTCAACAGCCCTATATGATGAAGACTTCCACAGACTCTCAATCCTTGAAGAAGAAATTCCTCCTCTGTCTCTCCCACAAGGGGAAACAACCTCTCCACATCTGCCCTGTCGAGTCCCTTAGAATTTGCTAAGTTTCAATAAGGTTGACTCTCATTCTTTTAAACTCAGCAGAGGACCAATGCATTCAACCTCAACCTCAACCTCTCTTCATAAGGCAGTCATTCCATACCCAGGATCAGCATACTGAACCTCCTTTGGACTGTCTCCAATGCAAAATATATCTCCTAAGGTAAGGGGGCCTAAAACTGTTCAGTATTTCAGCTGTGCTCTGACTACTGCCTTGTGTAGACTTAGTAAACCTTCCCTACTTTTATACCACTCTATTCCCTTTGAAATGAAAGCCAACATTCCCCTTGTCTTCCCTATTGCCTGCTGAATGTATGCTAGCTTTTTCTTCTGTGCTGCTGCTTTTGCCATTTAAATAACAAGCCCCTCTTCCTGCTGAAGTGCATAACCTGTTTTATCCTAGCATATGCCATCTGCCAAGTTTTTGCCCATTCACGTTACTATGTATGTTTACATCCCTCTGTAGACTCTTTGGGGAAGATGACACACTTATCTTCCCATCTATTTTTCTGTCATTTGCAAACATGGTATAGTAAGTTCATTTTCCTCATCCAAGTCAATAGTGTATTGTAAATAAATCTGGACCTAGCATTCATTCCTGTGGCACATCATTAGTTGGAGGTTACCATCCTGAAAATGGCTCCCTTATCCCCACTCAGTCTCAGTTTGCCAATCTTCTATCCTTTCTAATATTCTACTTCTAACACCATGTGGTCTTATCTTGAGCAGCCTAAAGTGTGTTACCTATTACCTGAAAATCCAAATATTTAACATCTACTGCTTCCCCTTCATCTAGAGACAAAAAAAAAAGACTGCAGATGCTTAAATCCAAGGTAGGCAAACAGGAGGCTGGAAGAACACAGCAGGCCAGGCAGCATCTGGAGGAAGGGAGCAGTCAACATTTGGGTACTACCCTTCTTCAGGACTGGATGTGGGGGTAGGGGGTTGCAGATAAAAGGGGGGGGGTGGAGGCAGAATGGTGGTGATAGGTGGACACTGGTAGTAGGTACGACCTGCTTGGTCAACGGGAGGGATGAATCCAGTTGGTGGCTGGAAGGGACGGTCAGAAGGTGGAATGGAAGGCTGGAGGTGGGGCTGGAAGGGAAGCCTGGGGATGGGTGGGAAGGTTATTTGAAATTGGAGAACTCAATGTTGAGACCTCCGGGCTGAGGTCCCCAGGTGGAAGATAAGGTGGTGTTCTTCAAATTTGCGTTTCGAGTTGCTACAATGCTGGAGGAGGCAGAGGACGGACGTGTTGGGGGTGGGGGTGGGTTGGGGGCGGAGAGTGGGGTGAGGAGTTGAAATGGGCTGTGACAGGAAGGTTAGGTTGGCTGTTACGGACCAAGTGGAGATGCTTGGCGAAACAGTCACCTAGTCTATGTTTGGTCTTGCCAACATAGAGATCACATTGGGAGCACTGGATGCAATGAAGCTCTGTCTCACTTGGAAGGGCTGTTTCAGGCCCTGAATGCAGACGAGGGAGGTAGTGCGTGGGCAGTTGTTGCATATTTTATGGTTACAGGGGAAGGTCTGGAGTGGTTGGTGGGGAGTGTGGTGCGAACTAAGGAGTGGTGAAGGGAATGGTCCTTGTGGAAGGCAGAGAGGGGTTGGGAGTGGAAGATGTTCCCAGTGGTGGGGTCTAATTGGAGTTGGTGGAAGTGTTTGAGGATGATCTGTTGCATGTGGAGGTGGAAAGTGAGGACAAGAGGGACCCTATTTTGCTTATGTTTGGAGGGGGGGTGGTAGTTCAGAACTGTGGAGCAGGGGAGGCACGATGGAGGACTGTCTGGATGATGGGTGGGGGGGAAGGGGAGAGGGGCGAGGAGGAAAGTGTTGTTTGAAAAAGATGAACATCCAGGATGTTTGGGAGTGGAACATCTCGTCGGAACAGATGTGAGGAGACGGAGGAATTGGGAAAACAATGTTTTTTGCAGGATACAGGTGGGAGGAGGTGTAGTCTAGATAACTATGGGAGTCTGTGGGTTTATAGTAAATGGCAATCTGTAACTCATCGCCAGAAATAGAAACGGAGAGGTCAAGAAAGGGGAGGGAGGTGTCTGAGATAGACTAAGTGAATTTGAGGGCGGAGTGGAAATGTGTTATTTTGGCAGTTTTCCAATCTTGTGTAATTTTCCCAGAATCCAAGCATGCTTGAAAGATTGCAAGTGCATCCACTACCTCTGCAGCTACTACTTTTAATATCCTGGGATACATTCCCTTTATATCCAGGGGATTTATTGGTCTTTAGCGTCATTTATTTCCTTCGTACTCTTTTCTCTAGTGATAGCTATTGCTTTACTACTTCTCCTTTTGCCCCATTATTTGGTAATATTTGATGATAATTTTAAGATCATTTGGTTCAATCCTTTACTTTTTCTTGAGAAATGCTTCTGCAGCTAAATTAACTAACCTTTGTCTTAGGAACTGGGGCTGTGGTCGTCATGCTTGTGCACATACGAGCCCTACTACACCATTGCCTTTTCTCTTCTCAGCATCTGCTTGCCAGCCTCAACCGCCACCCAAGTCCAAAACAATCTTGGCAGGCCGAGCAGCAGCATAGGAGCAGAAAGGCTGACGTTTCGGGCCTACACCCTTCATCAGAAAAGGGGGAGGGGGAGGGGGAGGGGAAGGGGGTTCTGAAATAAATAGGGAGAGAGTGGGAGGCAGATAGAAGATGGATAGAGGAGAGGATAGGTGGAGAGGAAACAAACAGGTCGAAGAGGCGGGGATAGGTCCAGTAAAGGTGAGTGTAGGTGGGGAGTTAGGGAGGGGATCGGTCAGTCCAGGGAGGACGGACAGGTCAAGGGGGTGGGATGAGGTTAGTCGGTAGGAGATGGGGGTGTGGCTTGAGGTGGGAGGAGGGGATAGGTGGGAGGAAGAACAGGTTAGGGAGGCGGGGACGAGCTGGACTGGTTTTGGGATGTGGTAGGGGGAGGGGAGATTTTGAAGCTTGTGAAATCAAAACGGGCTTCCTCCACCCCCCACATCCCCAGCCGTACCCAGGACCTTCCCCACAATGGGTCCGCCGCCATTGGCCATGAGGCCACTATCGGGGAACCCACAGATGACGTCACATCCGCCACCGCCGGGTTCCCCACTTCTGGGACAGCGAACACCATTGCTGCCGTTGCCACCGACACTGAAGTCGCGACTACTGTCACCGCTACTGCCGCCGCCTACCCCGCTCCTCCCACCGCCGATGCCGCTCCGCCCATCACCGACGCAGACGCAACTCCACCCACCGCCGACACCAACGTCGCTCCGCCCACAGCCTCCACAGCCAGTAGCTCTAGAGGGGACAATAGCACCCAGCCCTGCCGAGTCTTCACCATCCCCCCAGACCTACCCCTTACTGAGGACGAACAGTCAGTCCTCAGCAAAGGGCTCACCTTTGTCCCCCTCCACCCACAGATCAACGAATACCGCTCACGCTTGGACATACAGCAGTTTTTCCGCCGCCTCTGCCTCCACGCTTACTTCTTCAACCGTGAACCTAACCCTCCCTCTACTGACCCCTTCTCCCGCTTCCAACACACACCCCTCCTCCTGGACACCACCCCAAGGCCTCCTACCCTCCCTCGCCCTCTTCAACTCCAACTGCCGTCGAGACATCAATCGCCTCAACCTCTCCAACCCAACCTCTTCCCCCGCAGAACGTGCAGCCCTCCGCTCCAATCCCAACCTTACCATAAAACCTGCGGACAAGGGAGGTGCAGTTGTAGTATGGCGCACTGACCTCTACATCGCCGAGGCCAGACGCCAACTCTCCGATACCACCACCTACCGCCCCCTTGATCATGACCCCACCCCTGAGCACCAAACCATCCACAACCTGGTCACCTGAGGTGACCTCCCACCCACGGCCTCCAACCTCATCGTTCCCCAACCTCGCACTGCCCACTTCTATCTCCTTCCCAAAATCCACAAACCTGAATGCCCTGGTCGACCCATTGTCTCCGCCTGCTCCTGCCCCACCTAACTGATCTCCAACTATCTGGACTCCATTTTCTCCCCCTTGGTCCAGGAACTCCCAACCTATGTCCGTGACACCACCCACGCCCTCCACCTCCTCCAGAACTTCCAACTCCCCGGTCCCCAACACCTCATCTTTACCATGGACGTCCAGTCCCTCTACACCTGCATTCCCCATGCAGATGGCCTTAAGGCCCTCCGCTTCTTCCTGTCCCGCAGGCCCGACCAGTCCCCCTCCACTGACACCCTCATCTGCTTAGCCGAACTCGTCCTCACCCTCAACAACTTCCCTTTCAATTCCTCCCACTTCCTACAGACAAAGGGGGTGGCCATGGGTACCCGCATGGGCCCAAGCTACACCTGCCTCTTTGTAGGTTACGTGGAACAATCCCTCTTCCGTACCTACACTGGCCCTAAACCCCACCTCTTCCTCCGTTACATTGATGACTGTATCGGCGCCGCCTCGTGCTCCCACAAGGAGCTCGAACAGTTCATCCACTTCACTAACACCTTCCACCCCAATCTTTAAGTGTACCTGGACCATCTCTAACACCTCTCTCCCCTTCCTGGACCTCTCTGTCTCCGTAGCGGGCAAACACCTACAAACCGATATTCATTTCAAGCCCACCGACTCCCACAGCTACCTAGAATACTCCTCCTCCCACCCACCTTCCTGCAAAACTGCTATCCCCTATTCCCAATTCCTTTGCCTCCGCCGCATCTGCTCCCAGGATGAGGCATTCCACTCCCGTACATCTCAGTTGTCCTCGTTTTTCAAGGACAGTAACTTCCACCCCTCAGTGGTCGTGTCTCCCACATCTCCCACAACTCATCCCTTACACCCCGTCCACGCAATAAGAACCAAAAAAGAATCCCCCTCGTCCTCACGTACCACCCCACCAACCTCCGGATCCAACGCACCATCCTCCGACACTTCCGCCATCTGCAATCCGACCCCACCACCAAAGACATCTTTCCCTCCCCACCCTTATCTGCTTTCCGGAGGGACCATACTCTCCGTGACTCCCTTGTCCGCTCCACACTCCCCTTCAGCTCCACCAGACCCGGCACTTTTCCCTGCAACCGCAGGAAGTGCTACACCTGCCCCCATACCTCCTCCCTCGCCCCCATACCTCCTCCCTCACCCCCATCCCAGGCCCCAAGAAGACTTTCCACATCAAGCAGATGTTCACCTGCACATCTGCCAATGTGATATACTGCATCCGCTGTACCCGGTATGGCTTCCTCTACATCAGGGAAACCAAGCGGAGGCTCGGGGACCGCTTTGCAGAACACCTACGCTCGGTTCGCAATAAACAACTGCACCTCCCCGTCGCGAACCATTTCAACTCCCCCTCCCATTCCTCAGACGACATGTCCATCCTGGGCCTCCTGCAGTGCCACAACGATGCCACCCGAAGGTTGCAGGAACAGCAACTCATATTCCGCTTGGGAACCCTGCAGCCCAATGGTATCAATGTGGATTTCACAAGCTTCAAAATCTCCCCTCCCCGTACCGCATCCCAAAACCAGTCCAGCTCATCCCCGCCTCCCTAACCCGTTCTTCCTCACACCTATCCCCTCCTCCCACCTCAAGCCACACCCCCATCTCCTACCGACTAACCTCATCCCGCCCCCTTGACCTATCTGTCCTCCCTGGACTGACCTATCCCCTCCCTAACTCCCCACCTACACTCACCTTTACTCCCCGCCTCTTTGACCTGTCTGTCTCCTCTCCACCTATCCTCTCCTCTATCCATCTTCTATCCGCCTCCCACTCTCTCCCTATTTATTTCAGAACCCCCTTTTCTGATGAAGGGTTTAGGCCCGAAACGTCAGCCTTTCTGCTCCTATGATGCTGCTCGGCCTGCTGTGTTCATCCAGCCCTGCACCTTGTTGTCTCGGAAT
>NC_063341.1:65788237-65792897 GCF_021869965.1 Rhincodon typus | reverse complement strand
CGGCCTGCTGTGTTCATCCAGCCCTGCACCTTGTTGTCTCGGAATCTCCAGCATCTGCAGTTCCTAGTATCTCTGATCCAAAACAATCTTCTTAGCTCCTCAGAGACAGCAGGAACTGCAGATGCTGGAGAATCCGAGACAACAAGGTGTAGGGCTGGATGAACACAGCAGGCCGAGCAGAAAGGCTGACGTTTCGGGCCGAAACCCTTCATCAGAAAAGGGGGTTCTGAAATAAATAGGGAGAGAGTGGGAGGCGGATAGAAGATGGATAGAGGAGAGGATAGGTGGAGAGGAAACAAACAGGTCGAAGAGGCGGGGATGGAGCCAGTAAAGGTGAGTGTAGGTGGGGAGTTAGGAAGGGGATAGGTCAGTCCAGGGAGGACGGACAGGTCAAGGGGGCGGGATGAGGTTAGTAGGTAGGAGATGGGGATGGGGCTTGAGGTGGGAGGAGGGGATAGGTGTGAGGAAGAACAGGTTAGGGAGGCAGGGCTGGACTGGTTTTGGGATGCGGTAGGGGCAGGGGAGATTTTGAAGCTTCAGCCTACTTGACGCTTCTTTATTTCCCCCTCTTACAAAGTTATTCGTGAGCGAGTACCTACGGGACATGGTCATGCCTTGTCTACGCATCTCTGTATTGAAGTTTCCTTTTTCGCTTATTGTTTTGTTGGGGTGTTTTTTTTTGCTGGTCGGCCCATTATTCATTTGTCGAGATTGCCCGGCATTGTTTTTGAGGAGTAGAGGAGCAAACCGTGCAGGATTAAGCGCTCAAACGGGGAACACGTCATCTATGACTAAGTTGTCCATTTTTTTTGCGATGATCGTTATCAGCGAGGCAGAGGTTTTTGCTCTTTACAGAGAGCATGAGTGAACGGCCTGCGGATTACAATTCTAATAATCTCCAAGAAAAATGGTATTCTGGCCATTTTACGCCCGGCTCGGGTGACGTCACAACCGAAGGCGTGTCATGGCGACGGGCGGCGCCGTTATCGTCAGCAGCTCATTTCAGGTGCGGGTGGGCTTGGGTATATGGTCACTGTCAGCCCTCCCAACACATCATCATCCACCGAAACCTAGCTCCAAGCACTTGAATTCCCACAGCACAGCTAATGGAATGAGGCGAAGGGTGGGTTTTACACTCTGCTGTCACAGGAGGTGCCAGGCTCCGTGGCTGGGCCCAGGCGCACCTTTGGACCTTGGTAGCTGGTGAGCCCTCACTTCACTTACAGCAGTGGTGTCCATGTGGAGGGTACAATCACCCACCTCTAATAAATAAGACTGTGACATTAAACAAGTGGTGCAAGTCTGCCTATCAAACATCTACTGTAGAAGTGGGATTGAAAATCTTTCTGTACGGAAACCTCAAGTTAAAATTTTTAAAGGATATTTTGTATTGTTGGCTAAGTCTTTACGGGGTTTTTTTTAGCAATGCATTTTATTTTCATGATGTCCATTAGCGGCCTGAAGCCCTGAGACAACCCTATCTGTCTTAATGTACATTATAAACATGTATCATGTTTGCATTGTTCAATCTGACCTATGCCAATAACAATCATGTTACATCAGTTACTGTGCTACTCTGAATTTAAAGAAAGAGAAAAATATTAAGAATTAGACCACTTTATTAAGCCTGATTTGTCTTTGCTTTATTTTATTTGTAAATAAATCTATGGACCCTGAGAATGTCAATTTTAGTACTGAAAATTTGTATTCCAGAACTAGACATGCTCCTAGCCAAGCTGTTCAATCACAAGTACAAAACTGCCCAGGTATCTCCTGTCAACAGAAACCAGGTTAAATCAAGTCCACTGAATTGCCACCCAATCATCAGTCTGCTCTAAATCATGAGTAAAGTGATGTAAATATGTCAACAGTGACATTTTCAGCATTTAGTTTAGGTTTATCACGGTTGCAACTCCATACTGCATTTCAGTCTTGTGTAGCTCCAATGACACTCTTTAGTTTGACGTAATCCAAAACAAGTAACCCATTCGACTCATACTGACCACCGATTTTAAATATTCAATCCCTCAACAGCACAGTGCAGTGGCAGTACCCTCTACAAGGTGGACTGCTGCAATCTGCAAAGATTCCTTCAGTCAGATCTGTCAAACCTGTGACCTCGACTGCCTCAAGGGTCAAGGAAAAAGAGCAGCAGATACATGGGAATTACACCACTTGCAAAGTCTTCCTCCAGGTCACACACTGTCCTGACAGATCTGATGTCTGAAATGTAGCACCCTCGGGACCAAGATCATGCTGGATTTCAGATTTTCTTTGATTTTGGATTACCTTCAATTAGATTGGAGGATAAACTCGTTTTTTGCTATCATAAAGGTTCATGCTTTTCATAACTACCTTGCAGCATTTGATGGACTTCTGCAGTTAATTTAGGTACGTCAGGTATTATTGGCAGTCTTAATCGCAGACTTTTAGTTCAGTTTTTTTGCATTAACTAACCATATTTTTGTACAAATGCTTCAAATTACTTTGCACTAGTATGATAATGAATTTAAAAAGTGTTAATATTTACATTTAGAACAACCGTGTTTCATTGTTCCACAAACCTTTGGGTGGATTATTTTGATTTTCACTCATTGATAAATGCAGTAATTTGCTTTTTGTTTTTTTTCTAGCATCATGAAGTGATTTCTTCTTTGTCTAATCAGCAGCAACGAATTAGGTTCTCTGATTCTGTGATACCTGGATCAATCATTTTCCCACTTTCTGGTACAAATAACAACTGATAGTTTATTGTATATCTATGGAACTATGTTAGTAATTCCTATTAAAAAGTACAGTATACACATTTCCATTGTGTGCTGGTGTAACAGCCCATGGTATTGACGGTAGACAGTATTCCATCATACTGTTGACTTGTGCTTTGTAGATGGTAGCATACTTCATGGAGTCAAGAGGTGAATTACTTGCCATATAAGTGTCTGAACTGTCCTTGTTGTGATGATAATGTGGGAATGCAAAGAGAAGCCGTTTGGATATTTTCTAATCAATCTGTTCAGAGATACTAATACCTCTGGAGCAGATGGGACTTGAACTTAGGCTCCCTGGCTCAGAGGTAAGAACATCACGGCTGCACCACAAAGCCCCTTAAGAGAAGCCCTTTTTAAAAGGCATATCTATTTTCTAATCAACTTTTTCAGAGGTGCTATGACACATCTCTGGAGCAGCTGGAGCTTGAACCCAGATGACCCAGCTCAGAGGCTGGGACGCTACCACTGCGGCACAAGAACTCAAGAGAAGGATTTTTTTTTAATACCTAGATGTACTATCACACACAACTGAGCGATGTTCCCATCACCAAAATCACTAGAACTCTTTAAATTATTTTTTCCTGCTTAAACTAGTAACAGCCACCAGAAAAGATACCCGTGTAACCAATTAAATATTTACACGCAAAGCTCATGAGAGAAGCCATTTACTACAATTAGATGGATAGGAACCAAGTGAATGCAGTTCCATTCAGCTGGATGATGGTGAAGAGACATTGGAGGAGGATGGTGTTGTCAAATGTGTCAAAGGTTGCAAAGAGGTATTGAAGGGGGAGGAGGAATAGTCTACTTTCATTTTAGTCACAAAGGATAACATTTGTAATTTTGTTAAGAACAGTTTTGATAAAGAGCAGGGACAGAGAGCTGAATGAAGGGGAATTTGAAATTCTGAAATTTCAGGAAAGGTGGTATATGTTAGGGAGTTGACAACATGTTTGAGGACTGGGACATGCTTATTAGGAACAGTGAAGAGGCTGGGACTTTTTTCTCCAAACAAAAAAACCTGTCAGAATGAGAGGTGAATTGGTGGGGTAATTGTACAGAAAATGATTTCACTTGTTAGCCATTCAAAAAAAATCAAGATTACAAATATAGCATAGCCACCAATAATTCTAATAGGGAATTCAGAAAATTGTTTTAACCAAAGAGTGGCAAGAATATGAAATTTGTTACAAAGTGTTGAGTCAAATAGCACAAATGAATTTAAGGAGAAGCTAGACAAGCATGTAAGAGAAAAAGGAACCGAAGGTTAGCTGTTACTGTATAATGAAATAGGGTTGGAGGAGATTGCGGTGGAACAGAAATACCAGCAAAGATCAGCTGGGCCAAAGTGGCCTGTTTCTATTCTGTACTTCTTTTTGCTTCTTCTGCATATTACTTTAAATCTGTGCCATCTTATTCTCAAACAGGTGGGAACGGGTTTTCAGATGCCTCATGATTTTGAAAACTTTATCAAATCACTGAGCCTTCCCTGCTCCAAGGAAAACAGTCCTACCTTCTCCAATCTGTCTTCCTAATGTTTTTCATTCTGGAATCATTCTTGTAAACCTCTTCTGCACTTTCTCTAATGCACTCGCATCCTTCCTAAGCATGGTACCCAGAAAAGTACATAATTATCCAACCAAGTCTAACTAGTGTCTTATACAAATTCAGCATAACTCCCTCGGCCTTGTATTCTACTCCCTTATGTACACCTGTGCCCCTCTGCTCCTGCACATCCTTGAGGAGTAGGAGAAACCAAAAGAACTGCAGATGCTGTAAATCAGGAACAAAAACGAAGTTGCTGGAAAAGCTCAGCAGGTCTGGCAGCATCTGTGAAATAAAAAAAGAGTTAACATTTTGGGTCCGGTGACCCTTCCTCAGAAGTTCTGAGG
>NC_063341.1:65762984-65787837 GCF_021869965.1 Rhincodon typus | reverse complement strand
TTTGATGTCCCAGGTGAATGTGTGACTGGAAAGATATCGTTCTCTGCTCTGACCTTCACCTGCCATTCCACCAACTTATAAATGTCCCTTTGAGTTCTACACTACTCTCCTTATAATTTAAAATGTTTCAAATTTGTCTACAAATTTTTAAATTGCCTCCTGTACACCAAGTTCTTGATCATTAATATATATCAGGAAAAGCAAGGGTACCAATACGGATCCCAGGGGAACTCCCCACAGCATACCTTTCTCCAGCCCAATAAACATTCATTAACAATTACTATCCGTTTCCTATCATAGCCATTTGGTATTCATGAGCTCTAAATTTCTTCACAAGTCCGTGGTATGGCATTTTCAGAGCAAACAACCTTACTCTATCTTTCCAGTCACACATTCACCTGGGACATCAAAGTTTATAAGAAATAAGCAAGATGGAGCTAAAACCATAATAAGATCAGCATGATTTTGCTCAAGGGGCCAAATAGTCTACTCCTATTACTTAAGATTCTCAGAGTTTTCACTTGATGACACATGGTCTATAACAAAATACAAAATAAATATTTAGTATCAACAGTTACTCAGCTGATACTACTTCTGTTTAACTAGGAAAGAAGGAAAGTCAGGAAAATAGTCCATAATTATGATTCTAAACAATGATTTAGTGGTTCTTGCAAAGTATTTCTGTTATTTTGCTTTTGCAGTTTTGGGAGCATTGGAGTTTTGTGTTATTAATCAAACATATTGTAATTTTCTTAGGTATTGCTTTTATTGTAATGGAGATCGAATATTTCTGCAATAGTTCTCAAGAAACAAAGCTGATGGAGCAAATTGAACAATTTGTTCACATTCATCGCAACAGTTTTTTGCTTTTGGCTGCTGCCCTTTATGGTGTGAAAGAATGGGAAATACTATTTAAAATTCAACAAAGGTATTTAATGGTAAATTGACTGGCCATATTTAAAAACTGTACCAATTACATATGAATTTTAACAAGTTATTCAAAATCTCAAATTTCTCTGAAGAAATAAAATATTTCAACATAAAAGAAAGCTTATTTCGAAGGTAGCAAGAACTGCAGATGCTGGAGTCAGAGACAATACAGTGTGGAGCTGAAGGAACACAGCAGGCCAGGCAGCATCAGAGGAGCAGGAAAGTTGATGTTTTGGGTCGAGACCCTTCTTCGGAAATGTGGACGGGGAAGGGAGATGGGAAATAAATAGAGGAGGGGTGGGGCAGGGGAAGATAGGTGCGATGGTGATAGGTGAATGCAGGTAGGGAGTGGTGGGGCGGATAGGTGGGAGAGAAGATGGACAGGTTGTTGTTTGTCACATACAGAGGGCAGATGCTCTACGAAATGGTCTCCGAGTATACGCTTGGTCACACAGACGTAGAGGTGGCCATATCAGGAGCAGCGGATATAGTAGACCAAGTTGGCGGCTGTACAGGTGAAGCCCTGTCTGATATGAAAGGTTTGCTTTGGGCCTTGAATGGAGGTGAAGGGGGAGGTGTAGGGCCAGGTGTAGCACTTCCTGCGGTTGCAGGGAGAGGTGCTGGGTGTGGTGGGGTTGGAGGGGAGTGTGGACCGCACGATGGAGTCGCAGAGTGAGCGGTCCCTATGAAAAGCAGATGGGGTGGGGAGGGAAGTACCTCTTTGGTTGTGGGCTCAGATTGTAGGTGGCAAAAGTGGTGGATATGGAGGTTGGTGGGGTGATATGTGAGGACAAGGGGGATTCTGTCTTTATTTTTGTTGGGGGGAGGGGGTTTGAGGGCAGAAGTGCGGGAAATGCAAGAAATGCAGTTGAGGGCATTTTTAATCACTGGAGGGGGAATGTTGTGGTCCTTGAAATAAGACATCTGGGATGTCCGGGAGTGGAACGCTCCATCTTGGGGGCAGATGCAGTGGAAGCAGAGGAATTGGGAGTAAGGGATCGCATTCTTGCAAGAGGGTGGGTGAGAGGAGGTGTAGTCCAGGTAACTGTGGGAGTCTGTGGGCTTGAAATAGATGTCAGTTTCTAGATGGTTACCAGAGATGGATACGGAGAGGTCCAGGAAGGAGAGGGAGGTATCGGAGATGGTCCTGGTGAATTTGAGGTTGGGGTGAAAAGTGTTAAAGATGATGAACTGTTCAAGCTCCTTGTGGAAGCACAAGGCAGCGCCGATATAGTCATCAATGTAACGGAGCAATATTAAGAATTTATAGTAACAATTAACTTCAATCCAAAACCTTTGAAGAAAGTGGTATATAGCTCTGAATCCAATGTATTTTCAGAAAAAAACATTCATGGAAGTGGAAATGAAAACTGTTCTTCCATAGCATGCAGATTATTGCCAGATGATGTGGTTAACAAATTACATTTCTGGTATGTTTTCCTTTCTTTTTTACTGATTAGACCCCACTTAGAGTGGTGTGTGCAGATCTGAGCACCACACCTTAGGAAGGATGTACTGGCCTTGGAGGGAGTACAATGTAGGTTTACAAGAATGATACATGGACTTCAGGGGTTAAGTTTGAGGAGAGATTATACAAAGTAGGCCTGTTTTCTCTAGAAGTTAGAAGGTAAAGGGGAGATCTGATTGAAATCTTCAAGATATTAGCCACAAATCAGCCACAATCTCATTAAATTGTGGAACTGGCTCCAGGGGCTGAATGGCCTATTCCTGTTCCTATGATAATCTTCCAAGTCTCCATGTGCCACACTGCATATCCATAACCCCACCCCATGCCAAAAAAGGTCCTCCCATCTCCCACCACCAACCCAGAGTAATTGATGGATACACAGTGTATAGTGAAATCAGCACATCTGGCATTAGAAATCTGGCATGTACCTGGAATGTCAGATTTTTGCTTGTTGCTCAGTATTGTGAGTTCTGTTGAGTGAGAAGTATACAGAAAGAAAAACCTGAAGTGGAGTAGAGATTACTTATAAAGTGCAGTCATTACAATATGGGCAAACAAAATAGTCAATTTGCACTTCAACCATGAAAGACTGACCAGGTGATCTGGTTTTGGTGATAGTGATTGCAGAAGGAAGGGTGGCCAGGGTGACTCTCTGCTCTTCCATTAGTATCATGAGGTATTTTACATTTACTTGTGGAGGGAGGTGGGGTCTCTATTCAACATTTCAGTCGAATGATGCACTTCCAACAATGTATTGATTCCACGTTCTGAATGCTATCATTTTGAAGCTGGTGAAGTCAATATTGAGGCCATTGTACTATAAGCTAGGTTCTGCCACCTACAATCAGACCCCAGGACCAAAAAGATATTTCCTTCCCCACTCCCGTCCCCTTTTTCAGGGACCGTTCATTCCACGACTTCCTCATTAGCTCTAAACTCCCCACCAACTTCTCCATCACACCCAGTACCTTTCCCTGCAATCGCAAGAGGTGCAACACCTGCCACTACACCTCCTCCTACACCTCCCCTCTCGCCTCCGTCCAAGGCCCCAAACAATCCTTCCAGATTAGGCAGAGATTCACCTGCACTTCATCCAACCTGATCTATTGTATCCATTGCTCCTGATGTGGTCTCCTCTATACCGAGGGAGACCAAACACAGAGCATCTGTGCTCTGCAGGCACCAACCAACCCAACCTTGTGGTTGCCATCCATTTTAATTCCCCTGGCAACACGTCCACCCTTGGCCTCTTCCACTGTCACAGTGAGGCCAAACTGGAGGAACAACACCTGATATTCTGCGTTGGGAGGTGACAGCCCAATGGCCTCAATATTGACTTCACCAGCTTCAAAATCCCTCCACCCCCTCACCCCATGTCCAGCCCTTGCCCTCCTTCTCTCCTTCCTGATCTGACCTAACCTGTCCATCTTCCTACTCACCTATCCATTCCACCCTTCCCAGGGACCAATCACAATAAACTCCTACCTACATCCATCTATCACCATCCCACCTACCCTTCCCCCAGGCTCACACACCTCCATTTACTTCTGGCGTCCCGTCCCCCTCCCGAGTCCTGACTAAGGGTTTCAGCTCGAAATATTGACTTTCCTGTTCCTCGGATGCTGTCTGACCTGCTGTGCTTTTGCAGCTTCACGTCTATTGACTCTCGCTTCCAGCATCTGCAGTCCTTACTTTCTCTATGTTACAGTACTGTACTCCTTGAGAAAAACATGCACTGAGTTTTTCAGTCACTTATTTCCATTACAGCTATAATTGAGCATATTGTCTTCAAAGTATGCATTAGCTCATAAGAACAATGTTACTGAGAAATTAATTCTTGTATAAAAAATTGGTTTGCTGTTAAGTAATCTAACTTTGTACTCTGTCTCGTTTGTTTCACTTGATTAACACAAACCAATCTAAGGCAGTTTAGAAACTTTTTTTTTTGCAGGTTTTTGGGTAGTAATCTGAGAATCATCCCTGCACACAATTCTGGTGATATGGTCAAGAGTATGCTGACTATAGCCAAGGTAGGTATATCTCTTAACATTTAAGATTTCATAAAACATTTGAATGTTGTATCTGATATAAGGCGATTACTTTTACTCAGGATCAATAGAATTTTTAGGACAATGATTTGGTAACAGTAAGAATGGAATTTTAATTTCCATAAATATCTAAGCATTTACTGATGAGAATATCCACTGCAATGACAGTAATAGCATGATACATAAATGATCAGTAATTCAAATACCCATTCCTTATGAAGGTTACATGTAAACCACACGTGGACAGTGTTCGTGACCGCATCGCCATGATCAGAGCTCAGATCATAGAACATAGTCCTGTTTGGGAGATGCTTCACAAGCGACAGCTGAATGATGTGTAAAGTGAGCAATTATGAATGTGATGTTATTACTGCACAGTGCTTTGTGGTCTATAAAACTATTTAGAACTATTTTCAGTCAATTAACTTTTCAATTTATAAATGTGTTTGTTGTTAATATGTTTTGTTTGAAAGTTGGCAATAAAATTTTCTGGACATAGCATTTTTTTTAAATCTCAAACAATGCTTCCTTTAGTAATTTGATACTCTTCAATTAGTTGAAACTATCATTTTAAACAAGTATAATCGGCTGAATCTTAATTTTTTTTTAAGAAGTGCAAGGTGTGAGTTTCTTTGGAAACACATTTGCCATGAGGACTATAGCACAATTTATTGCTATGTTTTACGAGATGTGCTTTACTAACGACCTATCCGACCATATGCCATTGCTCACGTCCGATTCTATCTCCATCTTACCATGGATTATTCCAGGAACAACTTGACACTCCCTCGATGTCAGCTCAAAGACCGGTAGCCATTGTGCCTGTGCCATTTTTTAAAAGCTTGTTGTGAACCTGGACAAGAACTGTCGGACCAAAGCTGCCTGCTTTGTGGGCAGGGATCTGGAGGTCCTGATGGGGACATGCTGTTCCCTCAAGACCAGGCGAGAAGGGCACAACCCCAGACAATGCCATCCCTGGTCAGAGGCTGCCACGCCTGTCGGTGCAGTCTCAGCCATCTGGAGGGGTGTCAATGATCTACCCAACTTCGCCAGTGTAAGTGCCACCATCTTCCATGTGAAACCTCACACTCATCTCTGTTACTGTACCCACTTCCGACCAAGGCCCATGCTCTATACTCTCACTATTGCCTGCAACGTTTTCTCCATTTATTATCAATCCCACCTCCAACAGCGTTACCATGGCATGTTCCTCTGTACTGCCTACTCACCCACTCAGGACACCTTCCCTCCTGCAACAAAACAGCTGTGCCATCCATTTTCATTTCCCATTATACCTACCTTTCTCTCATTCAAGGAGGAAAATAGTCCAGAATAGGGCAGAAAGAGGCATGAGTTGTAGGCTGCCTGACATCCGACTCCTCACTCTTTGTGTGGAGACCAACTTGACTCTGAACATCCTGAGCAGCTGACTGACAGAGTCCAAGTCTCTGATAGTATCAGAGGTTACCCTTGATTTACTAAGCCTTCACACTGGGGGAGGGTGACAGTAATTTCCCTTCACTGAGTACAGCTGACAACCAACAAGCTTCCTGACTTTGTTCTGCACTAAATGCCGAAGCAACACAGAGTAATTTGAGTCTAGCATATTTGGCTAAGGGGTAAAGCATGAAAAGACAATGCAAAGCAGAGATGCTATGAGCATCCAAAATACTCACAGACAGCAACAGCCCACAGACATAAAAAGAAATTGCTGGAGAAACTCAGCAGATTTGGCAGCCTACATGGAGAGAAAGGAGAGTTAATGTTTTGAGTCTAGTGACCCTTCTTCAGCAGTGATTGTAGCTAAGACTATGTGGTATATATGCCAAAGACAGGGGAGGGGTGTGTCTATGTACGTGGAAGGAGTAAGCCTCGAGGTGGAGATAGAGCCCAGAGAGAGAGATCATCAGACTCCATTTCCACCACCTCCAGCAAGATGCCACCACCAGACACATATTCCCCTCCCCTCCCTTGTCCGCCTTCCACAGGGACCGTTCCCTCCGGGACACCCTGGCCCATACTTCCTTCACCCCCAACACCTCCCCACAGCCCTAAGGCACCTTCCCCTGTAACCGGCGAAGGTGCAACACCTGCACATTTACCTCCTCCCTCCCCAGTATCTAAGGGCCCAAACATACCTTCCAGGTGAAGCAACACTTCACCTGCACTTCCAAGAATCTAGTCTACTGCATTCGCTGCTCACCATGTGGTCTCTTCTACATTGGGGAAACGAAGCGTAGACTTGGCGACCGCTTCGCAGAACATCTACGTTCTGCTCACAAAAAAGACCCTGAACTACCTGTTGCCTGCCACTTCAATGCACCACCTTGCTCCCTGGCCAACATCTCTGTCTCCGGCTTGCTATAGTGTTTCAGTGAAGCCCAGCGCAAGCTGGAGGAACAACACCTCATTTTCTGCTTGGGGATCCTACAGCCCTCCGGACTCAATATTCAGTTCAATAATTTTAGGGCCTAAACTGTCCCATGTCCCAGCCCCCCACCCCACACACCAGGCCTTGTTACCACATAGCCTGCCATTACACACCCCTTGTTGTTAGTCACTAACAGTCCCCATTAACAACTATTCACCCTCCCAGCCTGATCGTTAGCAACTCCTTTGTCTGTCCAACTGTCTTTCTCTCTCTCTCTCTTTGGGCTCTATCCTATCGCTTACTCCCTACCCCCGCACCTCCCTATTTTCTGCATATAAGCTGACGATTTCCCAGCCACCATCAGTTCTGAGGAAGGGTCACCGGACCCGAACCCGAAATGTTAACTCTGTTTTCTCCTCCACAGATGCTGCCAGACCTGCTGAGCTTTTCCCGCAACTTTGTTTTTGTTCCAGAGAGAGAGAATGAGTTTTGGGCAGACAATGGGATGAATGATAGTATGCAAAGTAGAATGAAAAGCTGATAATGAGGACATAAGGAAGTGAAAATAAGCTGCCTGTGCTGAAAGCAATCCATTTCATGGCAGGGCCTGGGGTGTTGGAGGGTAGATAAAGAACATGGAAGGTATTCAGGTTCTAAAA
Organism: Rhincodon typus; assembly: GCF_021869965.1. Lineage (NCBI taxonomy): Eukaryota > Metazoa > Chordata > Chondrichthyes > Orectolobiformes > Rhincodontidae > Rhincodon > Rhincodon typus. The sequence goes on along the minus strand of NC_063341.1, from coordinate 65,780,361 downwards.
CTCTCAGGACTCTCCTGGAGCAAAGGCCTGAACTGTCCCCAGCCACCACCATCTTCCTCCGCTTGGCCGAGCTCATCCTCACCCTGAACAATTTCTCTTTTGACTCCTCTCGTTTTCTTCAGGTCAGAAGGGTGGCCATGGGTACATACGTGGGCCCCAGTCATGCCTGTCTCTTCACGAAGTACATGGAACATGCCTTGTTCCAGCCCCTCTTCCGGCCCCCACCCACAACTCTTTCTCTGATATATCAATGGTATCGGTGCTGCTTCCCTCTCTCGTCCAAAACTGGAAAAGTTCATCGATTTCACTTCCAATTTCCATCTGGCCCTCAGTTTCACCTGGTCTATCTCTGACTCCTCCCTTCCCTTCCTTGACATCTGTTTCCATTTCTGGAGATAAACTGGCCACTAATATCCACCAACTTCCACAGCTACCTGGACTATACGTCTCCGCACCCCGCATCCTGGACTATACATCTCCGTTGCATATGTTCTGATGAAGCTAACTTTGACAAGGGAGCCTCTGAAATGTCCACCTTCTTCCTCAACCGAGGATTCCCCAACACCGTTGTTGACAGGGCTCTCAATAGGGTCTGACCCATCACCTGCACTTCCACCCTCACCCCCTTCTTCCCTCCCGCAACAACAGTAGGTTTCCCCTTGTCCTTACCTACCATCCCACCAGCATCCACATCCAGAAGCTCATCCGACACCATTTCCGCCACCTCCAGGAAATGCCACTACCAGGCACATATTCCCCTCCCCTCCCTTGTCGGCCTTCCACAGGGACCGTTCCCTCTGGGACACCCTGGTCCACTGTTCCTTCACTCTCAACACTAGCCCACCACAGCCCTACTGCAACTTCCCCTGCAACCGCTGAAGGTGTAACATGTGCCCATTTACCTCCTCCCTCCTCAATATCCAAGGGCTCAAACATATCTTCCTGGTGAAGCAGCACTTTACCTGCACTTCACACAATCTAGTCTACTGCATTTGCTGCTCACAACGTGGTCTTCTCTACATTGGGGAAATGAAGCGTAGACTTGTGACTGCTTCGCAAAACACCTACGTTCTGCCTGCAAAAAAGACCCTGAGCTCTCATTTGCTTACCACTACAACACACCATCCTGTTCCCTGGCCAATATTTCTGTCTCAGCCTTGCTGCAGTATTCCAGCGAAGCTCAGCGTAAGCTGGATGAACCTCGTTTTCCGCTTGGGAACCCTGCAACCCTCCAGACTCTCTATTGGGTTCAATAATTTTAGGGGCTAAACCCTCCTATGTCCTAGCCCTCTACACCACACACCAGGCTTTGTTATCAAATAGTCTGCCATTACACACTACCTATTGTTAGCCACTAACAGTCTCCATTCACCCTGTTATCCATTCCTTTGATTGTCCAACTGTTCTGTCTCTTTGGGCTCTATCCCCAACTATTGTTTATTCCTTACCCCCTTCCCCCACCCTATCTTCTGTATATAAACTGACATTTTCCTAGCCACCATCAGTTCTGAGGAAGGGTCATCTAATCCAAAAAGCTAACTCTCTCTTCAAGATGCTGCCAGACCTGCTGAACATTTCCGGCAACTTGTGTTTTTGTTTCTAAAATTATTGAGCTCAACACTAAGTCCTGAAAGCTGCAGGGTACCCAAGTGGAAAATGAGATGCTGTTATGTCAGCCTACGTGGAGCCTTGCTGCAGCACTGCAGCAGACTCAAACAGAAATGTTGGCCAGGGAACATGGTGGTGTGTTAAAGTTGCAGGCAACTGAAAGCTCACAGTAATTCTTGCAGACAGAACAAAAGTGTTCCACAAAACAGTCAGTTATTCAATTGTCTTTCACCTCCTCGCTGTAGAGGAGATCACATTGTGAGCACTGAACACAGTAGGCTGGATTGAGTGAAGTGCAGGTAAATTGCTGCTTCACCTGGAGGGTGTGTCTGGAGCTTTGGATAGTGAGAATGGAGGAAGTAAATAGGGAAGTGTTATACCTTCCATGATTGCACAGGAAGATGTTGTGGGGGGGATGTTGGGAATGGAGGAAGAGTGGACTGGGATGTCCCAGAAGAAACAGTCCCTGTGGAATGCTGACAAGGGAGGGGAATGGGTGTCTGATGGTGACATCTCACTGATGGCAAAAATGGTGGCTTATGATCCTTTGGATCCCCTGGTCCTCACGTTTCACTCCACCAACACCTGCATTCAATCAGTGTTGTGGGAGAGAAATGGTGAGGGCAGAAGTTCAGGAAATGGATCAGACATGACTAAGGGCCCTATCAACAATGATGGCAGGGAATCCTGGGTTGAGGAAAAAGGTGGACATTTCTGAGGCGACCGGCAGAAAGTGGCATCAGAACATATGCAATGGAGACTAGGAAAATGGAATGGAGTCTTTACAGGAAGCAGGGTGTGAGAATGTTTAGTACTGTCTCTGTGGGAGTCAGTGGGTTTGTCGTGGATGTTAGTGGGCCAATCTCCAGAAATGGAAACACAGATGTCAAGGAAGGGGAGGAGTCAGAGATAGACCAGATGAAGGTGAGAGCAAGGTGAAAATTATAAGCAAAATTGATAAATTTTTCCAATTCTGAACAAGTGGAGGAAGCAGCACCGATCTCATTGATATACTGGAGAAAGAGTTGTGGGGAGAGGTTAAAGTAGGATTGCAATAAGGGATGTTCCATGTACGCCACAATGGGACTGGCCCATGATGTTACCTTTGGCTACTTTTTTAATGTGAGAGGAGTTCAAGGAGAAGTTGCTCAAAGAGAGGACAAGCTTGGTCAGGCAGAGGAGGGTGGTGTAGGGTAGGGATCGTTCAGGCCTTCTTTCCTGGAAGAAGTGGAAGGCCCTGAGACCATAGTGGTGGAGGATGGACGTGGTGAAGAGGAGGCAGCTGATGCCCACAAACTGGAAACTTTGAAACTCACAAAGCATCAGAAGCATCGCGGATGTCCAGTCCCTTCCCATTTACAAGGGGTAAAAAACAGAGTCAAGGTAGGAAGGAGATTGTTTCTGCTCCATGGAACCTATGGGTCTGCCTGGACAGTCCTGTTTGTGGAGTTTGGGAAGAATATAGAAGCAGACTGTACGGGTTTGGGTGACTGTGAGCTTGGATGAGGTTATGCTCCGGGGGAGATATGAGGATGTGACTGAGACCTGGTGCTCAACCCCCACAATGTAGAGATCAATACGCTAGACAACAACAGCACCATCCATGATGGCAGACTGGTTTACAAAGTCAGGGTTGGATCTGAGAGCATGGAGTGCAGTCAGTTCAGAGGGAGATAGGTCTGAATGAATGAGGTGGGGGAGGGGCAGAGAAATGAAGGCGACTGAATAACTCCTCCTCAACCTAGTATGGATTTTCAGAATTTTACATTTTTAATCTCATCCAGGTCAGAGGCCAAGAATCCTGTACTGAGCAACTCAACTCGTAACTCCTTACAGTCTGTCCACCATCTGCAAGGACTGTGATAGAACACTTCTCATTTGCCTGGACATGTACAGTTCCAACAATGCTCAAGAAGCTTGACACCATCCAGGACAAAGCAACCTGCTTTGTCTGGCACCAAAGCCATGAACATTCCCTCCCTCCATCACCGGTCGATCTGTATCAGCAGCATGTACCATCTACAACATACACTGCAGAAATTCACCAAAGATTCTTAAGACAGCACCTTCTAAACCCATAACTTCCATCTAAAAGGACAAGAGCAGCAGACATATGGGAACCCCACCACCCGCAAGTTGCCCGCCAAGCCACAAACTTATATTGCCATTCCTTGTGTGTCACTGGATCCAAATTCTAGAATTCCCTCCATAACTGCGTTAAGAGTCTATTTACAGCACATGGACTGCAGTGGTTCAAGAAAGCAGCTTCTCAAGAGCAACTAGGATGGGCAATAAATGCTGGCCCAGCTAGCAACACCCACATCCTATAAATGAAAATAAAAACAGCCACACCAGGAGCTTCATCCCAGGATGCCCCAGATATGACCTTCTCCACCTCCCCCCTTGCCTGTGACTCCATTACATCTGGAAGCTCAGGCTGAAGAGGGTGAAAATGGACCTGTGAAGGAGACTGTCAACCTGAAGTCCTCAAAGTATACCTGCCAAAATCTTCAAAATAACCAGGGTATACCATTCAGCAGGCTGTCTCCATTTCAGCTGCTGATGTTGGGCCCGCAACTAGATGTAGTAGGAGGCAGTGTGAGCAGAGAACCTTCCAAGAGCACATCAGTATTCAATTGTCATGTGTAAACTGCTCTTTGCAAATATAAATTCACTTGCACTGTTCTAGCATTCATTATGGGATTGCCACGCAGTCCTTGTGACTGTAAATCCTTGCCATAGGTGTGACACAATTGCTCAGTTCGTCCTAGGTATCTTCTATGCTGGCTGTCAGCTATTTGCAGATTGCTGCACCTAGACTAGTAGATCCTGCTCCTCCCTCTGCAGGCTCTACAGCAGCCATTGGCAGCCCTTGTGCAGATGCTGCTGTCTGCACTGTCTTCTGAGGTGGTTTCTTTGCAGAGACAGGACTGCAAGAAGAACTGCTTGTTTGATCTCTACCATTCTTTTTAAAGCTGCAACAGATCTGTGAGAGCAGTAGTTAAACTGCACAATCTTCGTAAAGGGACACTTTACTCCTGATAGTCTTTCTCCTGATTCTCCAGGTTATATGCTCACAGAAAGTAGTGTCACACCTGGGCAAGGCTTCAAAATATGTGTTCTATTTCATATTTCTCTGTGTGTTGAGAAAATGGCATCTTGCTAACAATCTCACAGGAGCTAAAAGGATGTACTACCTTTTTTATTCATAGGATGTGGGAATTACTGTCTGGGTCAGCATTTGTTGCCTATCCCTAGTTGGTGGATTATCCTTGCAGAGCGAAGGCGAAGATGAAGTTTTGAAGAAATGTCTGTGTTTTCCATCTCTCTCTCTCTCGTGGGTCTCAGAGTGAGCAGAGTTTATAATTAAATGTCCTGATGTGGAAAGGGACCACCGCGATGGACCAGATGTAGCCACTGGTCTGGGAGGCAGAGGAACAGGAGGAGCCGAGAGACTGTGATCGCGAGCCAAGGGGCTGCCTCAGGATGTTCGCAGGAAATGAGAGGGTGGGGGGAGTGGGGGGAGGCACACGGCTGACACAGAGGCCCTATGAGGCATCGGGGGGGGGGGCGGAGGTGGGGGGAGGGGGGAGGGGGGTTGGAAATCAGGGTGGGGATGAGGGGGTGAGAGTCACAGGGTGAGGGGGCACAGGGAGTTGGGTTAGAAGGCACGGGGTGAGGGTCATGGGTGGGGGGGGAGGACGTAAGGGGGCATGGGGGATGAGGGTCATGGTTGGGGGGGGAGGAGGAAGGTGCAGGGTGCAGGCTGGAAGAAGGTGGGTGGGGAGGGGAGGCACACAGCCTGGGGAGGTGGGGGTGGTGCAGGCTGGGGAGGGAGGCACTGCCTGGATGGAGAGGTGCAGGCTGGTGAGGGTAGCACAGTCTAGAGTGGAGGAAGCGTGTGCACTCTGGAGAGATGGGGAGAGTGCAGCTTTGAGTTGAGGGGTGCAGTCTGCCTGGGAGCTTATTTGCTCATACCAAAGTACCAGTACTGAGATAACCACACTGGAAATCTGGAATTGTAGCTTGAGTATGTAATTGTAGCCTGAGCCGTGCATGCTATCTTTTCCCTCCCCTGTCTCAGTTACCTCCTGTGTCCTCACCTCCATATCCCAAGTAAGTATCCAGTTCCTCTTTCCAATCTTTTCAAGCATCTATCATCAATATCCCCTTCCCACTCCCCACTAAAATTCCTAATTCTCAACTCTTTCTTAGAACATTCTTTCTTGAGATGTTGGCATTGTTGCCAACGCCAGTATTTGCTGCTTGTCCTTCATCGCTCCCAAATTGAGTGGCTTGCTTAATAAAAACTGAAAGAACTGCAGATGCTGTAAATCAGGAACAAAAACAAAGTTGCTGCAAAAGCTCAGCAGGTCTGGCACCATCTATGAAGAAAAAAACAGAGTTAATGTTTCGGGTCCAGTGACCCTTCCTCAGAACTGATGGTGGCTGGGAAAATGTCAGTTTATATGCAGAAAAAAGGGGAGGTGGATGGGGTAGGGAGTAAACGTTAGGATAGAGCCTAAAGACAGAGAAGAGCAGTTGGACAGACAAAGAGTTGATAATGATCAGGCTGGGAGGGTAAATAGTTGTTAATAGATACTATTAGTGACTAATAACAGGTGGTGTGTAATGGCAGGCTATGTCGTAATAAAGCCTGGTGTGCAGGGTAGGGGGCTGGGACATGGGAGAGTTTAGGCCCTAAAATTATTGAACTCAATATTGAATCCAGAGGGCTGCAGGGTCCCCAAGCGGAAAATGAGGTGTTGTTCTTCTAGCTTGCGTTGAGCTTCACTAGAACACTGCAGCAAGCCAGAGACAGACATTTCGTCAGGAAACAGGGTGGTGCGTTAAAGTGGCAGGCAACAGGTAGTTCAGGATCTTTTTTGCAAGCAGAACGTAGATGTGCAGGTGAAGTGTTGCTTCACCTGGAAGGTATGTTTGGCCCCTTGGATACTGGGGAGGGAGCCCTTTACAGCACGGTCACCACGGACTAGCTTTCAGTTCCAGATTTTAATAACTTAATTTAAACTGCATCAACTGTTCTAGTGGGGTTTGAACCTATGCCCGAGAGCATTAACTTGGGTCTCGAGTGATGTTAACCTCAGATAGTACAAAATGAGGCTATTCAGCCCATTGTGTCCATGCTGATTACATTGGTTTCCAGTGCTTGGCCCATAGTGTAACAAGCTGGTTTGACTGTGACTGGAATATGACCACTGTGTCATTGTACTGATGCCCCTCGGTGTCATGGTTCATCAGTTTTCATTTGTGTCCTGATATCATGCAGCTCTGCCTTGTCATACCACCTCCAGTGCCTTCAGACCATTGTTAATTTATCCAACGTTTCATCCTGGATAAGCAGTGATTTCTTCCAAAGAAGTATTTTGCACAATTGAAGCCATTGTTTTGAGTTTCCACTCCAAATTCCCATTTCCTAGCTCCCGACTCCATCCCTCTTCCTGGCAACAATCTGATTAAGTCAATCTGTTCACAACCATGGTGTCAGATTTGACCTCAAGATGAGCTTCTGACTTCATTCACCAAGACTGCCTATTTTCACCTATCTGTCTGGAATGATAAACCAGTCTGGTGGTGACCATGTAACCACTATTGATTTTTTGGGAAACCTTTTGGTTTGCTGCTGTCCTTTTAGGGGAGAAAGTTCACCATTCATATCTGGTCTGGCCTAAGTTTGACTCCAGAACCTCAGCAACAAGGCTGATTGTTAACTGCCCTTTGAAATAGCAGAGCAAGCCGCTCAGTTTTTAGACAATTAGGGATGGCATAAAATGCTGGCCTTGTCCACAACAAATGAAAAAATAAGAATGAATTGCCTATTTTAGCCCCTGTCTCAATTTATATGCTGCTGAGATCCTCATTTATGCCATTGCTATCTCAAGACTTGAATACATGGAAACAAGACCCTTCGGTCCAACTCATCCATGCTGGCCAGATGTCCTAAATTATCTACTCCCATTTGGCAGCATTTGGCCCACATCCTTCTAAAGCCTTACTATTCATGTATCCATCCAGATGCCTTTTAAATGTTGTAACTGTATCAGCGTCCTTCACTTCCTCCGGCCGCTCATGCACCACCCTCTGCGTGAAAAAGTTGCCACTTAGGTCCCTTTTAAATCTTACCCCTCTCACCATAAACCTATGCCCTCCAGGTTTGGACTCCCTACCCTGGGGAGAAAAACCTTGATTATTCATGTCCCTCATGATTTTATAAACTTGTTAAAGTCACCCACCTCAGCCTCCGATGCTCCAGGGAAAAATCTAGCCTATTCAACCTCTCTTTACAGCTTAAACCCTCCTTGTAAATCTTTACTGAATCCTTTCAAGTTTCACAATATCTTTCCTCTTGCAGGGAGACCAGAATTGAATGCAGTATTAAGCTTAACACAGACATAGGTCTCCAGTGTTCTATCCTCTACAACCTTGAGAGCATCCAAAACCGTGCTGTCCATGTCTCAGTTTGCAGCAAGACCTTGTGCTCACTGACATGCATTGACTCTCAGTCAAACAACAAATTCTGATGCCTTGCCTTTCCCTGATACACTGTTTCCACCCCACACCCCCGAGACACATGCAGTCTCCTGATTCTCGTCCCTGGTGCATTCCTAATCATCATTGCTCCACCACTAGTAGTAGGAATTCTGTGGCCGGGCCCCAAGTTCTGGAATAGGTTTTCAATCCTTAAAGGCCATGTTTCATAATATTGTGGGTATTGCGTAGGGTATTTTAAAATAAAACAAAGAACTGCAGATGCTACAAATCTGAAACAAAAGTCTGAGTAGGTCAGAACTCTAGCCTGGAAATGTCGCCTCTGTTTTTCCCTCTATGGATAATGCCAGTCCTGCTGAGTTTCACCAGCAACTTCTGTTTTTGATCCTGGCGATTTTGTTATTTTAATGGCATTATATAAATAGTTCTGTATTGGACAGACCCACTGTGAAAGGAGACATCCTATTGTCACATTCAGGACAGAATGCAAGAATACCAAATCTCAAAACAATGTAAACAGAACTGTAAGAAGGTGATGATTGAATGGCAAGGGGACTCTCTTTGGTAGAGGCTTTGCCATACAGAATGCATCAGGAAACAGTGAACTGCCAATCTTCTGTTAAAATTCAAACCAGGCAAATCAAATTTGATTGTTTAAGGCATTGCTGTGGAGATTGCACCACAGAATGGCCATTTCCCCACGGTTTTGTTCAAAAAGGCACGATGTCTGGACTTGGCCTGTGTGTGAATATATGTATTTCCTGTCTTGTGTAAATGAGCCACTCTGCAGGCCTGACTAAAATCTTAGGATGGATGTTAGTGTAGTTCTTAGCATAGGCAGTATCAATTGTTGTTATCTTTCAAACTTGGTATTTTTATAATTTTGTCCTGATGAGTACAAGAGAAAAAGCTTGAACTGCACACTTCTTTTTTCAGCAATGTTAATGAATTGTTGTTGAAATAAAAATAAAACAACCACAAAACTGTTCAGTTAATGGCAGGACCCTGAACAGCATTGATGTACAGAGGGATCTTGCGGTTCAAGTCCACAGCTCGCTGAAAGTGGTCATGCAAGTAGATAGGGTGGTAAAGAAGGCATATGGCATGCTTGCCTTTATTGGTCAGGGAACTGAGTACAAGAGTTAGGATGTCATGTTGCACCTTTATAAGACTTTGGTTAGGCCGTAGTTAGAGGACTGCATTCAGTTCTGGTTGCTACATTACAGAAAGAGTGTGGAGCTCTGGAGAAGGTGCAGAAGAGGTTTACCAGGATGCTGCCTGGATTAGAGGGTGTGAGCTATAAGGAGGGGGTAGTCTCTAGAGCGGCAGACGCCGAGGGGAGACTTGATAGAAGTCTGTTAATTTGACATGTATAAATGGGGTTGATGGTCAGAATCTTTTTTCCAAAATTGAAATGTCTAACACTAGGGGGTATGCATTTAAGGTGAGAGGGGGAAAGTGCAAAAGAGGCATGAGGGTCAAGTTTTTTACACAGAGTGGTCGGAGTCTGGAATGCACTGCTAGGAGTAGTGTTGGAGGCAGATACCATAGGGATGTTTAAGGGATTTTTAGATAAGCACATAAATATACAAGAAATGGAGGGCTATGGACCAAGGGCAGGCAGAAGAGATTAGTTTAACGTGGCATCATGTTCGGCACAGCATTGTGGGCCGAATGGCCTGTTACTGTGCTGTATTGTTCTATGTTTTATGTATGTTCTGTTTACCTTAAAGCCTGACAATAAACCTTCCATGCAGATTAGTAATTTGGACTTCATGTAAAGTGGCCCAAGAAAGTGCCCATGTAGCTTGCCTTGGCATGATGCAGCGGCCACAAGGCACCACCTTACGGCAAGAAAGTGATCTCACCAACTAAAGATTAACAACTTAGCTTGACAGCACCAGTCTGTTTTATGAACTCTCCCCTAATTAACTTGTAACACATTACTATTCTCAATACACTAGGAAGTGGAAATTTTTGCCCTCGTTTCTAAGTGTACAAGCATAGGCTGATTGAAAACAGTTAATATTCTGCCTGCTGCAAACACCTGAAGGAATATGCTACTTGGTAAGGTCCACCAGTCTTTGGGCCTACATACTTGGCATCAGACTAGCCCTGAAAGTCATATCCCACGTTACTTATTTATGTGGCAGGTAGATTTTTTTTGACTTGATGGCAGCATCCTGTCAGTGGAGAATACCACTTGTGTGCTACTGAGTAGTAACAGCAGGAAATGGCTAACTACAAAGATTGCTCAAAATTTGAAGGCACCTCTTGCTTTTACAGTAAACAGGTGGATTAGGAAATTCTTAGGCCTGGAAGTGGCAGCCTTGGGACCAGTCATGAGTTTACATGATAATATGATGAGCAACGATCTGACTGAGGTAGCTGCTGTTATGTGATGTTCTGCAATTAAAATGCAATGTTGAAACATGTAGTAACTGAGTGATGCTCTCAGAGTCCTACTAGTTTATAATTGAATTTTAAATATAGGATACATAACTTGGACTTTTCAGTAGTTATGGGAGGGAATCTGTCCATGTTTGCTGTCATTACTCTTTTAAAGCAATTTCAGAGTCCACACAAGTGCAGTTAAACATAGAAATAACTTATCCCTTTATGTTATTGGTATTGCTGTTAAAATTCCTTTCAACGGAAAGTAAAATAAAATTCATGTCTCAGAGATCATTGTGTGAACCTTTTCTTCAAAGTCTGTGGTGAGCCCTGTCACTTTGCTGCCAACCAAAAAGTCTGGGCCCACAAATTTTCTGAGTAAATTCATCAATAATTGTTAAAGATATTTTTCTCTCCTGTCTCTATCATTTGATTAGGATGGTACCCAATGCCTACATATGAAACAGGATATTTAAGAAGTTTGATGTGGCTCTTTTATTTACAAACATCATATCATTATTAATTCTTAACTACCTGTAGGTGTTCATTGTACTCATTAGGCAATCAAGCTGAAAATTCTTTTCAAACTTTAAATAAATTTGTATACTATGACCTCTTCTGTGTAGTCTCTTTCCAGAATTTCAGTACAAGTACCTCATGAAAATATCTGAAATTATCCTCCATAAAGACTGATTTGAAGAGGAGCATTCAAAGCGAATCCCTCTAGTTGTGACTAGAAGATCAGAAATTACATTCACATAATTTTCACATAGCTTCCTAAAGAAACTATGAAGCTTCACTGGCCACATTTTTATCTTCTGCTCTGGATTTCATCTTTGGTTCAACCAGCTCCTCTATTCGTGCCTGTACACTTTCCATCACGTCAAAAGTGTAGAGAGCTGACTGTAGAACCTGAAACAATATCAGTTATAAGGGATGAAATGACGTACATTTAAGGGAATGTAAGATGCCGACTTCAAAACAGTAATGAATATTTTTATGTTCAATCAGCAAGACATTTACCTCCAACTGCATAGCTGTGGTCATTTTTGGTAACTTTTTACCACCAACTGTCAACGAACATTGCATTTCACGATCAGGGGTATCTGTAATCAATAAGGTGAAACAGAATAATATGCCTTTCACTTGCCTACATAGCTTTTCTGCTTCCATAAAATCTTTTTATTGATAGCTTAGTTTGATTAATTCCATTATTCCATAGTTTCCAATGTACCCTTCAACCTGTAATGAGTCAAAAAGGCTGGAGTTCCATTCATTGTTTACAAAAACAGTGGTTTTGTAGAATCAGCAAATTTGGCTGCACTCACCAAATGGAGAAGGCACTTCACCTGCTTCTTGTTGTCAGAGTGTCAAATGGGATAATGTATGATCTCCATTCAAGATAATAACATAAAACACACTGGTTATGAAAATACAGTTAAATATCAAGATTCCATTTGAAGAACCTACCTTTGATTTTCTGGTTCTGTCTTTTGTTTCTCACCTCTGCTTCATAATGAGCCCTAGACATATTCAAAGCAGTGCGCAGTGGCTTCAGGAAGCTATCAATCCAGAAAGGATTAGTCCATAATCCAGTCTGCAAAAGGTGAAAAAATAAATTGTTTGGCAGAATCAAGAATTTAATCCATCATGGAGACAGTAAATTGATTATAAGATATTAATTTTTCATTTTTGATTACTGGAGACTAGAAATTCTGCTTAGCTGCTCCAAGTTCAGCAAAGCAGGACTTCTAACCTGTTAAACTGCTCTGGCAATGACAATGTCTTAAATCCCAAGGCTGTCTGTAAAAATGATGTGGACAGCACAGTCATAATGTCACATCCAAGGTACCCACCTGGCAAATGAGCCGGAATATTAGTATAGCACCTTGCTACTCTAGATTTACTGCATTCCCACTGACAATTTGTGTTGGGAAATGATGGTATGGGCCCTGATTACATCATATGTACTGCAACCAACAGATGTTCTTTAGAATCTCTTCTCGTTAAGGGCACTAAAATATGAAGCCAGGTAAATTAAGTTGAGGTACGTATCAATCTCCAGGAACTGCTCACTAATAAAACTTAAGTCACATATGAAAACTGCATAAATACAATAGGTTTATTTCTTTATTGAAATACTCACTTGATTCTCCCACTCATTATCCCTAATCACAAGGTACCTTAGAAGATTCAGCGATGCCATGATCCTAAATCAAAAAAGGAATAAATAAAACCCTGAAAAGTCATGCTTATCAGTACCCAGCTTAAGATCTTTACTTTCAATGACAAACAAGAAATTGTTTATTATTTTAAAGAATCAAATAGATTACACATTCTTATTTTACTTACTTGATAATCAAAAAAGGTGGGCTCTATCAATGATTCAATAAGTTTCCAGTATGTAGCTAAGTCATAAAAGACACAGCTACAGGAATACAACAAATCAGTATCCTTGGATTACAGTTGGGAAATATCAGCCAGGATGTCTGCTCCTACCCGTATTGTAATTCCACTTGAAATTATGCATTCTGATGGCAAGATTAGGCTTTGTTCTGATGGTTTCCCCATTGCTAATTAATATCATCATGGCTCAAATCTACAGAATGGTGTCAACTAATTGAAACACGAGTGAATTCTGGTGTCTCGGAAGCTGTAAAATCAGCTAACAGTTAAAAATAGGGGGTGTGGTTTAAGAAAATAATAACAATGGGTAATGAAAAGCAATGCTCCCTCTAATTGTTTTTGGGAGTGCACAGGCGTTTTGGTACTATATATACACATAGCCCCTTTAAATATTTTTGTGCAGCCGTACACCAGCAGTAATATTTTGAGGGAGTACTTCCTGGAAAGTCTTGCTGTGCTACATGGCTGCGCAGCTTAAATGTAACATTGTAGAAAAATTAATATAGAAATCTCTTAGTTGTTTAGCAGTACACACCTCATTTTAATTGCTCTGTGAAGCAGCGCTGCATCATTGCCAACAAGAGGCCAAGCTGGGTAACCGAGCTGCTTCCAAGTCATGGCTGACACTGCAGTCAGCTAGGTGTTATAACAGCAGTTCTGTGATCCTTGCATCTTGGAGGCAAGAACCTGGCGTACATTCTAAACCCACTTATTGTGACAAAATGCAGAATGAGTACTTGTCATAAGAAATCACAGGCTGGGCCAGGGTTTTAGTGCTAACTCACTGCTACTTGTTTAACCCGGACCCTGAATCAAATGTATTGAAACCTACCTATCAGAGTTTTGAAGCAAGTCTGTTTCTGCTCCTTCAGGAAGTGAAAGGACTGAATGAAGTAGAGGAATCAATTGTGGGCCTGAGAACCACACGTTTTTATTGCCAGGCTGAAAGCAAAAATTAAAGATTAAAAGGTATAAAGAAGCAGAACTTTAAAAAGTGGGGTGTGGAAGGCTATAAAGAGGGCAAATATTTAGATATCTACAGTAAACATTAGGCTACACTTCAGCTTGGCCACTAGTTGTTTAGAAAAACGTGGCACATCATCTGGAATATTTAAGCATCAACTTGAAAAGGTGTCTTTGGTTATAAAGCAGTTGTCATTAAGTCAAAGCAATGCAAAACTGGCTTCGTCAGGTGGTGTTGCAATCAAAACAAATCTCAGGAATGACTGACTTAATTGTAGTTATGCTGTTACGTTGTTGCTGTGAGATGGAGAAACTGCTCTGCAGCATTTTTGCAAGTCTGCAGCGTGAAGGCTAAATGTAAAAGTAAAATGACAGAAAGCACACTTGTATTGGCCCGGATTTCACAGTTATGATGAGAATGTAACTGTTAGAATTTGCCAACACTACAACTGTGAAACCAACAGCAACTTTTGGCATTAGCACACTCTCAGTAAAATGTAGAAAACTATAAGTTGCTACCAATGATTTCCTGTGAATCCACAGGGTGCAAAGTTAAGCGCCCACAGATATGGAAATCTTTAGAAATCTCTTGAAATGACATGAACTTCTATACTTTATGCCCTGTTTCTGCGAAATTTCCCAAATTGTTTTGTGTTGTTGAGTGAGGCATAATGGGGTATTTTTATGGACACCAAACTATATTTTTCTAATTTACTTCTCTGAAGCTGAATAACCAATCTGTTTTATGGAATGTCAAATTTCTCCATTATATTAAAAATGTTATAGAATTTTGACAATGAAAAATGCTCATTTTTTTATATATATTTCAGCTTCTACATTCATGCAATTTGTGTGTTCCAATATTTGTTTTGATCTCTATAAAATTATTAAAAAGTGAGAAATAATTAGAACATTTTATTTTCAGATTTTTGATTTTGAGAATACTTCAGTTTGATTGGCTGTTCAGTCAGCTTTATGGTATTATTGTTGATTGATGCCTGGAATCTTCTTAAGTTGGTGCCTGTGAAATAACTCACCAAATCACTCTTTATGTACACATGAACAGCCCTATACCTTAGTAATGCCTCTTCAGAGTCAGCTATCAGAGTGCTAGAATCTCTGACACTGTCAGCCAGGGCTCCCTGATTAGACCAGCCCCAATCAGGGAAATCATATTCTAAGAGGTCCAGCTGGCTGGCTGCATTACAATCACTGTAGCCAGAATCAAACTAACATGCAAGAACCAATGCAAATCAGATTGCCAGATCTTTGTGCACAGCTTTCTGAGAGAGTGTGCTGTCACTTCACCACCGACTACAGAATCTAGGCTATTTTCTCCATTGAAATAAAATAAAGGTAAAAATTGTACTTAAAATTCATTTACAATATGACTAAGTTTTTAAAAAAATAAATTTAATAAGTATGCAGAAGAGATGTGTTTCAGTGAAATCACAGATTCATTCTTTTATTTTGCTGTTATATTTGTGTGTATGGTAGCATGCACCTTCTATTGTATAATGTACCCGACCTCTCTGAAGAAGAATTCATTCTTTGCTTATATTTCATGCATTAGGTTAGGACTGGCAAATAATTCAGAAAACTGACTAAAAAGAGTCAAAGCTATTGCTAGTGATACTTTATAAAACCCGCAGCACTTCCAAACACATACATAGGTACATACCAACATTTACAGGTAATACAATATTTCTAGGTTTATTGACATACTTACCTTCAATGCTAGGTCAATCTGATTTTTAAGATTTTGTATAACATAACCTTGTACCCCAGCATGTTGGCTAGTTTTAAACAGGCACCTAAAATATATATATAAAACATAAAAATAGCGTCACAGTTCCAGTCACATCAAGCTATCTTCACTCTTATTTCTTCCACCACTATACAAACATAGTACTGTTGCTTTAAAAATATCAACAAGTTTCATTCCTCCATCAGACTTACCATGGACTATTCTTTAGAATTAGTCTCATTCTTGGACACATGCATCTCCATCAAGGATGGTCATTTTAATACCTCACACTACCGCAAGCCTACAGATAACCTTACGATGCTGCAAATCTCTAGCTTCTACCATAAATATATTAAAAAAGCCAGCCCCTACGGTCAAGCCATACGCATACACAGAATCTGCTCAGAAGAGGAGGAACACGACAGACACCTGAAGGTGTTGAGGAACGCCCTCTTAAGAACAGGATATGATGCTCAACTCATTGATTGCCAGTTCCAACGTGCCACAGTGAAAAACTGTAATAACCTCTTCAGAAGACAGACATGGTATACGACCAATAGGGTACCTTTCGTCGTCCAGTACTTTCCCGGAGTGGAGAAACTGCACCATGTTCTTCGCAGCCTTCAACACATCATCTATGACAATGAGCACCTCATCAAGATCTTCCCTACGTCGCCACTTCTCGCCTTCAAACACATGCCAGAACTTAAACAGACCATTGTTTGAAGCAAACTACCCAGCCTTCAGGACAACATCTACCACAACACCACACAACCCTGTCATGGCAACCTCTGCAAAAAATATCAGATCATCAACACAGACACTACCGTTACACATGGGAACACCACCCACCACGTGCACGGCAGATACTCATGTGACTCGGCCAGCGTTGTCTATCTCACACACTACAGGCAAGGACGCCTGGGACATGGTATATTGGAGAAACAACGCAGACACTACAATAACGAACGAGTAGACACTGCGCAACAATCGCCAGACAAGGGTGTTCCCTCCCACTGGGGGAGCACTTCAGCGGTCAAGGGCATTCGGCCTTGGATCTTCAGGTAAACGTCCTCCAAGGCGGACTTCGGGATACACAACAACGCTGAGTCACTGAGAAGAGGCTTATAGCCAAGTTCGGTACCCATGAGGACGACCTCAACCGTGATCTTGGGTTCATGTCGCACTACAAGTGACCCCACCACACTATTGCACACACATGCACCTTGCCCGTCCCATACCCGCACACACACATACACACACTCTTGTGCACACACACACTCACACTCTCACACACACACACACACACTCTCCACCAACACACACACATACACACACACTCTCTCTCTCTCTCCACCACCACCCCCACACACACATACACTCCCTCTCTCCACCCCCTCCCACGCACACATACTCCCTCTCTGTCCACCACCCCATGCCACACACACTCCTAGTCTCTCTCCACCATGCCACACACTCCTACTCTCTCTCTTCCCCACCACCCCACACCCATCCACACACACATACACACACACACACGTACACACACTTTCTGCCCATCACCAGCCCCACACACACACTCACTCTCCCATACACACTCTCCACCATCACCACACACACACTCCACCAACACACACACACACACACACACTCCACCAACACACACACACACACACACACTCCACCAACACACAGCATGCACACTCTGCACCAACACACACCACGCACACTCTGCACCAACACACACCA
>NC_063341.1:65701370-65762974 GCF_021869965.1 Rhincodon typus | reverse complement strand
ACTCTGCACCAACACACACCACGCACACTCTGCACCAACACACACCATGCACACTCTGCACCAACACACACCACACATACTCCACCCCCAGCACCCCCCACACACATACACACTCTCCACCACCAATCCCCCACAAACACACATACATTCTCACTCTCCACCACCTGCTCCACACACAAAACACACACTCTCTCCACTACCCACCCCACACACAACACACACTCTCTCTCTCCACCACCCACCCCCCACACACACACAACACACTCTCTTTCTCCACCACCCGTCCCACACACAACACACACACACACAACACACACTCTCTCTGTCCACCACCCACCCCACACACACACACACACACAACACACGTTCTCTCTCTCCACCACCCGTCCCACACACACACACTCTCTCTCTCCATCACCCGCTCCCCGCCCCACACACACACAGATATATCTATGGGGTGAATTTGCATTTCCAGATTTGTAGTTACAGATACATTCTATTTTGTTCAAAAAACACAATTTGTAGACACAGTCAGTCAATAGGGCATTTTACAAATTTTTGCTTTGGAAACAAAACCAGTCTGTCTCCAGATTAAAACACAGATTCTAAACAAGGCCTCACACCTAAAATGCATTGTCTACCCTGAGTTGTCACCTCTTGTATACACTGGTAAAACCTGTAGTAATCTCACAGCAGTGACATGAAACAAATTCTGGTATTTGCAAGTTAATCAACTGAAACCTGCACCTCCTTTCTAACTGATTAAAGATTTAACAGGAGGGAGTCAGCCAGCCATTTTAGGTTTATTCAATACATTTGCATCAGTTGTATGATCCTTTGATCTTTTATTTATAAATTCTGTGTCCTGATACCTCCTCTCTCACTACACCTGAGGAAGGAGCAACGCTCAGAAAGCTAGTGTTTTCAAATAAACCTGATGGACTATAACGTGGTGTCATGTGATTTTCACCTTATCCAACCCAGTCCAACACTGGCACCTTCACATCTTGCTTTAAACATGACCTGCATGTGGCTCTTTTTAAATAGTGCTACTACAACAGTTAACAAACCTACCATAAATAGTTGCAACATTTAAAATAAGCTCAGATTTCAAAATGTTCTTTACCATAACAATGAATCCTTACACAGTATTAGTGCAAATCCCTTAGTCTGCAGTTATAGTTCAATAATTTTGAGACTATTAACAACATTGCATGTGAAATAAGTTGACAATATGAGAGTTACATAATGGACTGTACCTGCTATGATTTGTACTATGCCCTAAAGATCTCTTACAATGTTAAAATAGATTGGGGGTGGAATCAGTTCTTTTTATACAAGGTTCTGCATTTAGCCTATAAAGCATTTAGGAAGATCCAGTGGACTCACACCACAGGGATGCTGTCCTTCGGGATACAATTTTACAGTGCTTGGTTTGAGTCCAAGTCAGTGACAGATTAACATTAAAATTGCAGTATTTCTAATGACAGGACTTCCAAACAAGCAATCAATATCCAAATCAAATCTCTAAAATGTAAAATTATGTCTATATAAGTGTAGGGTAAGCAACAATTTTAAAAACCATCAGACTCCTTGCAACACACAATCGTTAGTTAGATTGCATAATTACAGTAAAGTGGAAGCTGTACATTACAATAACTACAAAATAGTAACAGCACAGAAATATTTAGAATTAGCTTTATTTAACAACTCAAAAAAGATAGTAATTGTATACAATTCAAAAAAATAGATCCATAGTATATTGTAAAGTAGAGCACAATTTCATGGTTCAAGTAGCTCTACAGTATGGCAAACTGGTGGTTTTCCTACGAACTGAATACCATGACTTAAGTTGCTTTGCTTTCTGTGACCAGCAGAACTTATATTGTGAACTCACTTGCAGTGCCTCAGACTACCAAAAGTTTAAAACCCACTGGAACTTCAACACAAAATACAGTTAACACTTCATTTTGCATGCTACATGATTCAAGTTTGCAATTTCTCTTTCCCAAAATAACACTTTACTACTTAAAATGTGCTGTAAAATACAGTTAGTGATTATCTGAAAAAGTTTGAAGCTCATCATCTCATGATAATACCATAACTGTTTTATATTTAATGAGTTTGTAGAAATTTTTTTTCTAAATTAAATTTACTGTTGCTTTTGTTATTTCTGGTCTGCTAGCCTGATTTATGTCTAGTTTTTTGCATATCCTAATCTAAAGTCCATCAAATGTGTTCTATTGATCTTATTCAGAAAAACTAGCAGAAGACATATTCTCTAAAATACATTGAATTTCTTCTGGACTATACTCACCTAAATAATTTGTATTTTCCTTCTGGATCAAACTTGTCTATGTACTGCTGAAATATCTTTAGGCTTGATTTTCGCTAAAAAATTGTAAAGACAATTAGAATTGTAGAATAGGATAGAACAGAAGAAAACCTTATCTTTGACTCTTTGAACAAGCTATCGCTGTGTTCATCCAGCTAATCCATCTTCTATCCGCCTCCCCCTCTCTCCCTATTTATTTCAGAACCCCCTTCCCCTCCCCCATTTCTGAAGAATGGTCTGGGCCCGAAACGTCAGCTTTCCTGCTCCTATGATGCTGCTTGGCCTGCTGTGTTCATCCAGCTCTACACCTTGTTATCTCTATTGGTCCCATTTGTTCATTTTTTTCCTCATAACCATGTACACATCTTTCCCTCAAGCTTTTATCCAATTCTCTTTTGGAGATGCCGTAGGATCTAATTTCACCAGCTTTTCAGGCAGTACATTCCAGGTCATAATAACTTGCTGCATGAACCTTTTCTTCCATCTGCCTGTTCTTTGCCAACCACCTCAAATCATCGTCCAGTAGTTCCTGAACCTTCTGCCACTGGAAGCAGTTTCTCCTGACTTACATTATGAACACCATTCATGATTTGGCACTCCTATCATATTTGTTCTTAACCTTTTCAGCTGTAAGGCAAATAACCCCAGGTTCTTAGCCTCTTCATATAACTCAAGTCCTACACTCCTGGTAACACTCAAGTAAATAACTTCTGCACCATTTCTAAGGACTTGTCATGTTCCTGTAGTCTCCAGAACTAAGACAATACTCCAGCCATGGGCCATAAGACAAAAATGCATAAGTAGGCCATTCACCCTCTCTAGTTTGTTCCATCATTCATTGAGATCATGGCTGATCTGATAATTCTCAACTCCACTTGTCTGCCTTTTCCCCATGACCCCTTCTTCTCTTACTGATTAAAAATCTATCCATCTCAGCTTGAATATACTTAATGACCCAACCCCCACAGCTCATATGGTAAAGAATTCAGATTTAATGCCCTCTCAGAAAAGAAATTCCTTCTGATCTCTATCTTAAAGGGTGATCCCTTATTCTGAGATTATGCCCATTGGTCTTAGACTTTTCCAGTGTTTTAGAAACACACAAATCAGGAGCAGGAGTAGGTCATTCGGCCTTTAGAGTCTGCTCCACCATTCAGAATGATCATGGCTGATCCGCTATCTCAACGTAATATTCATGCATTTTACTCATATCCCTTGATGTCTTTTACATCTATGTACATATCTCTTTCTTGAATATATTCAATGACTTGACCTCCATAGCTTTCTGGAGAAAATTCCACAGGTTCATGACCCTTTGAGTGAAGAAATGTTTCATCTCACTTCTAAATGGTCTAGCCTGTATCCTGAGACTTTCACCGTGCCCTCCCCCTGCCACCCACGTCTGGACTCCCCACAGAGAGAAAACATCCTCCCTGCATCTAATCTGTCTTGCCTTGTTCAAATTTTATACGTTTCAATCAGATCCCCTCTCATCCTTCTAAACTCTAGTGAATACAGACCCAGTTGAACCAATCTCTCCTCATAGGACTCTCTTGTCATCCGAGGTATCAGCCTAGTGAACCTTCTGCTGCACTTACTCTAGGGCAAGCATATTCATTCTTAGGTAGAGAGACCAAAATTGTATGCAATTTTCCAGGTATGGTCACTACTGAAGTCTACTCTACTACAGAGGTCAGATACAAATTTATTTATATCTTATTCATGCTCTCTGCCTCCTATTTGGCTCCACTCCATGTTTAAGCATCCTTTTGAATGATCTTTTATATTAGCCACAAATTTACTCTTATGCTTTCTGTTTGTTCCCCACTTCTTTCTTTCCATATTTAACTTAATTGACTGTTGTATTGTACCATTCAGTTATTATAAGCCATCATGTAACTGTTTCATTTTAATCTTTACATCTTTAATATTTTGTTGAACTTTCTCATCTTACACTCGTCAGGATATTTACGAGAATACCAATGTAAAGGGAACAATGGTACACTGTATAAAAGGAGATTGCTAAATGGTTGGTATGTGGATTCTGATTGGTAACAGCATGGGTCCAGTGACTACCCTGTCTGCTGCAAACAGCCAAAACGATGCATTGTTTGATACAATCTGCCAGTCTTTGGGGCATATGGCCTTTATACCTACATTACACCAGCATTGAATTTCATATGCCACATTACTCATTTGTGTGATCATTTTGACTTGATAGCAGCATCCTGATGTGGTGAACACTGTTTGTTTTGTTAGTGCATAGTAGCAGTGTGAAATAGCCAGCTTGACCTATTGCTCAAATATTTGGGATATCTTAATCTAAGGTATATTAGGCACTTTTCAGGAAAGAAAGTGTTGGCCTTAGGCTAATCCAGGAGTTGCGCAATATATAGTAACAAATGTTCTGATCAGGGTAGGCACTATCTGCAAGATGGCTTCAACTGTTCACAACAGGCAAGGTACTAGTTTGAAAAACTCAAAACAGTATCCAACATTAGATGTGATTCCACAACTAGGTATCAATTGGTTAAATAATCCAGAGTGTGCTAAGAATTACACTAATAAGCAATACAGAATAACACAATATAACCACTTGCTGGAAGATACATATGTTATTACAGAGTCCTATTCTTTGCAGACAGAAAGAACACACACAGACATTGGACCTGTTTCAACTTATTAAAATAGGTGACAGCTATTGTCTGATTTATTTCTCAGGGCAACACCTCAACCAATCAGAATCAATCTGCCTGTTAAATTTAAACAAAGTTTAGCATTAACTGTCAGTCATCATTTAAGTGGTGCATTTTCCATGACAATACCTTTATCAGAGTCGACTTTCCAACCAATCAGCACTTTATTCTCATACATATAAAAGGTTGTTCTCCTTTATATTGGTGTTCTTGCAAATGTTCTAATAATTGCAAAATGAAAACGTGTCTTCAATAATCAAGTTTGTAGTACTTAACAAATTTATATCGTTAGTAAACTTGAGAGTTCCAGATTTGGATTTTCTCCCTCACAAAATAAGTTAAACCTCTTTCGGTTAAACTATTTTTATATTTGATTGGTCCTTGTTCTTTTCAACAAATATTCCATATCTGATGATATTATGAATACTGTTCCCCAAGTGAAACATTCTCCACTGCCCACATTTCCTTCAAAACTAGATCCTGTGCTGCTTCCTTCCGCATTGGACTAGAAACATACTGGTCAAGAAAGTTCTTTCACATATGTTTCACAGATTCCTCCACTTCTTTGCTCATCACACAGTTACAATCCCAGTCTACGTTAGGATAATTACAGGCCCCCATTATCACTGCAGTTATCCCTACTTTACAATTCTTGCATCTAATAAGTAAATCTAATAAAGCATTTCAAGTTCTTTAAATAAAATCAAAAAAAGTTTCATATCATTACATCAATACATACCAAATGCTCAATGGGACAGAGAGTCATCACCTTCACTAAATCCTATGGGCAGAAATTTGAGAAATGTATTTATTAATATGTTAGCCAGAAATTAAACATTATAACCCATGTTACAATTGTTAGCTGCTCCAATGTTAATCTTAGTTAAAGTCTGGAACCCACATATATTTCCTTTATGCTTGACTTGTGAACTACCTGAGGAACACTAAGAATACTCTTCATTTCCAAATACTTGTGGCAGAGATGATTATCTTCAATTGTTAATAAGCAATGTTCAAATAATTCCTGAAAAATATAGATTCAAATAGATATACAATAAATCATTGAAGTTCAGATATCAAAAGAATGAATTAAACCAGTAATTAATTGGATTTTAATTGTTTTTAATCCAAGAGCAAGGGCTGCTTTTTATGGAGCATTCTTTAAAAATGGAAGCCAGAACCTGGATATGAAAGTATAGTCCAGCAGATCCTGATTTTTGTCTTCAGGGGTGAAGGAGGTGGGGCATAAATTAAACAGGCAGAAAACCTGAAGTCAGCAGAGGCATTGAAAATTGCTGCTCAGTCAAGCAGCACCATATTCACAATCCAAGGGCCTGAACCTACAGTGCAAGAATCATGAATGTATGGATAAAGCATAAATGTTCTTGAAGGTCAATAAGATCTTTGTATTGCTGCTGGAGTGCATTGATTGACGGGCCCACTGATGTAGTTTTAAAAAAAAAAATCATGTCCCTATAGATTTAACAGACTTCACGATTGATACATACTTGAGGGCTGTTACTACAGCTAAGCTCATTGTGAAGGCTTAGCTGAGTTTCAAAATCTCCAAACACCACCTATCATAATCAGCTGTTGGCGGGAGTGTGGGGTTGGGTCGAGTTGGGGAGTTGTGCACCCTTTGAGAAATGCAGATAATTGGAAGCAACTTCTGGATTTCTGTATTAAATCATGCATGCGTGGACTCCAAAAGCTGGTGAAAGTTTCAGATGAATAATGATGGTGAACACGTCTTTGCAACCATTATTGCTGCAAATCCCTGGCCATTATTTGTCACACAGAAGAAATTTATACTTAGACCAGTATATTTGACAGATTGGAGTTGGAGATTCAGCAGTGAGTTTGAAGAGTTTTTCAGGCTTTCCAACATAAAATACAAAAATACCTACCAGACCTTTAGACAAAATGGACTCTTCTGTCCTGTTATTAGAATAAACAAAGTGATTTTATGCAATCAGAAGAAACATTTTATAACTATAACAAAAAGTACATTCATAAACTGTTTATGAAAATGTTCACAATCTTTTAAAACCAGTAACTTAATAATCGTGAGATATTCATGAAATTAGAAGTTACCAAGAGTTTTATCCTTTTTACATTGGATCAGAAATCACAGAACACCAGGTTATATTCAACATACAAATGCATAGACATTCTCTCTCTCTCCACAGACGCGCGCACACACACACACACACACACACACACACACACTCTCTTTCTCTCTCCAAACATACACACTCTCTCTCACACACACACAATCTGACTCCAAACCAAAACACAAACAGATTCTAAACACCTCTTCTTTACACTAATAAAACCTTTAGTTCTCTCAGGATAGTGACTTTAAAGGAATCTGGGGATTTACATACACATATTAATCAATTAAAACCTTCTAACTGATTAAAGATTGAACAGCATCGCAGGTTTGTTTAATACATCCTGATCAGTGGTGTGACCCTTTGATCTTTTACTTATAAATTCTTTGTCTGATTGTACCTGTCTCACTAATGCCTGAAGGACGAGTGAGGCTCTAAAAGCTTGTGTTTTCAAATAAACCTGTTGGACTTTAACCTGGTGTTGTGTGATTTCTGAATTTGTCCACCCCAGTGCAACACCTGCACCTACACCTTCACATCATGGCTATCTCTTTTCATTACAAATGATTTGGGAGGTTTGCCTATAAAGCATCAATAGATCTCTCAATGCAAAGCACAGCAATATTGGAAAATATACTCTCAGCTTCACTATTGGCAATATCACTGAGGTCATAGTGAAGTGTGATAAATAAGCCAGTTTTGAGATAGTTTGGTGTGTAGAATAGAAAGTATGTGAAGGAATTCCAGAGTACTTTACTATCAAAACACAACTGATGGGAGAAAAGAGGCAGAGACATCAAGAGTGAAAGATTTGAATTAACCCCTTATCTCCCTTCTACCTTTCCAACTCATAGTGGACTCTTTCAACTTAGTAGAAGGGTCAATAATTGGGGGCACAGTTTTAAGGTAAGGATCAGGAGGTTTAGAGGGCATTTGAGAAAAAAAAATCACTCAGAAGGTTGTGAGTATCTAGAACTTACTATTTTAAGTTTGGAGAGGTTGGAACTCTCAAGACATTTAAGATCTACTTACGTGAGCACTTGAAACACCATAACATTCAAGTGCTGGAAAATGGGATTAGAATAGATGGATGTTTGACTGGCACAGACATGATGGGCCAAAAGGCCTCTTTCTGTGCTGCAAAAACTTTGACTCTCAAGCTTCCTGCGTCATGCTCCAAGATCTTATTGAAATTCACGGCCTACGTTTATGAGAGTGGTCAACACACTAATCCTGATCCACAGCAGAGTCAATTGACTGATATCAATCCTGCCAAAGGAGGAAGTATGGGACTAGAACATTGTCATCAATGGAACCCAGAGGGTGATTTTCCAGGACATGGACTCCCGATTCTGGTTGCCTCAAGGTGCAAGCAACCTCTGAAAAATAAAATTATCAATTGAAAATGATCACAGCTGCCAGACTGTCCATATGGAAGGAAAATCCCTGGAGAACAGACAGCCTATGGCCATAGGTAGCTCTCTGCCATTCAAACTTGGGAGGGATTGGTACTAAATTCGATGAGGCATCCCTACGCTGCCACTGAAAAGGCATTTCAATTCATCAATTAAACTCCAGCTTCAGCAGGCAGCCCATCTGCCTCCCAGATGGTTCAGTCTGTTGTCTTCAAAACAGCAGAAGGAAAGAAAACAATTGGGAAAAGGAGTCAGGCATCTCCCTTGATTTAGGCTATTACATTGGAAAGTTTGTGTTATTACACAAGTTTTAATCATATTATTAATCAGTGCAATAGTTCTCCAGATATTTAAACTTACTTGCTAATCAGTGCAGCGATATATTCCATATTAACTAGAAGCAGGTATCCAGGACTGCAAAACAGAGATTGCAATTTAAAAAATTAAAACTGATCATTTTAATGAAATATCATTCACAGGTGATTCCACGCAAATTACAATGCCCAGAAATTGCAAAAATGTCAATTAAAACCAAAAGGACTGCAGATGCTGTAAACTGGAAACAAAAACAGAAATTGCTGGAAAAGCTCAGCAGGTCTGGCAGCATCTGCGGACAGAAATCAGAGTTAACATTTTGGGTCGTGTGATCGTTCCTCAGAATTTGGAGTTCTGAGTAAGAGTCACTTGGCACGAAATGTTAACTCTTATTTCTTTCCACAGATGCTGCCAGACCTGTTGAGTGTTTCCAGCAATTTCTTTAAAATGTCAATTGTTTGTTTTCTGTGTTACTTGACATTGATTTCCAAAATTTGAATGTAAAATCATAAATAAACTTTTTTTGTATTTGCACTCTATAGCAGGGTGATTGCAATATTGCTATGAGCCCCTAATCTTGTTGATATGTCCATCTAGTTAAGTGATACGATAGAACAATTGGATCACCGCAAAAGTGAGAAGATTCTTTTTGATAAATTTGCATTTTTGTTTTCTGCTATGGTTTTGGTCATGGCTAGCATTGCCAGCTGACAAATGTGACTTTCCTAACCCCTGCCATAGCTTGTGATGCACTAGCCAACAACTTCTGTATCAATTTCCAGCCAAGTGTTCCATTTTCCAGGCTGCTGTTTTCTCAGTCTACAGCAAATCAACTAGTGGTACACATTTATCATAAATTATTAACTCTATGTAATTTTCCACCCCCAGTCCAATTAATTTTCTTTTGCAAATGTTCTAAAGATGAGTCATACTGGACTCCAAATGTTAACTCTGTTTCTCTCTCTACACATGCTGTGAAACCTGCTGAGTTCCTCCAGCATTTTTTGGTTTATCTTTAATTATCTTTCGTCCTAGCATGAAGCTGCTGACCTCTTAAAGGGGAACAGCTACCCTGTGGTAATATTCCTTGACTTAGAATGTTATTCACGCATCAAGTTTTGAAAATGTATAATACTAGATTCATTTTTGACAGTTGACCTCAACCAAGCAGTACTCGAATATTCAGGTGCTTAGTGGATAAGTTGCTGAACCACTGGGAAGGTTCCTTTGATTACACAACTGTTGACGGAAAGCAGTAAAAACTTGAAATCTGTTAGCAACATAAATTTTTACCTGAGTATCTATTATCTTCTGTGCTTTAAATATTTGATTCTGTTTCTTGACATGATTCAACTTACTTAAGTATTAGTAAGATCACAATAATAATTGGACCATTTCAAATTTGGGTTTTTAAGCTAGGACTGTGTGAAAACACAGCAGATGACTTTGCACTGTAAAACACAGAAACATAAAATATTCTATTCTGAAGAAGGGTCACTGGACCCAAAATGATAGACCATAAGACCTAGGAGCAGAAATTAGGCCATTCAGCCCATCGAGTCTGCTCCAGCATTCAATTGTGGCTGATAAGTTTCTCAACCCCATTCTCCCACTTTCTCCCCGTAACCCTTGATCCCCTTGACAATCAAGAACCTATCTATCTCAGTCTTAAATATACTTAGTGAATTGGCCTCCACAGCCTTCTGTGGCAGTGAATTGACACTGCATTCTCTCCACAGATGCTGCCAGACCTCCTGAAGTTCTCCAGCAATTTCTATTTTTATGTAAAATATTCTATGGTGCCTCATATAGATTAAGAACACAATAAGCAGAAGAATGAATAAAATTATCTGCACGAATCATTGTTCAAAAACAAAAATGAATTTGAGGAAGGTTTGGAAAGCAAGGGAAGAAGTTCCAAGTTGCTGGTGTGGGACTGAGAGCAGGAACATGGTAGAATTGGTTCGAGTTCCAGAGATAGCAAGAGTTATAATGATCTGAATTTTGCATCTATTCTTGGAATGCTATGCAAAATAATGGGCCTTCATTTTTACATACCTGTATATAGCTGGAAATTGATCAATGCCAATATGCTGAACAAATAAAAGATATGCCAAGCTTGCCAGAGAATCTGTAGGGTATTTCACATCTTCCTTCAGAGGGTCAATCTCTTGCAATGTCTTTCTGGACCGTAGCAACTGATGAGCCATTAACACAGGAAGCGACTCACCCATTGCTAATAGGTAAACCTACGGAGAAGAATAGCACTATTTAAGCAACTACAAACTTCTCTGCCAAACTGATAAAATGTATGGTCCAGGAATGTCATCAAAATTCCAAGGCGTGAATGATGCCAATTAAGTGGTTAAATGTTTAGGGTAGATTTGGGTGGATGAGAGTTATCGACTCCAGTAGGAAGGGTGCGAATGTCATGTCCAGTAATGGAGAAGAGGAGGTATTGTGTCTGGAGGAGACAGCAAGGCTGTTGGGTCTTTGAGCGAATAGGTGGGGTAAAGTGTGTTGGCTATTAAGTCAGGGGTCCAGTAGGTGTAAGAGGTCTGGGGGTTTTGGGGATAGTTATCCAAAAGTTAGAGTAGGTTTTTAATACCTATCTCTTCCTGGCTGACTATTATCTTAACTGAAGCGGAACCCTTGAAAATCTCCAAGTTAAATGGATACTTTTGGAGCTTTCCAGGTACAAGAGAATTGCCTATCAGAAATCTTCAATTTCCCAGGCAATTCCATTCGAGTCAGCTATATAGGAATTGTGCATCGCTAAATCCCCTACCTACGCTGCAAAAATAATTAATCTGGCCGTTGGAAAATCATAACCAGTGCTTTAGGTATTGTCTTGCCAATACCATGTACATGTGTACCAAAAATTCCCAACTTTTATAAGTTCTGAGGACGGGTCACCGGACCCGAAACTCTGTTTTTTCCTTCACAGATGCTGCCAGACATGCTGAGCTTTTCCAGCAACTTTGTTTTTGTTCCCAACTTTTATACTATTTCCACCTTGCAATAAATGCCAAATGTCTTTTCCTAGTTATTTGCTGTAATAGCATATTAACTTTTTGCGTACTAGAGTATCCAAATCTCTCTGTACCACAGCATTCTTTAGTCTTTCACCATTTTAATCATATTTTATTTTGTCATTCTTCTGACCAAAGTGGCCAACCTATCATTTTCCCACAATAATATTCTATCAGCCAAATCTTTGTCCACTCATTTAACCTAGCCACATCCCTTTTGTGATAAACATATATTATCACTTTTTGAATTTATACTTCAAAATAGAGACAAATGTTTTTGTTTCAGTTCTGTAATGGTAGTTCTGAAGAAAAAAAGTCAGGAAGTCATTTGCACAACGACTTAAGTGCATCAGTTCTAAGAAATCGATTGCAATCAAATGCCTATGAGAACCAGGTCATGTTAATGGGCAAATGTTTACATTGCTGAGCTTATGACTGATAGAGTAAACATGCCACAAAGTTATTATGTTTAGTTTCAATTTCAAAACACAAGTTCTGAAGTGTTCAGTTCATGGGATGCCATCGACTCAGAAGTGGTTTCTAGTGTGGAGTTTCCAAGCCAATGGAGCTTGGACAGACATTTTCAAGTTGTTTGAACTGAAAAATGTCTAGGGCATCAAAATTGCAAGCGATTCTTGCCAGCTGACCTGGAAGTCGTCTCCACAGTCCAAGAAAAAGAATCTGGGTAAAATTGGTTAAGTAAACATTTTAAAAAGTTGAGATAGGAGTGATATTTCTCAGAGATTTGGTCTCTGTAACAGTCATGGGAAAAAAAATTGAAAAATTGTCACGTTTTTGATCTTCTGAACTGTTTTCAATAAATAGTTGAAGCTTTTTGTGTCATAAATTATGTTCGGTTGTTAAAGAGAATTTGTGTGGTATTGTGTGAAGATGTTTCATAACTAACCAGGGTTATTAATCAACCGCAAAAATTAAACATATGATGTATCAAGCCAGATTTCATTCTTGGACGGACTTATCCAGCATTAACATCAACTGTTAACATTAACATAACATTAACACTTTGCAGACTCTTGGGCTGTATTTTCTTATCCTAGCATGGATAACCTATGTTGGGCAAATAGATAAAAAGGCCGCTAAGTCCCACATATGAAAGTCCCACCTCTACTTCTGTATCCAGCAATTTGAAGCAAAAACTTAACATTTCACAAGTCTACAAGGAATTTTGGAAGGTTACAATTAATGCGTCCTCTATCTCTGTACCTACTTCTTTTTAGGATCCAGATTGCAGGCTGTCAGATCTCATTAATTTTCCTAGTTTTTTTTCCTGTAGTGATCTTGATCGTTTAAGTTCTTCCCTCCCTTTTCCCCCTGATTTTCTACTATTCGTCAGATGTCTTCTATAATGAAGATACTTGATACAAAACACCTGTTCTAATTCTCTGCCATTCTCTTGATTTCCATCACTAATCCTCCAGTCTTGTCCTCTAAGTGACCAAAGTTTACTTCAATTTTTCCAATCCTTCATATATTTGCAGAAATTCTTACTTTTTCTAAGATTTATTGCTAATATACTCTCATTGTAATTTCTCTCAACTTTTTACTATTCCAGTTCTGAGGAAGGGTCACCATACCTGAAACGTTAACTCTGTTTTCTCCTTCATAGATGCTGCCAGACCTGCTGAGCTTTTCCAGCAACTTTGTTTTTGTTCCTGATTTACAGCATCCACAGTTCTTTCGGGTTTATTTTTATTATCCTTGTCTACTTCTAAAATTTTCCTAGTCTTCTGACCTTTTACTAATCTCTGCAGCATTGAATGCCTTTTCTTTCAACCTGAAATTATTTTTAAATTCCTTAATAAGCCATGGATGCTTCATCCTTTTCAAAGAGGCTTTCTTTCTCAATGGAATATATCAAGTAATAAGATTGATTGATTGATTGATTTATTGTTAAGTGCACCAAAATACAATAAAAAGCTTGGTTTACAAGCAGTGCAGGCAGATCATAGTAAGCAAGGATGTACTGATCAAAGACTTATACAGAGGCATACAGGTTACATTGCACACAGGTGTGCACTAGGCGAGATCAACGTTAGCAAGATCAGCATTATTTAAGGCTAGACAGTCCATTCATCAGTCTGATAATGGCCAGGAAGAAGCTGTTCTCCAATCTGCCGGTGTGCGTGTTCAGGCTTCTATATCTTCTGCCCAACGGAAGAGGCTATGGGAGATCATTACCAGGGTGCAATGGGTCTTTGATGATGTTGGCAGCCTTTCTGCAGCAGTGAGCTGTGTAAATGGAGTCCATGGATGGAAGGTTGGCTTCCGTGATGGTTTGGGTTGTGCACACCACCTTCTGTAGTTTCTTACGGTCCTGGGCAGGCAGAGCAGTTGCCATACCAGGCCGTTATGCACCCAGACAGTATGCTTTCAATGGTGCATTCGTAGAAGCTGGTCAAGATCCTTATGGACACGCCAAATTTCCTGAGGAAGAAGAGGTGTTGTTGCACTTTCTTGACCGTCGCATCTACATGGGAAGCCTAGGACAGGTTGTCGGTTATCGTCATGCCGAGGAACTTGATGGTCTTCACCCTCAGCTTCAGTTCCGTTGACATCAATGGGGGTATGCTCTCCTCCTTTCTTTCTGGAGTCAATGATCAATTCTTTAGCTTTGCCGACGTTGACAGAGAGGTTGTTCTCACTGCACCAAGTCACCAAGCCCTCTATCTACCTTCAGTATTTTGACTCGTTGTTGTTAAATATCCGTCCTACTATGGTGGTGTCGTCAGCAAACTTGTAGATGGCATTGATTCGGAATTTGGCAACACAGTCGTGGGTGTACAAGAAGTACAGTAGGGGGCTGACGATGCATCCTTGGAGGGCTCCAGTGTTGAGTATTATTGTGAAGGAGGTGCTGTTATCTATCTTCACGGATTGCAGTTTGTAGATCAAAAAGCTGAGGGTCCAGTTGCAGAGGATGGAGCTGAGACCAAGGTCACGGAGTTTTGAGATCAGTCTGGAGCAGATAAAGGTGTTGAAGGCAGAGATGTAGTCAATGAGCAGGAATCTGACATGGGTGTCTTTGTTGTCCAGATGTTCCCAGGATTGAGTGCAGGGCTAGGAATATGGCATCAACTGTGTACCTGTTATGTCAGTAGGCAAATTGTAGGGGATTGAGGCAGGCTGGGGGACTTGAGTTGATGTGGGCCATGGCCAGCCACTCGAAGAACTTCATGATTACTGAGGTCAGAGCTATTGGGCGGTAATCATTAAGGCACATTGCGGGATGATGGTAGTCTTCTTGAAGCAGATGGGGACTTCGGCTTGTGGGAAGGAAAGGTTGAAGGTGTCAGTGAATACCTCCACACAGTTGATCTGCACGGTATGCGAGTGCTCAGCCGGGGAGACTGTCTGGGCCTGTTGCTTTCCTTGGGTTGGCTCCCAGGAAGACCGATCTGATGTCTGCAGATGTGACCAAGGGAACAGGTGTGTCCGGGGCTGTCAGAGCTGGTGTCACTGCACCGCTGGCATTCTGCTCAAACCGAGCATAGAAAGGACATCAGGGAGGGATGTGTCTTTGATGGCTATCTTGCTCTGCTTCATTTTGCATAATGTAAGGTTGTTTAGGCCTTGCCATTGGCAGTGAGAGTCTGTTTGGTAGATTTAGGCCTCTGACTTGGTCCGGTACTGCCTCTTGACATCCCTGATGGTTTTGCGGTGGTCATATCTGGATGTCCTGTAGTAGTCTGGGTCATCCAACTTGAATGCTGCATATCTGGTCTTCAGTATGGAGTAGTATCTCATAGGATTTGTTTCCTTGCTGTATGAGTCTTTGGTCCAACTAGTCCATGCTGACCATGTTCTCAAACTAACCCCTCACCTTCTATGCTCCAGTGAAGAATGTCCCAGCCCATCTAGCCTACTTTTATAACTCAAACCCTCCATTCCTGGCAAAATTCTAGTAAATCTTTTCTGAACCCTCTCCAGTTTAATAATATCCTTCCTATAATAGGGCAACCAGAACTGCACACAGTACTCCAGAAGAGGCCTCATCAATGCCCTGTACGAACTCAACATGACCTCCCAATTCCTATAGTCAAAGGTCTGAGCAATGAAGGTAAGCATGCCGAATGTCTTCTTAACCACCCTGTCTGCCTATGATGCAAATTTCAAAGAATTATGTAGCGGAACCGCTAGGTGTCTACGACACTACCCGGGGCCCTACCATTAATTATACAAGTGCTGCCCTTGTTTGTTTTACCAAAATACAATAACTCACATTTATCCAAATTAAAAACCTTCATCTGCCACTCCTCAGCCCAATGACCCAAATGATCAAGATCTCTTTGTAATATTAAATAATCTTCTTTACTGTTCACAATACCACCAATTTTAGAGTCACAAGCAAACTTATTAAGCATGCCTCCTATATCATCATCCAAATCATTCATGTAAATGACAGAAAAATGTAGACCCAGTACCAAACACCGCTGGTCACAGGCCTTCAATTTGAAAACCAACCCTCCACCGCCACCTTTAGAGAAGGAATTGGTGGAGGATGATCTCAGGGAAGGGAGTTTTGAATTTCTATACCAAGTTGCTATTAAAAAGGAAGAGATGTTGTGAGTCTTAAAAGGTATTAAGGTAGGTAAGTCCCCGCATCTGATGGGATCTATCCCATAATATTAAGGGAGGCAAGAGAATAAATTGACAGATATCTTTGTATCCTCTTTAGCCAGAGGTGTGGTCCCAGAGGACTGGAGAATAGCCAATGTTGACCCATTGTTTAAGAAGGGTAACAGGGATAATCCTGGAAATTACAAGCCTGTGAGCCTCACGTCAGTGGTAAGATTCTCAGGGATAAGATCTATACGTATTTAGAAGCAAATGGACTTGTTAGCAATAGACAACATGGTTTTGTGTAGGGGAGGTCATGCCTCACTAACCTGATCAAGTTTTTTGAGGTGGTGACAAAGATGATTGATGAGGGAAAAGCGGTTGATGTTGTCTACATGGACTTCAGTAAAGCCTTTGACAAGCCTTATGGCAGACTGCTACAAAAGGTGGAGTCACATGGTATCAGAGGTGAGCTGGCAAGATGGATACAGAACTGGCTTAGTCATTGGAGACAGAAGGTAGCGGTGGAGGGATAATTTTCAGAATGGAGGGTTGTGACTGGTGGTGTTCCACAGAGATCAGTGCTGGGACCTCTGCTGTTCGTGGTCTATATAAATGATTTGGAAGGAAACATGGCTGGTCAAATTACTAAGTTTGCGGACGATACAAAGATTGGTGGAGTTGCAGATAGTGAGGAGGATTGTCAGAGCATACAGCAGGATGTAGATCAGGTGAAGGCATGGGCAGAAAAATGCCAGATGGACTTTAATCGAGACAAATGTGAGGTGATGCATTTTGGAAGGTCAAGTACAGGCGGGAATTATACAGTGAATGGCAGAACCCTTAGGAGTATTGATATGCAGAGGGATCTGGGTGTGCAGGTCACAGATCACTGAAGGTGGCAGCTCAGGCAGATAAGGTAGTGAAAAAGGCCTATGGCATGCTTGCCTTCATTGGAAGAGGCACTGAGTATAAGGATAGGCAAGTTTTATGGTGCAGCTTTATAAAATGTTAATTTGGCCACACCTGGAATATTGCGTACAGTTCCGGTCACCACACTACCAGAAGGATGTGGATGCTTCAGAGAGAGTACAGAAAAGGTTTACCAGGATGTTACCTGGTATGGGGGATTTTACCTATGAAGAATGGTTGGATAGACTGGGTTTGTTTTCATCAGAATGCAGGAGGTTGAGGGGCAACCTGATAGAAGTTTATAACATTGTGAATAACATGGACAGAGGGGAAAGTATGAGATTTTTTCCCCCAGGGTGGCGGGGTCGATTACTAGGGGACACAGGTTCAAGGTGCTGGGAGGGGGGTGAAATTTAAGAGATGTGCGAGGCAAGTTTTTCATACAAAAGGGTGGTGAGTGCCTGGAATGCACTGCCAGAGGTGGTGGTGGAAGTAGACAATAGCAGCATTAAAGAAACACCTGGACAAATACATGAATAGGAAGGGAATAGAGGGATACAGATCCTGTGAGTGAAGACAGTTTTAGTATGGAAGGGAAAAATGTGTTGGCACAGGCTTGGAGGGCCAAATGACCTGTTCTTGTGCTCTATTTTCCTTTGTTCACCTTCTGTCTCCCACTATAAGGCCAATTTTGTATCTATTGGCAAGCTCACCTGGAATCCCATGTATCTAACTTTCCTAATTAGTTTACCATGCAGAACCTTCAAGGACTTTAGTAAAGCCTAAGTAAACAACATCCACTGCTCTGCCCTCGTCAAACTTTTTGGTTACTTCCTCAAAAAGACTCAATCAAGTTTGTCGAGACATGATTTCCTTTGCACTAAACCATGCTGACTATCCCTAATCATTCCTTGCCTCTCCAAATGCATGTAAAGGCTATCTTTCAGAATCACTTCCGATAACGTACTCACCACAATCTCCTTATAGGTCCGTCACTGCCTATCTAACATCTTAACTTTTAACTTATTTTCCCCATCTAGTTTAGCCAACTCTGTCTTCATATCTTCGTAATTCTTTCCAGAACAAGAAATCATAGCTAAAATTAAGCTATCACTCATTTAAGATAGAGTTGAGGAAATTTCTCTCAGAGGGTTGGAATTTGCTTCTTCAAGAAGCAATGGATGCAGAATCTTTAAAAATTTTTAAGGCAGAGATAGATAGATTCTTGATTACCAACAAGAAAAATTATTGAGGTATGCAGGAATATACAGCTGAAGTTAAAATCAGATCGGCCATGTTCAAGAGCCGAATGGCTGTAGTGTTGGGCTTAAAAAAGTCTCCAAACCAGACTATTAGGGGTTAATGGTTAAGCATCAATTGGACACAACATTGAACAACTGAAGCAAAAATGGAAAAATAGGCCTGGTGTAAAAAATAGCCTGTTTTGGCTGGATGGTATCTGTATAACCTTGTCTGTCTGAAGGAAACATAAATTTATATAGTTAACATGGAGCCACCTGCAGATGTTTTCAACTTGTTTTCTGCACAATGTAATATCTGGAAAAGTACGAGAAGTACTACGAAATGGTGATATAGCTCATAACCAGAATTGTATGAATATCAAGGACTTTGTCCCATTCATTGAACTTTCCCCACTGGGCCGGCTTCAAGAGATTGGGGGCCGTGGACATTCACCATCGGACTGGGGTTTGTGAAACCAGTACCATGGAATCTGAGATAGAGCTCGAAGTGCCAGCGTCCATAGTCCCTGGCATGAAGACAAAGCCGTGGGTATAAAGTAGTTTAAGCTAATAGATTCACAAATTAATTAGTATATGTATTAAGTAGACTAAACTAATAAAATTAGCTATACATGGAAGTGCATGTGTCTTCTTATAATCACTTTGATCAGACCTTAAAGAACCTGTTATGTACTTTCAGCCTAACAACACATTGGCCTACTCTTGTTCCTTGTTCATAATTATCTGATAATAAATTCAAACACAAATTTTTCTGATCAAACTGAATATCAAAGTCTACCGTATTCTGAACGTCACTGTCTACCGTGTTATAACCACTATTCCTGACAGGATATTATACTTCTGTGATAATTAATTATTCCAGTTTCATTATAAATTACCAGATATAAAATGTGCATTCCCTGATTGGGTCCACAACGTATTGTTCCAAGAACTGCCCCGAACACATTTTATGAATTTCCTCAAGTCTACCATTACCAATTTGATTTAGATCATCTGAAATTTGAAATCACCTACTATTATTCAAGAACTTTTCATAAGGTTAATTTTAATTTTTCACGTCAAAATCATTTTTCTGTATTGTACTGATCTCACCCTATAACTCATTTCCTTTTCCTTTCTTCTCAACCTTTTGCGATGTTAAATAACTTTAAATATTCAACCATCGTCAACATACAACGATGAATCTATGATAGCTTTCATATAAACCTAGCTACTTCCGGTTTGTGCCATCAATTTGTGCATTTTGCTTTAAATGCTGTGTGCACTTTCCAAATTTCTCTTCACAGGCAAAATTACCTCAGGGGTAGCATGAGGAGAGATATGAGAGAAGACAAAAATTGATACAAATTCAGGGCCAAGGTAGGGGGAACCTTAGAGAGAGTCTAATTGGGTGGGCTAGCTGAAGGGAGTGAAGAAGCAAAGTTATTTGATTATATGATTTTGAACATAATGGCAAAGAAGTCCACAAATGCAATCCAAGGAACCTTTCAATGCAATCTCGTTTCACAATTGCTATTAGAGCAATCACATGATTGTACTGATCCACTTAAATGCAGTATGTAACCCATTATATAAATGCAAGATAAAAATCTTAAATTGGACATGTACCAATTTGTAAAATATGCTGTGATTTAATAACATAAATTGTTTAGTTAAGGTCTAATTTATTCAGAATGTAGGAAATAAACATGTAGAATACAGATGCACTTTCAAAGGAACAGATTAAAACTTTACTAGTAAGGTGATAAAATGATGTAGTCAGATCAGTCTTACCACAATTTCAGCAGCAAAGGTTTTCAATGAGTTGTTCTCAATCTCTTCAGTTAATGGACATAATTGTGCTGTCAGCAGAGGGTATTCCAAACTTTTCATGCAACTATATCAATTGTAAATACATCAATTAGGTGGCATTCATTAATTTGTTTGACAAAAGCCCTTAGTCAACAACATGCTGATCATTGAAATGAAAATTAAGTACCTACAATTTCAGTAGTTCATCCTTTAGCTCATTACAGGAAGGGTTTCCCTCAGATTCTGTTGCGTCACTCACTTCATCCACAAATGGTTTAATAAAAGAGGTTACAGCCATGCAACACTTGCAAAGTTCATATTCATCCTGTTTACGGTGCTCATTAGTATAAGGTACAGGTAGTTTGGAGAGTTGGCTATGAATGGTTGCAAGAGACAACCCCACAGAATATGCCTTTTTATGTTTCATCTTTAACAGCACTGGGAAAAAAATTAAGAAATTAAATCCAAGAGATCAAGTAAAACCTCTTTAAAATGACATTTTATTACAAGAAAAGCAAAAATACAAAATATTAACTAATCTAAAATTCCATACTTGCAGAATACCAGACCATATCTAAAACCAAAGTCAGTTTGTGACTTAACAAAAAGTAGTCAAGCCAGACATTGCTTAAGGAATATGTTTAATTAAAGGCAAATTGGTCTTTTAAGAAAGACTTGACATTTTCCTATGATTACAAGTAATGGTTAGCTTGGAATTAGGTCTTGAAAATTTATATTACATCATAGGTACATCACAGAATCTTATTAATACATTTAGAATAAAAGTAAAGATTTCTAAAGGTCTTCAAACAAGATGAATTCTGCCTTCCCAAGCATTCTGATTGTTTCTTTAAAGACAGCTCAATTAAATAGACAATACAACAAAATTATATGTAAGGCTTTGTTTTTGCAGAGGCCACTTGAAGCAAGAACTGGGGTAGAGAGCATGTGATTTTATGCCACTGGCTGGTGTGTCATTTTTAGGAGGGCCAGATTGCTGCATTTCAGTGGCGGGAGTCAGGAGAGTGCGAGCCAGGGAGCAGCCAGGAAATTACGTTTGAGTATAAAATAATTGCCTCGTGAATAGGTGGAGCGAAGGCTGAGCAGGAGCAAATGCAGACACAGGGACTGCTGGGTAAGTGAACTAATATATTCAGGCACTGGCTAAACCCGAAACACTACACGTGTAGTGTCTCCCACCCATCCTCCTCCTCTAACCAAAAAAAAGCCTCTGTGTGGAGGGTCGGTAAGGTATTTTTCTTTTCTCTTACTTTTTCTTTATCTCTTTTGGCAATTTAGAGCAGAGGGGATGGAAGCTAGGGCAGTTGCATGCTCCTCTTGTAGGATGTGGGAGGTAAGGGTCACCACTAGTGTCCCTGCTGACTTCACCTGCGAGAAGTGCACCCAACTCCAGCTCCTCACAGACCCCGTTAGGGAACTGAAGCTGGAGTTGGATGAACTCCAGATCATTCGCGAGGCTGAGGGGGTGCTAGAGAGGAGTTACAGGAAGATACTCACACCTAAGTTACAGGATAAAGGTAGCTGGGTGACTGTCAGGAGAGGGAAAGGGAATAGGCAGACAGTGCAGGGATCCCCTATGGCCGTTCCCCCCAATAATAAGTATATCACTTTGGATACTGTTGTGGGGGACGACCTACCAGGGGAAAGCCATAGCGGCCAGGTCTCTGGCACTGAGCCTGGCTCTGTGGCTCAGAAGGGAAGGGGGAGAATAGGAGAGCAATAGTGATAGGAGATTCAACGGTTAGGGGAACAGACAGGAGATTCTGCGTTGCAAACGAGACTCCCAGATGGTATGTTGCCTCCCAGGTGCCAGGGCCAGGGATGTCTCGAACCGAGTCTATAGGATTCTTAAGGGGGGAGGGTGAGCAGCCAGAAGTTGTGGTACACATCGGTACCAATGACATAACTAGGAAAAGGGATGAGGACCTGAAAAGTGAATATAGGGAGTTAGGTTGGAAGCTAAAAGGCAAGACAAGCAGAGTAGTAATCTCAGGATTACTACCGATGCCATGGGCTAGTGAGGCTAGGAATAGAGAGCGAGTGCAGCTGAACACGTGGCTACAGAGCTGGTATAGGAGGGAGGACTTCAGATATGTGAATCATTGGGTTACCTTCTGGGGTAGGTGGGACCTGTGCAAGAAGGATGGGTGCACCTGAACTGGAGGGGCACCAATATCCTGAATGGGAGGTTTGCTCGAGCTGTTCAGGAGGGTTTAAACCAGTTTGTCAGGGGGATGCTATGGATCAGAGGATGGGGTAGCTGGTGTCCAGGCAGATACAGCATGCAGAGAGTCTGTGAGGAAGGATAGACAGTTGATAAGGCAAAGTTGCAGTCAGTGTGACAGGTTGAAGTGTGTCTATTTTGACGCAAGAAGTGTCAGGAATAAGGGTGATGCACTTAGAGCATGGATCAGTACTTGGAGCTACGATGTTGTGGCCATCACGGAGACTTGAATATCACAGGGGCAGGAATGGTTTGTTGGATGTTCCAGGGCTTAGAAGTTTCAAAAGAAATAGGGAGGGAGGTAAAAGAGTTGGGGGAGTGGCATTGCTAATCAGGGATAGTATCACAGCTGCAGAAAGGGAGGTCGTGCAGGAGGGTTTCTTTACTGAGTCAGTACAGGTGGAAGTCAGAAACAGGAAAGGAGCAGTCACTTTATTGGGAGTTTTCTGTAGACACCCCAGGAGCAACAGAGACACTGAGGAACAGGTTGGGAGGCAGATTTTGGAAAGGTGCAGAAGTAATAGGGTTGTTGTCATGAGTACTTCAACTTCCCTAATATCGACTGGAACCTCCTAAGTGCAAATAGTTTGGATGGAGCAGATTTTGTCAGGTGTGTCCAGGAAGGATTTCTTGGGTCATCAAACAGGCTGATGTTAGGAAGGGGGATACGCTAGAAATTTTGAAAAACATGAGGATAGGTAAGTCCCCTACGCCAGACAGGATATACCTATGGTTAGTATGGGAAGTGAGGGAAGAGATTGCAGCACCTTTGGCGATGATCTTTGCTTCCTCATTGTCCACTGGAGTAGTACCAGATGACCGGAGGGTGGCAAATGTTATTCCCTTGTTCAAGAAAGGGAATAGGGATAACCCTGGGAATTACAGACCAGTCAGTCTTACTGCTGTACTGGGCAAATTATAGGAAAGGATTCTAAGAGATAGTATTTATGTTTATTTGGAAAAGCATAGTTTGATTAGAGATAGTCAGTGTGGCTTTGTGAGGGGCAGGTCATGCCTCACAAGCCTGATTGAATTATTTGAGGATGTGACAAAACACATTGATGAAGGTAGAGCAGTGGATGTGGTGTATATGGATTTTAGCAAGGCATTCGATAAGGTTCCCCATAGTAGGCTCATTCAGAAAGTAAGGAGGCATGGGATTCAGGGAAATTTGTCTGTCTGGATACAGAATTAGCTGTCCAATAGAAGACAGAGGGTGGTAGTAGATAGAAAGTATTCAGCCTGGAGCTCGGTTACCAGTGGCATTCTGCAGGGATCTGGGACCTCTGCTCTTTGTGATTTTCAGAAATGACTTGGATGAGGAAGTGGAAGAGTGGGTTAGTAAGTTTGCCAATGACACGAAGGTTGGTGGAATTGTGGATAGTATGGAGGGCTGTTGTAGGTTGCAACGGGACATTGACAGATTGCAGAGCTGGGTAAAGAAGTGGCAGATGGAATTCAACCCGGAAAAGTGTGATGTGATTCATTTTGGAAGGTCGAATTTGAGTGCAGAATACAGGGTTAATGGCAGGATTCTTGGCAGTGTGGAGGAACAGAGGGATCTTGGAGTCCACATCCACAGATCCCTCAAAGTTGCCACCCAAGTTGATAGGGTTGTTAAGAAGGAGTATGGTGTGTTGGCTTCCATTAGCAGGGGGATTGAATTTAAGAGCCGTGAGGTTATGCTGCAGCTCTATAAAACTCTGGTTAGACCACACTTGGAATAATGTGTTCAGTTCTGGCCGCCTCATTATTGGAACGATGTGGAAGCTTTAGAAAGGGTGCAGAGAAGATTTACCAGGATGCTGCCTAGACTGGAGGGCAGGTCTTATGAGGAAAGGTTGAGGGAGCTAGGGCTTTTCTCATTGGAGCGAAGAAGGACGAGAGGTGACTTGATAGAGCTGTACAAGATGATGAGAGGCATAGATAGAGTGGATAGCCAGAGACTTTTTCTCAGAACGGAAATGGCTATCACGAGGGGGTATAATTTTAAGATGATTGGAGGAAGGTATAGGGGAGATGTCAGAGGTAGGTTCATTACACAGAGAGTGGTGGGTGCATGGAATGCACTGCCAGCAGTGGTAGTAGAGTCAGATACATTAGGGACATTTAAGCAACTCTTGGATAGGCACACGGATGATAGTAAAATGAACGGTATGCAGGTTAATTTGATCTTAGAGTAGGATAATAGGTCAGCACAACATCATGGGCCGAATGGCCTGTACTGTACTGTACTGTTCTATGTTCTAGAACTGTGAATCATCTTTACTTGGATAAGTGTGCCTTATGGGCATAAGTTGATCAATCGAGTCAAGATTAATGACACGGTAACTGATCCCAACCCAGGGTTGTGACCCTATTTGAGCTTACCCCATAATGCAAAGACCCTGCTTACAATCTCTGGTGCTGTGATAGATATTTGATTCTACGTAGTCTTAACATGCATTGAAATAAATTATACAATAGTTTTCTATAAAATCCTCATATTTATAAACTATTTCAAATTACCTCTCTGAAGTGGCTGCAGAAGCAATAGGATTATTTTGGCGATGTTATTTCCAACAGACTCCTCTATCTGTTCAAGTAAACCCACTAGAAGCTCCTTTGGGTTACTTATCTATAAGGAAAACACATCAGATTGTGAAGAAATTCATCTCAATTTCAGATAAGTTAATACAATTTCAGAATAAAATTTAAAAGTTTGAGGCTTTTTTTTAATAATATAAACTGTTAATGTCATATCTGTTGTATTTGTCAAATGCTCCTTGTTTGGCTTTATTCAATCATGCTTTGAGGTAGCTGCTCAATAGAATTTTCATCCTACAATGTCCCTGTCACTGCATTAACTGTACACTGCGGTTAGACAGAGCTTCATAACCTCCAACTCCTGCCACTTAATCAGTAATGCATTCTGATGGAAATCCAATTTGACCTGACTTTCTGGGAAAGCCACGGACCTCCTCAAAAATTTAAAAATCTTGACAAAACAAAGTTTCCTATAAAATGAACATACAAGCAGTCGAATTAGGAACACGTATAGGCCATTTGACCACAAAGATCTCCTGACTGTGGTCTCAATCTACTCACCTAACCGCCCCTAATGTTTGATTCCTTTTTCCTTTATTCATCGAGAATCTAAATCTAACTCAGCCTTAAAAATATTCAATAAGCCTGTCTTCACTGAGCCCAGGGAAGAGAACGCCACAAATTCATGACCCTCAAAAAAATGCCATTTTCATTTATATAGCATCTTTCACAATTCAGGACAGCCCAAACTGCTTCAAACCCAATGAAGTATAGTCACTCTTATCGAGTGGGAAATGTGGCAGCTAATTTTGTGCATAGCAATCTCGCACAAACAAGCAACATGACAGTGGCCAGATTCTCTGCATAAGCGATGTTGCTTGAAAGATTAAAAACTGATCAGGACCTTGGGTAAAATTCTACTGTTCTTGTTTAAATTAGTGCCTTACTGTCTTTTTACATTCAACCGAATGGGGGCTTGAACCCACAGGTTTCTCACTCAGAAGCAAGAGTGCTACAACTGAGTCAGGGTTTTAAAATGTTATTTCAGCTAACCTAGAAACTTAAGAATGAAGCTTGTTCCACAAGCTCTACTCCAATCATTTACCTCAAATCGAGGTTTACTTCAACCGATTATTGAAGGACTAGTGCACTGTCAGGTGATCATTTTTGTTGATTTGACATTAAGTCTTAGAGCAGTTGAGATGGTAGTTACGGCATTGGCATGCTCCTCCTGCAGAATGCTGGTGCTCAGGAAGACTTCCATCGTCCCTAATGACTACACCGGTGGGAAGTGCC
The DNA here is from genome assembly GCF_021869965.1 of Rhincodon typus. Lineage (NCBI taxonomy): Eukaryota > Metazoa > Chordata > Chondrichthyes > Orectolobiformes > Rhincodontidae > Rhincodon > Rhincodon typus. Next base: position 65,736,457 of record NC_063341.1, on the reverse strand, counting down.
CCCAGCTGCAGCTCCTGGGAGATCGTGTTAAGGAGCTGGAGTTGGATGCACTCAGGAGTATCCAAGATGCTGAGTGCATTTCTGAAGAAGGGTCTAGGCCCGAAACGTCAGCTTTCTTGCTCCTCTGATGCTGCTTAGCCTGCTGTGTTCATCCAGCTCTACACTTTGTTATCTCAGATTCTCCAGCATCTGCAGTTCCTACTATACTGGATACTGTTGTCGGGGAGGATGACTGATCAGGGAAAGCAACAGTAGCCAGGTTGGTGGTACTGTGACTGGCTCTGGGGCATAGCGGGAAAGGGTAAAGCTAAACAGGACATAAGTGACAGGAGATTTGACAATTAGGGGGACTGAAAGAAGATTCTGTGGACGCAAACCGGAATCCAGGATGGTGTGTTGCTTCCCGGGTGCCAGGGTCCAGGATGTCTCAGAGCAGCTGCAGAACATTCTCGGGGAGGTGGGGTAGGTGAGCAGCCAGAAGTCATTGTACACATTGGCACGAATGACAAAGGTAGAAACAGGAACAAGGTCCTGCGAAGTGTTTATAAAGAGCTAGGAAAAACGTTAAAAACTAGGACTTTGACAGTGGTAATCTCCGGATTACTTCCAGTGGCACATGCTAGTGGCGGTAAGAACAGGAGGATATGGCAGATGAATGAATGGCTAAAGAATTGGTGCAGGGGGCAAGGATTCAGATTCCCAGATCGTTGGGATCTTTTCTGGGGCCGAGGTGACTTGTTCGGGAGAGGCGTTTTGCACCTGAACTGGAGGGGGACGAATATCCTGGGAGGCAGATTTGCTAGTGCTGCAAGGGAGGATTTAAACTAGATTGGCAGTGGGGTGGGATCCTCAAGTGCAGGGAGGCAAGTGTGAGGCTGGAAGGAGATACAGTAATCAGAAATAGCAGGTTGAAGAGACAGGTCAAGCTGGAACATGACAGGGAGCAAGGAATGCCCGTGGGATTAAACTGCATCTATTTCAATGCAAAAGGGCTGACAGGTAAGGCCGATGAACTCAGGGAGTGGATAGGTATGTGGGACTCTGATATTATAGCCATCACAGAAACATGGCTAAGGGAGGGGCAGGACTGGCAGCTTAATGTGCCAGGCTACAGATGCTTTAGATGGGATACAGGCAGAGGAAAGAGTGGAGGGGGGTTGCATTTTTGATTGGGGGGGTATCACAGCTGTAGTCAGAGATGAAATAACTGAGGGATCATCCAGTGAGGCTTTGTGGGTGGAGCTAAGAAATAAGAAGGGGATGGTGACGCTGTTGGGGTTGTACTATAGGCCCCCAAATGGTCAACAGGAATTAGAGAAACATGCAGGGAGATTAGGGAGACTGCAGAAGCAATAGGGTTGTCATAGTGGGGGATTTAAATTTTCCTAACATAGACTGGGATTGCCAAAGTGTTAAGGGCTTAGATGGGGTGGAATATGTTAAATATGTTCAGGAAAGTTTCCTCAAGCAGTATATAGAGGGTCCTACTTGGGAAGGGGCAAAACTCAATCTACACTTGGGAAATAGGGCAGGACAGGTGACTGAGGTGACAGTAGGGGAGCACTTTGGGACCAGTGAACATAGTTCTATTAATTTTGAAATAGTTATGGAGAAGGACAAAACTTGTCTACTGGTTCAAGTTCTAAACTGGGGCAAGGCAAATTTTGATGGAATTAGACAGGAGCTTGCAGGGGTTGATTGGAGTAGTTTGTTTGCAGGCAAAGGGACCTCTGGAAAGTGGGCAGCTTTTAAAAATGTGATAGCTAGAGTTCAAGTTCTTTAGTTCCCGTGAGGGTGAAGGGCAAGGTTGGTAGGAGTAGGGAACCCTGGATGATAAGAGATATTGAGGCTTTGACCAGAAAAAAGGAGGCACGACTCAGGAACAGGCAGCTAGGATCAAGGGAATTCCTGGAAATTTATAAGGGATGTAGGAATTTACTGAAGGAGGAAATCAAGAGAGCGAAAAGGCGGCATGAGATAGCTTTGGCTGAGAAGATCAGGGTAAATCCAAAGAGATTCTTTAAGTATGTTAAAGGAAAAAGAATGACCAGCGAGAGAATCAGAACCTTCAAGGACCAAAGTGGACATGTAACTGCAGGAGATGGGCGGAGTCTTGAATGAATATTTCTCCTCTGTGTTTACAGTGGAGAAAGACATGAAGACTTGGGAACTGGGGGAAGTTTGTGGCAATATCATAGTAGAGGAGGAAGTATTAGGACGTATGAAGGTGGATAATTCTCCTGGTCCTGACCAGATATATCCAAGACCCCTGCAAGAGGCTAGAGAAGAAATTGCAGGAACATATTTACTCATCGTTAGGCAAAGGTGAGATCCCGGAAGACTGGTAGGTAGCGAATGTTGTGCCCTTATTCAAGAAGGGCTGCAGAGAAAAACCTGGGAATTATAGATCAGTGAGCTTAACACCTGTGGTAGGTATGTTACTTGAGAAAATTCTGAGAGATAAGATACACATGCATTTGGAAAAACAGCGTTTGATTAGGAGTAGTCAGCGTGGCTTCTTGTTTGGGAGATCATGCCTCACAAATTTGTTAGAGTTCGTTGATGAAGTGCCCAGGAAAGTTGATGAGGGCAGGGCAGTAGACGTAGTTTATGTAGATTTCATTAAAGCTTTTCATAAGTTTTCACATGGTAGGCTGCTCTGGAAGGTTAGATCGCACAGAATCCATGAAGAATTGGCAAACTGAATTCACAATTGGCTTGATGTTAGCAGAGAGTAACAGTGGAAGGATGCTTGTTGCACTGGAGCCCTGCGACTAGTGGTCTGCCTCAGGGGTCAGTGCTGGGCCTATTGCTGTTTGTTATCTATATCAATGACTTGGATGAGAATGTATAAGGCATGATTAGTAACTTTCTGAATGACACTAAAACAGGCAGTATCCTGGACAGTGAGGAATTTTATCAGAAATTGCAGCGGGATCTTGATCAACTGGGGAAGTGGGCCAAGAAATGACAAATAGAGTTCAATATAGAGAAGTGTCAGGTGTTACATTTTAGAAAGTCAAATCAAGGAAGGAGTTTCATGGTGAATGGTAGGGCCTTAAGGACTGTAGTGGAACAGACTGACCTTGGAGTTCAGGTGTACGGTTCTCTGAAAATGGAGTCGTAGGTAGACAGGGAAGTAAAGAAGGCTTTTGGCACACTGGCCTTCACTAGTCAAGGCACTGAGTATAGAAGTTGGGAAATTATGATGCAGTTATACAGGATGTTGGTGAGGATGCACTTGGAGTATTGTGTTCAGTTTTGGTCACCTAGCTATAGGAAGGATGTTATTAACAGGAAAGAGTGCAGATGAAATTTACAAGGATGTTGCCAGGACTCAAGGGACTCAGTTATAGGGACAGGTTGGACAAGCCAGGGCTTTTTTCTTTACAGCATAGGAGACTGAGGGGGGAATCTTATAGAAGTGTATAAGATCATGAGAGGCACGGATAGGCTGAATGCGCTCAGTCTTTTTTCTCAGGGTTGGGGAATTGAGGACTAGACGGCATCAGTTTAATGGTAAGAAGGGAAAGAATACATGGGGACCTGAGGGGCAACTTTTTCTTTTACACAGAGGGTAGTATGCATATGGAATGAGCCGCCAGCTGAAGTGGTGAGGAGGGTACATTAGCGACATTTCAAAGGCATTCGGATGAATAGATGGATAGGAAAGATTTAGAAGGATATGGGCCAAGTGCAGGGAAATGGGGTTAGCACGGATGGACATTTTCGTCAGCAGGGACCAGTTTGGGCCAAAGGGCCTGTCTCCATGCTGTAGGACTCTATGACTCTCTAAGTCTATATTCCCTTCACTTATTCCATGTGAAAGATCTCTTGGCACCTTTTGTAGAAGGGTTAAATAATCCCAGTGTCTGAGTTAACAATTTTCTCTTGATCAGCAATAGACCACAAGATATAGGAGCGAATTGGGCCATTTGGCCTATCAAGTCTGTTCCGTCATTTGATCATGGCTGACATTTTTCTCAACCTCATTCTCCTACCTTCTCCTTGCAACTCTTGATCCGTCTACTAATCAAGAACCTATCTTAAACACACTCAACAATTTGGCCTCCAAAGTCTTCTGCAGCAATGAGTTTGACAGATTAACTACTCTCTGGCTGATGAAATTCCTTGTCATTTCAGTTTTGAGTTCTAAAGCTTCATGCCTTCACTCTGAGGCTGTGCCCTACGGTTCTAGTCTCTCCTACTTGTTGAAATATCTTCTCCACGTCCACTCTGTCCAGGCTCACAAGTCCATAAATGAGATGCCCCTCATCCTTCTAAACTCCATAGACTGCAGATCCAGAGTCCTCAACTGCTGTTCATATGACAAACCCTTCATCTTCAGGATCATTCTTGTAAACCTTCTATGGAGCCCCTCCAATGCCAGCAGCACATCCTTCTTAAGATATGGGGCTCAAAACTGCTCACAATATTCCAAATACAGCCTCAGCTGTACATTTCTCTTTTTGTGTTCTTGCCCTCTTGAAATGAAAGGCAACATTGCATTTGCCTTCTTAACTGCCAACTGAATCTGCACATTAGCCGTAAGAGAACCCTGAACGAACACTCTAAGTCCCTTTGTCATAGTGTCATACAGCATGGAAATAGACGCTTCGGTTCAACTCATCCACGGCAACCAAACTAAACTAGTCCCACTTGCCTGCATTTGGCCCATATCCCTCTAAACCTTTTCTATTCATGTACCTGTCCAAAAGTTTTTAAAATGTTGCAACTGTAACTGCATCTACCACTTCTGCTGACAGTTCATTCCACATACGAACAACCCTGTGCGAAAAAGTTGCCCCTCAGATCCCTTTTTAATCTTTCTCCTCTAACCTTATAAATATGCCACCTAGTTTTGAACTCCCCCATCATAAGGAAAAAACCTTTGCTATTTGCTTTATCTATGCCCCTCATGATTTATAAATCTCTATAAGGTCACCCTTCAACCTCCTACGCTCCAGTGAAAACCGTCCCAGCCCATCAAGCCTCTCCTTATAACTCAAAGCCTCCAGTTCCGATAACATCATTGTAAATCTCTTCTGAACCCTCTCCAATTTAATAGTATCCTTCCTATAGCAGGGCATTCAGAACAGTACACAGCACTCCAAAAGTATCCTGCACAACCTCAACATGATATCCCAACTCCTATACTTAATGGTCTGAGCAATGAAGGCAAGCGTGCTAAGCACCTTCTTAACCACCCTGACTCCTGTGACTCATCAAAGTTTGTGCTTCAGAGGTCTGAATTTCCCTGTTTAGAAAATAGTCTATGCCTCCAATCTTCCTACCAAAGTGCATGACCTCACATTTTCCCACATTGTATTCCATCTGCCACTTCTTTGCCTACTCTCCTAACCTGTCCAAGTCCTTCTGCAGCCTCCCCGCTTACTCAACACTACCTGTGTCTCCACCTGTCTTTGTGTCATCTGCAAACTTAGCAACAATGCTCAGTTCCTCCATCCAGATTGTTAATGTATAACACGAATAGTTATGATCTCACTACTGACCCGTGTGGAAATCCATTAATCACCAACTGCAATCCTGAAAAAGACCCATTTATCCCACTCTGTCTTCTTCCAGTCAGCCAATCCTCTATCCATGCCAGTACCCTGCCTCTAACACCATGGGCTCTTACCTTATTTAGCACCCTCCTGTGTGATACCTTGTCAAAGGCTTCTGAAAATCCAAATAGATTACTTCAACTGGCTCTCCTTTGTTTAACTTGCTCGTTACCTCCTCAAAGAATTATAACTAATTTGTCAGGCATCACCTCCCCTTGACGAAGCCATGCTGACTCAGCCCTCTTTTATGACGCCCTTCCTCACCTTTAATGATGGACTCTAAAATCTTACCAATGACCGAGGTCGAGCTAACCAGCCTATAGTTTCCAGTATTCTGCCTCCGTCCCTTCTTAAACATGGGTGTTACATTAGCCATTTTCCAGTCCTCTGACACCCTCCCTGACTTCAGCGATTACTGAAAGATCACCACCAATGCCTATACAATCTCCTCAGCCATCTCCTTCAGAACTCTGGGGTGCAGTCCATTTGGTCCAGGTCACTTACCCATCTTAAGACCTTTCAGCTTCCCCAATACTTTCTCCTTACATTTCTCACTACACTTACATCTACCCCCTGACTCTCTTGAGGTTTTGGTATGTTACTAGGATTTTCCACAGTGAAAATTGATGCAAAGTACCCATTCAGTTTCTCCACCATTTCTTTGTTCCCCATTACTACTTCTCTAGCCTCATTTTCCAGTAGTCCAATGTCCACTTTTACTTCTTAGATATCTAAACAAACTCTTGCAATCTTCTTTTATATTACTAGCTAGCTTACCCTCATATTTCATCTTCTCCCCCCTCTTGCTTTTTTTAGTTATCCTCTGCTGATTTCTAAAAGTTTCCCAATCTTCCGGATTCCCACTGATCTTCACTACACTGCATGCTTCCAAGACAGTGTAAATAGTTGTTCACTCACTTATTGTTAATCTTGAATCCTGTATTGTGCAAATTGGTTAGCACCTGTGTCTACATAATAACTAACTGCACTTCAAAATATTTAATTGATTGTAAAGGGCTTCAGATATCTTAATGTGGAAGGTATTTGTTCTTAAAATACGTAACAAATACAAGAAGCTTTGCAGTCTGATATATGGATATTTCCCTAGTACACTCACTTACCTGTACTACATGGTTGAGTATTTTCAAGCAGTTTTCCTTGTGCTCAGTTTCTTGCTGGTCTTTCAAAGCACAACTGACAATAGGACCAACAACATTCCAGCCCATGCAGATAACAAAGTCCTGTAAGATGTTAAATGAGGGCAAGGTAAAAAAAAGAAGATAAAATGGTAGATCAAATTGGTCCAACAGTTAGAGATATCGATTTCTTCACAAAACGTTTGCTAATAAGGGTGAAGTTTGTCCTGGTATGGAGCAGTTGCGACAACATCAGCACAATGGCTAATTGGATCTTTTAAAAAATATAATGGCTATAACCTACAGCCATACTAGTCTGAAAACGCCCGATCTCATCTTATCTTGGAAGCTAAGCAGACTCAGGCCTGGTTAGTTCTTGGATAGGAGACCACCTGGGAATACCAAGTGCTTTAGGGTTTTGGAGCAGCATGGTGGCTTAGTGGTTAGCACTGCTGCTTCACAGTGCCAGGAACCCTGGGTTCAATTCCACCCTCAGGCAACTGTCTGTGTGGGGTTTGCACATTCTCCCTGTATCTGTATGGGTTTCCTCAAGGTAATAGCAACCACAACATGATTTAACTTTACATTATAATTTTAATTATAATCCCTCTATTCAAGACAGGAGGGAAGCACAGAACAGCAAACCATAGGCCTGTTAGCCTGAAATCTGTCACAGGAGAGATGTTATAATCAATCATGAATGAGTTTACACCTACACACTTTGAAAATCTCAAAGTAATCAGGAAGGATCAGCATAGTTTCATCAAAGTAAAATCAAGCTTAACCAATGTGTTGGACCTCTTTGAAGCTGTAACATGCGCTTTGGATAAAGGAAAGCCATACATGTTCAATACTTGGATTTCCAGAAGGCATTTGATAAGATGCCACAAGTGCAGAAAATAAAAGCTTATGGTGTAGGGGGTAGCATATGAACATGGATAAAAGATTGGGTGGCTGGCAGAAAACAGACAGTATATATAAAATGGGTCTTTTTCTGATTGGTAGGGTGTGACATGTCAAGTTCCACAGTAACTTTTTACAATTTAGATCAATGACTTAGATGGGAGAGTGAAGGCACAGCAGCTAAATTCACAGATGACACCAAAATGAAGAAGAAAATATGTTGTGGGGGAGACATAAGGAGGTTGCAGACAGATATGAAAATGTTGAGATAATGGGCAAAAATCTAGTGTATGGAAGTATAATGTAGAAAATGAAAAGTTGTTTGGCAAGAAAAAGGAGAATATTACTTAAATAATCTTCAGCTGGAAGTGCCAAGTGGGTGATCCATCTTGCCCTCCTCTAGAAGTCACCAGCAACACAGATGCCAATCTTCAGGCAGTTTGAATCACTGCATCTGATATGAAAAAAGAGTCGGAGACACTGGAAACTACAAAGGCTATGGGCCCTGACAATATCTCTGCTACAGTGTCAAAGGCTTGTGCTCCAGAACTTGCCACTCCCCTATCCAAGCAGTTCCGGAACAGCCATGACAAAATTGCCCGGTTATGTCCTATACACAAAATGCAAGACAAATCCAACCCAGCCAATTACCACCCCAGTCTAGTCTCAATCATCAATAAAGTGATGGAAGGTATCATCAACAGGGCTATCAAGTATCACTTACTTAGCAAATATCTGCTCACTAATTGCTCTGTTTGGATTCCACCAGGGCCACTGAGCTCCTTGACTTTGTTGCAGTCTTGGTCCAAACATGGACAAAAGCAATGAATTCCAGAAGTGAAAGTAACTGCCCTTGACATTAAGGCTGCATTTAACCAAGCATGGCATCAAGGAGCTCTAGCAAAACTGGAGTCAATGGGAATCGGGGGGAAAACTTCCTGCTGGTTGGATTCAAACCTATCACAAAAGAAAATGGTTATGGTGGGTGGAGGTCAGTCATCTCAGCTCCAGGACATCTCTTCAGAAGTTCCTTAGGGTAGTGTCCATCCTAGCTGAATTGATGACTTTCCTTCCATCACAAGGTCAGAAGTGGGGATGTTCGCTGATGATTGCACAACATTCAGCAACATCTGCGATTCCTCCAGTACTAAAACTATCCATGCACAAATGCAAGAAGATTTGGACAATGTCTAGGCTTGGGCTGACAAATGGCAAGTAACATTCACACCACATAAATACCAAAAATGAATTTGAGATTCAACGGGATCACCATCACTGAATCCCCCACTATCAACATCCTAGGGGTTACCATTGACCAGAAAATGCAATGGACTAGCATATATGTATTATGGCCACTGGAGCAGGTCAGGAAATAGGAATCTTGCAGTGAGTAATTCACATCTTGACTCCCCAAAGTCTGTCCACCATCTACAAGGCCCAAGTCAGGAGTGTGATGGAATACTCCCCACTTACCTGGATGAGTGCAGCTTCAACAACACTCAAGAAGTGTGACACCATTCAGAATCAAAGCAACCTGCTTGATTGGCACCACACCCACAAACATTCAGTCCATCACAGATACTCAGTAGCAGCAGTGTTCATCATCTATAAGATGCACTGCTGAAATTCACCAGGCTTCTAAGACAGAAACTTCTGAACTCATGACCACTTCCATCAAGAAGAACAAGGACAGCAGATACATGGGAACATCACCACCTGCAAGTTCCCCTCCAAAGCGCTCAGAATCCAAACTTGGAAATATATCACCGTTCCTTCAGTGTAGCCGGATCAAAATCCTGGAACACCCTTCCTAGTGGTATTGTGGGTTTACTTTCACCAAATGGACTGCAGCACTTCAAGAAGGCAGATCACCGTTACCTTTAAGGGACGGGCAATAAATGCTGGCTCAGCCAATGACACCCACATCCCATGAGTGAATTAAACAAAAACATGGATTTAGGTATTCTAGTACATAAGTCACAAAAGGTTAATATGTAATCAAGAAGGTTAATAGGATGCTACCCTCTATCGCAAAAGGAAATTAACATAAAAGTAAGGATGTCATGTTTCAGTCAGACAGGGCATTGTCTGGCCACATCTTAAATATTGTGCAGTTTTGGTCTCCTTATAACGGAAAGGAAGAAATACTTTGGAGACAGTTCAGGGGAGGTTTACTAGATTGACACATGGAACGAATGGGTTGACTTATGCGGAAAGGTTAGACAGGCTAAGGCTTCTTTCCAAGAACTTGGAAGAGCAAGGGGTAACTTGACCGAAGTGCATAAAAGTTTTATTGATCTTCACAAGGTATTAGATGTTTGGATCAGTCCGGAAATAGGGGGCACTGTTTTAAAATTAGGGGTCAACACTTTGAGAACAGAGATGATGAGAGTGTTTTTCTCTCAGAGGGTTGACAGACATTAGAACTCAGCCTCAAAAAAGAGTGGGCGCAGATCACTGAATATTTTTAGGACTAAGATGGATAGATTCTTGTTAGGATAGATGGGAATATGGAATTTAAAACACAAACAGGTGTTATTAATTCGCAGAGCAGACTCAAGGGGTCAAATTGTCTACTTCTGTTCCTATTTTGTTTTTCATAAGTATGATTAAAAGTTGTATGCTTCATTTTCAACTCAAAATCACATGGTTGTGCATGCGGGTCACATTCAATGTCTTCTTAAATACATTCTTAGCTGTAATTTCAGTGTAGTTGTGAAGAATTTTTACATTGTTGGTGGTATTGCTTTGTAGAGAAGTTAAATTGAGCAATATCATTAAAATACAAATTAACTCCACAGTTATCTACTGCTATTTAAAAGGACCCCTCCATGAAGAGACTGCTGTACTTCAATATTTAATCCCAAAATAAAACGATCTATAATACGCAATAGAAGAACTGTGTCATAATGACACATTTTGATATCCTTAATTGTTTGCTGCTTCTGAAATATTGATACTGCGTGAGAATACTTGATATAGAAGTCCAAAGCTTCAAAGCAAGATGTTTGTCCACGTTGCTCACCCAGTTACTTTTTGACAGATGTGAGATAAATGAATAGTATATTTATAAAGACAGATTAGACATGTTAAAAAATAATAATAGAACCTTGTTTTTCTCATCTTGCAGAATTTCCAAAAGTCTAGTTGCGTGCCCTTCTTCCAGGCATTGGCAGGCTGCTGACTGAAAAACGCTGTGATCTTCTTCTTTAAATTCTGTTTCAGGTAGGCCACGCTAAAACGAGCAAAATAACATTTTCATTCCACATAAAGTGCAAAGCAACTTCAGACAATTTTAACTGATACCACCTAAAGTAAAACATCTGCATACAACATTATGATGGTCAACTACACTCAAAGAATATAAATGTTATCAGACGAAAAGATAGAGAGGACTATTAATCCAGAGAGCCGGGTAATGTTCTGGGGACGTGGGTTCGAATCCTGCCATGGCAGATGGTGGAATTCGAATTCAATAAAAATCTGGAATTAAGAGTCTAATGACCCCATGAAACTATTGTCAATTGTTAGAAAAACCCATCTGGTTCACTAATGTCCTTTAGGAAAGAAAATTTCCATTCTTACTTGGTCTGAACTACATGTCACTCCAGACTCACAGCAACGTGGTTGACGCGTAACTGCTCTCTGGGATGGGCAGTAAATGCTGGCCTAGCCAGTGATGGCCTTATCCCATGAATGAATTAAAAAAAGGAGCAGAATAGGAATTTTGTCATGGCTGGTACGTTTCTCAACCCCGTTCTCCTACCTTCTCCTTGCAACCTATGATCCCCTTACCGATTAAGGACCTATCAATGACTTGGCCTCCACAGCCTTCTGTTGCAATGAGTTCCACAGATTCACCACTCACTGGCTGAAGAAATTTCTCCTCATCTCAGTTTTAAAGAATTGTCCCTTCACTCTGAGACTGTGCCTTCAGGTCCTAAACTCTTCTACTAGTGGAAACATTTTCTCCATATCCATCCTATTAAAGCCTCTAAGTTTTCGTATGTTTTAACAAGAGCCCCTCATCCTTCTAAACTCCATCGAGTACAGTCCCAGAGTCCTCAACCGCTCCTCATATGATAAGTTCATCAACCTGGAATCATTCTTGTAAACATCCTCTGGACTGTCTCCAACATCAGCACATCCTTCCTTAGAATACAGGGCCAATACAGGGCCCAAAACTGCTGATATTGTTATTCATTACTGGTCTACATTTCATTCGTAGAAACTAGGTTTGAAGCCAGTAACAATAATATCAAAATAATTAGATTTCCTTCATGCTTCCTGCTGTAGTCAGTGACTATAATAGATCAGCTTCTTTTACCTGAAAAAAAAATCCTGTAGTTCAGTTTCAAAAGTTAGACCTTTCATTAGTTACATTTGCAAATATTAATATTTCATAACGAGATGAAATACTAATTCACAGGCAAAATTAAATCATGCTTTTGTCATTTGTCTATTTGACAAACAGCTGATTTTTCTGCAGTCTGATTTTGAAACAACGGGGTAAATTCCTAGAAAACAAAGACAGACCTTCTAATTGGCTCCCTTTGGTGTACACCCATTCCCATGGCCACCTACGTCTGCTCCCAGGATCAGCGAGCCCAACTTCAACCCTCAGTCGCATCTCCTGAATCAAAAGTTTTTGTTACTTTTTTAATCTAAGGTTATTCTGGCAAGTTGGGAAATTTCCTGGTTCAAAATTTGGTCCCAAGTGTCTGCTAAGATGGAATGTCTACGTTTATTGCTGTATAAATATAGTACTTGAAGGGTCTGAGGTCCAGCTGGAAAATGTTTCAAATTTGGCAACATTTAGGATTGTTAAACAAAAAAATGTTATGGATTAGTACTTGCAGAATTGCTGTATCATCATCTCTAAAATGTAACTGTCCCTTGTACCAAATATGAATCATAACATAATGAAAGGATCATAAAAACTGCCAGTACTTACACATCGCTCAATTACTCCTTCCAGTTTTTCTAAAGCCATTTGCAACCACGTTCCACTAACACTTAGAACTGGAGGATAAAAGAAAAACACAGGCATTAAGTTTGAAGAAGGCAAGCACACGGAAACTACTTCGCAACTGCATTATCCCTGACTATTTTGTAATTATTTTAAGAGTTATTCCTCCAATGGTTCAGTTAATAAATCAACTACACATTTTGGAATTGAGCCACTGACCATGAATGACTCAGAAATTCAAAATAATCTACATTAATTCATTTTTGATTTCGATAATAGTCTGGGCATAAGCTAACTGACACCTGAACTGGGATGTATGAAAACTCAGGGTTCCCACTTCACATTTACATCAGTTTTAATTTCACACCCCAGTGAAAAGGGTCCCTGATTTACAAATGCCCGCCTTATCCCATACAGAAGTATAATTTTAAAGATCCGCAATATAAGCTTTTTCTCACACTTAAGAGTGGCTGTTTTATATTACCCTGCATTATATTCCAATTTGTGCACAAATCAACTTGCAAACATTCATAAACAGAACCCATTTGCAACACGGGAACTGTCTGTATATGTAAAAAGGTACAAGTGAGAAGTGTGATAGAATACTTCCCACTTGCAGCTAATTGTAGCTCAAATAACACTCAACATGCTCAACAACGTCCAGGACAAAGCAGCCTGTTTGAGTGGCATCACATCCACAGTCACTCCCTCCACCACCAACATTCATTAGCAGCAGTGTGCACCATCTATAGGATACACCAAAAAAATTCACCAAGACTCCTTAGACGGCACTTCCAAACCCATGGCCATTACCATGTAGAAGGACAAGGGAAGCTGATGTGTGGGACCAGTGCCTCTCACCAATTCCTCTCAAAGCTACTCACCATTCAAACTTGGAAATATGTCACTGTTCCTTCGGTGTCTCTGAGTCAAAATGCTGGAACTTCCTCCCTAACAGTATTGTGGGTGCATCTACAGTAAGTGGACTGCAGCAGTTCAAAAAGGCTGCTCACCATCAACTTTTCAACTGGGGTTAGGCAATAAATGTGGCCCAGCCAATGGTGAAACAACCCTTTCTTTCTTTCCCATTGCTACCCCAGGTTTTGGTGGGAAAATTAGTCAACAGTAATGACACTGCTATTGACAAGCAGAGGGGATTAGATTCTCTTGTTGGGGAGTCATTACCCTGCACTCATGTGACCTACATGTCACTTGCCATGTATGCACGTGGAATTAGGTGAGCATAGAGGTATAAGTAGCTGCAACATCATCACAACTCTCAGATGGTTAATGACCACAAATTTGAGGGCATTGAGTTAATTCCAGGAAATGCTCAATGTCTTTAGAAAAGCTGAGGCAGGTATTGTTTTCTTTTTGACAATTTCCCAGCCAGTCACGCAAAAAATTTTCTATTCTCAAAATAAAAAGACTCGAGGATGGCTTGCATGTAATACATCAGCATTCCTATCAAAGGATGGATACTAAAAACTTGGGCTTTGCCCACAGGCAACATTCAGGTTGTGCATTAGAAATCAAAACAAATACATGTTAAAATCACTTGCATGTGTTTGAAATGACACACAACTCAAACACACAGCATAGCTTGCCGATTAGCCCTTCTGAAAATCAAAACTTTCCAGATTGAAAGGTTACAAAAGCAAAGAAAGTTAAGAAAATTTGAGTAGCCAAGCTGAATCCTTCTAGTTTTTAAGCTTTGGAGGAAGGCAAGAATGGGAAGGAAAGCAAAATGAAAAGGATGACTAAGACAACACTGGAAAGAAAGAAAGGCCTTCTTATGATTGGGGATTTGAAGAGATCTTGTTTTCTGGTTTGGGCTTGTATTTTTTTTTCATGCAGGGCCTATAATTTTGTGTATGAGTTTCAACTTTCTGTATATTGGACTTAAAATTCTGCAAAATCATTTATCCCACTTTGGTTTTGATGTAACACCAAGCTATACTGTACAGGTACATTTTTGGGCAGAGCAGGAGTGCTATTCTGTATGCACCTGTTTCACAGTATATATTGAACGGATCAGGCAAGAAAACTTCCCACCATAGTACTTCTTCACATAAATGAGCAAGACAACAGAAATCAAAAGTTTAGCTTGCAATATTTATTATTTACAGTCAAAAACTCTTCAAATATTCAGCTTTGCTTCATTTGTCGCACAGACTGCACATCCAAACAGTGCAATTCTGCCACACAAGTAGCTTTCTTTACCTGCCAATATGGAGACAATCTCCTGCCTTATCACAATTTTCCATAATGCCGAAATGAATCATCGAATTCCTAGGGTGGAAGAAGCAAGTCATTCAGCCCATTGAGTCCACACCAAATCTCCGAAAAGCATCCCACCCAAACCCACCCCACCTCCTACACTATCCTTGTAACCCTGCATTTCCCATGGCTAATCTACCCAACCTCCTCATCCCTGGACACTATTGGCAATTTAGCATGTCCAATCCACCTAACCTGAACATCTTTGGAATGTGGGAGGAAACCGGAACAACCAGAGAAACCCACACAAACACTGGGAGAATGTGCAAATTCCACACAGACAGTCGCCCAAGGGTGGAATCGAAGCTGTGAGGCAGCAGTGCTAACCACTGAGCCACTGTGCGCCCAATTGCATAATGCTAAGTTTTTTGTATGCTACTCTTCATAAAGGAGGATTTTATTGTGCGTTTAAGATAGTAGAATTTTCTTATTTAGTGAAACAGCATATCATTGATGATATTTGATTCTGGCTCAATCACTTAGGGTGGCTGTACAGTTGCTACAGTCTAGCCTCTTTGCAGTACATAATATAGAAATGAATTGAAAGGCTTAAATTTTAAAAAATATGGTAGCATAGTTACTGGAAATGTTTGTCAAATTTGTTCAGTTCAGTGTACTTTTGATGATCCCCATTGTCTCTTTGGACTTTGATAAAGTTGATTTAAACATGAATGCACCTACTTGTCATTCAATGCCATTCCTGAATATTTTGGAAATCAAAGCGCACTTATCAACTGGCATGGCCAACCTATTCTCAAACTAACTTTTTTTTTCAATATTGATTGGTGCATATTGCAAACACTCAGTTTCCTATACCACAATGCATTACACCTTGAAGCATGGCAGCATTGATTCTAATGATTGGAAGGAGCTTTCCACCAATTGCTATGTTGGGCAGCACACTGACTAAATGGTTAGCACTACTGCTTCATAATTCCAAGGACCCAGATTCAATTCCAGCCTCAAGTGACTGTGTGGAGTTAGCACATTTTTTCCATGTCTCAATGTGGACTCATAGGCCAAATAACCTTCTTCCACACTGCAGGAGATTTCATGAATCACAAAATGGCAATAACTGGTCCACCAAACTACATAATACTTTATGTTCAAATGCCTTAATGATGAGGAAGATCAGTAGTAGAGGAGGGGGAAAAAACAACACAAATCCTGCACTCCAGATCTCATCATTTCAGGAGCACAAGGGGCAAAATGCCCAAAAGTCAAGAACTTTCTTGCTTATTTACTTCGAAAAAAAACTTGTGATCTTGAGTAGATGTTATCCTTGAATTGGAGGCCAGCCAACAATATCCAATCACACTATTGCAATAAAGACCGAAAGACCTTCAGATGCTGTAA
The DNA here is from genome assembly GCF_021869965.1 of Rhincodon typus. NCBI lineage: Eukaryota > Metazoa > Chordata > Chondrichthyes > Orectolobiformes > Rhincodontidae > Rhincodon > Rhincodon typus. The sequence goes on along the minus strand of NC_063341.1, from coordinate 65,720,246 downwards.
ATCAGGAACAAAAACAGAAGTTGCTGGAAAAGCTCAGCAGGTCTGGCAGCATCTGTGAAGAAAAAAATCAAAATTTAGTTTTGGGACTGGAGACCCTTCCTCAGAACTGATGGTAGCTGGGAAAATATCGGTTTATATGCAGAAAATAGGGAGGGGGATGGGGTAGGGAGTAAACAATAGGATAAAGGATACAGCCCGAAGAAAGAGAAGAGCAGCTGGATAGACAAAGGAGTTGATAACGATCGGGCTAGGTGAATAGCTGTTAATGACTAACAAACAGGTAGTGTGAAATGACAGGCTACGTGATAAGAAGGCCTGGTGTGTGGGGTAGGGAGCCAGGACATGGGAGAGTTTAGGCCCTAAAATTATTGAACTCAATATTGAGTCTGGAGGGCTGCACAGTCCCCAAGAGGAATTGTGTTGAGCTTCGCTGGAACACTGCAGCAAGCCAGAGACCAAGAAACCAAGGTGGCCAAGGAACAGGGTGGTGTATTAAAGTGGCAGGCAACTGGAAGGAAGGGTCCCGACCCGAAACGTCAGATTTCCTGCTGCTCTGATGCTGCCTGACCTGCTGTATTCCTCCAGCTCCACACTGTGTTATCTCCAGCATCGGCAGTTCTTACTATCTCTAACTGGAAGATTAGGGTACTTTTTGCTAGCAGAACGCAGACGTTTCTGCGATTGCAATTTCTGGCATAGTAGCTTCAGGTACACAACTAAATAGTCAATCGAGTTCTATAAATGCCGGAATCATGTAGAAATCCAGACATGAAGGACACTTTGACAGTTTGAAAGTCTACCCATCATTTTGGCAATTATACCCGACAACGCCAAAGTGAAGGGGCAAAAGGTTTTTTTATTAATTGCTAAATCGTTGGCAATAAAAAAGGTACACGATAAAAACTTGCCAACAGTTAGTTTACATTCATTAGAACACATTTCCCTCCACTATATCTTCTGGATCTTGAGTGGGGAGTTGGAATCACTTTGGTATTGTCACGGTCTTAGGTGTGAGACTTTGAATGAGAGTGCTGCACATCGCAAACACGCAGGAGGGGTTACAGCCAGGGGCGAGTTGCACTTCTTTGCCAACTCATGTGAGAATAGTGGATGGATTTACGATTGCAATAAGGTTGCGCGTGACATCAGCAAGCAATCTAACTCCCCTCCAATCCACTCATCCCAAATAACAAAAAATCCATTTTCCACTCGTAATAGCTGAAGATTCAGACGGTAAGATCAGCGACCCTTTTCCCCAACTGTTCATGTCTGACCGGCTGAGACACACGTGCCAACCGTTGACGGTTGGGTTTAAACAGCATCGTACCACCCCCTCCCCCAAACTCGCGCTCCTATCCCGCTTACCTTCACGACGCAGCTGCGCAATACCCGCTTCAGCAGGCGCACTTTCAGGACGCAACCCTACGTTGGAAGGGGGCCGGATTTCGTTTAGATCACGTGATACTATATGGCCACGCCTCCCACCGTCCCCAACTATTAAAACTCTCAGAGATAGCAGGAACTGCAGATGATGGAGAGTCTCAGATAACGAGTTGTAGAGCTGGATGAACCCAGCAGGCCAAGCAGCATCATAGGAGCAGAAAGGCTGACGTTTCAGGCCTAGACCCTTCTTCAGAAAAGGATCTAGGCGCGAAACGTCAGCCTTCCTGCTCCTCTGATGCTGCTTGGTCTGCTGTGTTCATCCAGCTCTACATCTTGTCATCAAAACTCTCAGGTTGTCTGCCAATACATATATCTCTGTATTTAAAAATTCGCACCATGGAGCAAAAACAATCAGGTTTGTTTTGTCTCCCGCATTTCCCGCAACTCATCCCTCACACCCCGTCCCCGCAATAACAACCAAAAAAGAATCCCCCTCGTCCTCACGTAACACCCCACCAACCTCCGGATCCAACGCATCATCCTCCGACACTTCCACCATCTGCAATCTGACCCCACCACCAAAGACAGTTTTCCCTCCCCACCCTTATATGCTTTCCAGAGAGACCACTCTCTCCATGAATCCCTTGTCCGCTCCACACCCCTCCAGCCCCACCACACCCGGCACTTTTCCCTGCAACCGCAGGAAGTGCTACACCTGCCCCCACGCCTCCTCCCTCACCCCCATCCCAGGCCCCAAGAAGACTTTCCACATCAAGCAGATGTTCACCTGCACATCTGCCAATGTGGTATACTGCATCCGCTGTACCCATTGTGGCCTCCTCTACATCAGGGAAACCAAGTGGAGGCTTGGGGACCGCTTTGCAGAACACCTACGCAATAAACAACTGCACCTCCCAGTCGCGAACCATTTCAACTCCCCCTCCCATTCCTCAGACGACATGTCCATTCTGGGCCTCCTGCAGTGCCAGAACGATGCCACCCGAAGGTTGAAGGAACAGCAACTCATATTCCGCTTGGGAACCCTGCAGCCCAATGGTATCATTGTGGATTTCACAAGCTTCAAAATCTCCCCTCCCCCTACCGCATCCCAAAACCAGCCCAGCTCGTCCCTGCCTCCCTAACCTGTTCTTCCTCCCACCTATCTCCTCCTCCCACCTCAAGCCACACCCCCATTTCCTATCTACTAACCTTATCCTGCCCCCTTGACCTGTCCGTCCTCCCTGGACTGACCTATCTCCTCCCTACCTCCCCACCTACACTCACCTTTACTGGCTCCATCTCCGCCTCTTTGACCTTTCTGTTTCCTCTCCACCTATCTTCTCCTCTATCCATCTTCTATCCACCTCCCCATTTATTTCAGAACCCCCTTCCCCTCCCCCATTTCTGATGAAGGGTCTAGGCCCGAAACGTCAGCCTTCCTGCTCCTCTGATGCTGCTTGGCCTGCTGTGTTCATCCAGCTCTACATCTTGTTATCTCAGGTTTGTTTTGCAAATGGCAGCATACCGCAGTTGCTGGAAACCTGATTAAAATAAACAGAAAATGTTGGATAATAAGGCACTCAGCAAATCTACGAACCAGAAAGGCAATTGAACTGTCCATTATAAATAATCTGGATACAAGAGCGGGTAAGAGGGAATGATGGAGAATTGTTCACCAACCAGAAGCTGGTGTGACAGAATACTCTCCATTTGCTGTGATGAATGCAGCTCCAGCAAGTTATAGGAAGGATATAATCAAGCTGGAGAAGGTTCAGAAGTGATTTATCAGGATTTTGCCAGGTATGGCAAGTTTGAGTTGTGAGGAAAGGCTGTGACTTTTTCACTGGAGCATAGGAGGTTTGAGAGGCGACCTGAAAGAAGTTTATAAAATAATGAGAGATATAGATAGAATTAATGGTAGTTGTCTTTTCCTTGGGATGGGCATTTCAGGATTAGTGGACACATTTTAAGCTAGGAGGAGAGAAATTTAAAAAAGACATGAGGCAACTTTTATACACACAGCGTGGTTTGTGTGTGGAATGAACTTCCTGAGGAAGTGGCAGATGTGGGTACAATTACAACATTTAAAAGACATTTGGATAAGTACATGAATAGGAAAAGTCTGGAGGGATATGGGCCAGGAGCAGGCAAGTGGGGCTAGTTTAGTTTAGGATTATGTTTGGCATGGACTGGTTGGATCGAAGGGTCTGGTTCTGTCCTGTATGACTCTAAGACTCAAGAAGCTTAACATTATTTGAAAGTAAAGCAAATGCCTGATTGGCACCCCATTCATCACCTTGAAATCTGCTTCCTCCAACAATGATGTACAGTTATAAATTGACTACAGCAACTCACTAAACCTCCTGGGACAATTTTCAAAATCTTGAGCACTGCCATCTGAAAGAATAAGGGCAACAGATGCACGGGAAGGCCACCTGCAAGTTCTCTTTCAAGTCTCAGACCATCCTGATTTGAAAACTATAGTGCCACTCCTTCACTGTCACTGGATCAAAATCCTGAAACCCCTTCCTTCAAAATCAAGAGCCATCTGGACAGAGCAGGTAGGAAAAGATGTTCCCAATAGAGGAAAGATTGAGAACCAGAAAGCACAGAAGGTGAATGACTAATGAATTTCAATAATGGTGTGATGCAGCTATGTAGGCTGTCTGTCCTAAAATTTGGCAGATCCTATCAACTGGCAAATCTTTCAGCTGATCACGACAAGCAAGATATTGATATGCCCAACCAGTCCATGTATGCAAAACCTGCAACATTGTGTCCAACATTAGATATGGTTCTGCATTGGACAACATTTGCTGGACAACTGTGAGTTTATGAGGAATTACGCTGACAAACAATCCAGGAATGTCGCCTTGGGCGACAGTCTGAGTGTAGTCTCCTTGTTCTCCCCATGTCTGTGTCGATTTCCTCCAGGTGCTGTAGTTTCCTCCCACAGTCCAAAGATGTGCAGGCTAGGTGAATTGGCCAGGCTAAATTGCCTGTAGTGTCCAGGGATGTCGGGCTAGTTGGATTAGCCATGGGGACATGCAGGGTTATCGGGATAGGGTAGAGGGGTGGGTTTGGGTGGGATGCTGTTAGAAGGGTCAGTGTGGACCCAATGGCCTACTTCCACACTGTAAGGATTCTATGATTGTCTGTCAGTCTTACAGTATGGTGCAGTTGTGTATGCAGGATATATTAATATGAGACCTTGTTCTTTGCAAACAGAATACATACATGCACTGTGCCTGTTTCTTGGCACGGTGGCTCAGTGGTTAGCACTGCTGCCCCACAGTGCCAGGGACCCGTGTTCGATTCCACCCTCGGGTGACTGTCTGTGTGGAATTTGCACATTCTCCCTGTGTCTGCATGGGTTTCCTCCGGGTGCTCTGGATTCCTCCCACAGTCCAAAGATGTGCAGGCTAGGTGAATTGGCCAGCCTAAATTGCCTGTAGTGTTCAGGGATGTGTAGATTAGGTGAGTTGGGGGAGTGGGGTGGTGTTGCTGTGAGGGTCAGTGCGGACTTGTTGGGCCAAAAGACCTGTTTCCACACTGTAGGGATTCGATGAAAACAGGTGATAGCAATTCACTGGTTCATTTCATAGGACAATGCCCTGCTCAATTAGAGTCAACCTGCCCTGTTAAAATTTAAACAGGCCCAGCAGTTAATTGTCAATCATCGATCTCCCTGAGTCTCCTTGCCAATCAACCAGTATTTTCCTCTCATGCAGTAAAAATATTGTTTTTCTTTGAATTGGCATTTTTTGCAAATTGTACTTAAAGAGTACAATACAAAAACTTTGACAAGATATCTTGTTTTCAGTAATACCCAATTGTATGTCAGGATTGATATATTTGAATTAAAGATGTACTTGTAACCCTATTTGAAAATGTTTTCAATTCCTATATCAAAATAATTTATGTTTACAATCAAAATATGTAATGGCGTTGTTGTGAAAACATCTGGAAGTTGTTACATGTAAGAGCGATGACAATGTTAAATTGTAGCAGATTAAGGACGTCCCTCATGATTCAAGGAATAAGTTGTTTGTTGTTTGCCCTCAAAATTGCAGTGACTGTATTGCAAGAATAGACAGTTTTGCTGTGAAGCATTTTGAGATATCCTGGCATATGATAAGTTTGTTTTTCATCTATATTGCTCATTTGTATCTAATATGCAGTAGTTTTATTTTAGGCTGTATCAGCTACTAGTACAACAAACTAAATTTCTACACTTATTTATGCCAGCATATTTCCAGCATTTCAATGAATTAAAACCTTTTAATATTTCCTCACTTCTTTCCTTCGAAAACAAATGAAAAATAAACAAATTCAGTACATACGGTAAGCAATTAACATTAAAAGCAAATAAATTATTGACCTCACAACATCAATATACTTTATCTAATACAGTAATGAACTGTAAAAGATGCCAGGTATTTTGTTGTTAACTCCATTATCATTGACTAATTAATAGAAGTGTTAAATTAAAAGGATAACATGAGTTAATAGGTTTATTTGCATAGCACTATGTCTTAGATTATGTCCCAGAAATACATCCAGAATAGATAAACTCATTGTAAGTTTCACTATAACTTGATGTTTCTTTGGTACGTGGTCTTGAACTGTTTTAGGAAGCTAGCCATAGGCTACAAAACTGTGTACTAGCCAGTCCGTAGTAATGATTAGTGCCTTAGGAAAGATCTAGCAGCTGCTAGATTTTCTTCCTGTATAATGAGATTCAATTTTCATACTGTGATTGCTTCTTTGTTCCCAATAATAAATTATTTTCCTGTATTCTGACCGTACTTTGTTTATAATTTTTGTTAATGTGAATTATACTGATATATAAACTTTTTATTGACTGCTTATTCGCAGTTTGACAGCATGACATAATCCTTTTGTTCCTAAGGAGATCATTGGTAATTTGAATGGAAAACTAGTGGACACAGGCTTTAACTGAGTTTTTTAATGCATTTTATTTCAAACAAACATACGTTCTTGTCTAAAACCTAAACATTTTTAACATCAGTTAAATATAAGTCATACATGTAACATTTCATATGTATCTCTTTTGACCCAAGCTTCAGTGCTTTTAAATAATTTGAATGCTTTCAAGATACCATCAATAGATATTGTGCCTAGAAAAAAAACATCTCCAACAGTCATGTGCTGGCAACAAATAACAAACGTATCTTGCTACCTTTTACTCACCTTTGGTTTTGAGTTGGAGTTGGTTTTAACTCTGACTGGAATCCGAGTGACAACGTCCTGATAACACAGCTCCCTGAAATGCTGAGAGATAGCAAGAACTGCAGATGCTAGAGTCAGAGATAACAGTGTGGAGCTGGAGGAACACAGCAGGCCAGGCAGCATCAGAGGAGCAGTAAAGTTCAGAAGAAAGGGTCCCGACCCAAAACGTCAACTTTCCTGCTCCTCTGATGCTGCCTGGCCTACTGTGTTCCTCCAGCTCCATACTTTGTTATCCCTGAAATGCTATCTCTCATCCAATCCTTTGATTGGCTATCTCTTCTCCGAATTTTTACTACTGCACCAGCTTCCCCAAGTGGACAGCTGATTGAGATTTCACTTGTGTAGTGATAATGATTCCCTGTTTTTCTAATTGGGTATCGTAAGCCACACAATATACTTGGAGAATCTGTATGTGCTTGAAACCAGATTCTAAGAGGTGTTCAAAACAAAAGACAATAGTGCTTCTGAAGAAGGGTCTAGGCCCGAAACGTCAGCTTTCCTGCTTGGCCTGCTGTGTTCATCCAGCTCTACATATTGTTATCTCAGTGCTTCTTCTCCTTGATTTCACTTCCTGTGGAAAACCAACTTCACTTTTTTGAAAGGTTGTTCGGACGAAGCAGGAAGCTAAATCTGCCAGGCGTGTGCTCTGGTTTTTTTTTGTCACATTTTCCTGACATCCAACTTGTTTGGTGATTTTGGTAAGATGGGAGTCTGAATATTAATGAATTGAGCTGTTGAGCATTTAGTTGTTTAGCAATCAACAGTCACTGTCAATTGTCAACTTGCTGCGGGCTCATGAGAATCACCTGTCCTGCCAACCTTAGTATATTTTCTTAATGAACTACTTAATTAATTTATTACATTTCTGAAATTACTTGTTTCCTGTCTTTTAATTTTTTTATCATCACCAATTCTTGTACCATTTTAACACTCAGGAATAGAATAAAAATCAACAATTTACCAAATACTCACCAAGCAGCTAGAATTTTCCCATCTAGTAGAATAAGAACCAATTAAAAATTGACAGGACTCTACTTCCCATTTCTCTGTTTTATTATCTATCTTTTGCTTGTTCTTCTAACTAATACTGATTGCCACCAGGTCTTCTTTTCATTCACTCTCTGACAGGTAGAGTTCTAAATATCCTAAATGTTCTTTACTTGCCTAATTTTAATTCCCATTTTTCTACCTCACCCTGAATTGAGTAATTTGTGCAGAAACTAATCTCTCTTTTTCCATGGGTTGAGTGATCTATTCCTGTATAAATCACTGTCACACATCAACATTGACAGGGTCCTGGAAGCTTTACTGGCTCAGAATGGTGAATTGAACAGGTAGATGATGGCCACTAAATGCTCAATGCAAAAGAATAGTTGAGAATTTGAGATCAAGGTGTAGAATTTGTCTGTCTTTTCTCCCATTCTCATTTCTAAGGGCTGGGTTAAGGATTTCCATTGAATTGATCCACACTTATGCACAAAGTACTGCAGTGGTTGCCAATGCCTTTTGCAGTACAGCTGACCATGAGCTTCTCCCACCCTTACCAGTTGCCATCATAGAACGTAGAACAGTACAGCACAGTCCAGGCCCTTTTGCCCACGATGTTGTGCCGAACTTTTACCCTAAACCTACGGTCTATCTAACCTCCACCCCTACCTTATACTATCATCCATATGCCTATCAAATAGCCGCTTAAATGCTCCTAATGAGGCCGACTCCACTACCCTCTCCGGCAAGGCATTCCACACCCCTAGCACTCTGAGTAAAGAATCTACCTCTGACGTCTCCCCTATATCTACTTCCACTCACTTTAAAACTATGTCCCCTCATAATAGCTACCTCCACCCTAGGAAAAAGTCTCCGGCTGTCCACTTTATCTATACTGCTGATCATTTTGTACACCTCTATCAAGTCACCTCTCATCCTTTGTCGTTCTAAGGAGAAAAGCCCCAGCTCTCTCAACCTTTCCTCATAAGACCTTCCCTCCATTCCAGGCAACATCCTGGTAAATCTCCTCTGCACCTTTTCCAACACTTCCACATCTTTCCTGTAATGAGGCGACCAGAATGGGACACAATACTCCAGATGTGGCTGAACCAGGCTTTTGCATAGCTGGAGCATAACTTCACGGCTCTTGAACTCAATCCCTCTATTAATAAAAGCTAACACATCATACGCCTTCTTAACAACTCTATCCACCTGGGTGACAGCTTTCAGGGAACTGTGGACATGAACCCCAAGATCCCTCTGCTCCTCCACACTGCCAAGAATCTTTCTGTTAACCTGTATTCTGCTTTCAAATTTGTCCTTCCAAAATGAATCACTTCACACTTTTCAGGGTTAAACTCCATCTGCCACTTCTCAGCCCAGCTCTGCATCCTATCAATGTCCCTTTGTAACCTCGAACAGCCCTCCGCACTATCCACAACTCGACCCACCGTCGTATTGTCCGCGAACTTACTAATCCACTCTTCCACTCCTACATCCAAATCATTTACAAAAATCACAAATAGAAGAGGACCCAGAACAGATCCTTGTGGTACACCACTTGTAACTGAGCACCATGTTGAATATTTTCCGTCCACTACCACCCTTTGGATTCAGAATTGGCTGACTCTTAGAAGACAATCTGCCACATTTCCCCCATCCCATGCCTCCTTACTTTCTGCATGAACCTACCATAGGGAACCTTATCAAATGCCTTACTTAAATCCATGTATACCGCATCTACTGCTCTACCTTCATCAACGTGTTTGGTCACCTGTTCAAAGAATTCAATAAGGTTTGTGAGGCATGATCTACTCCTCACAAATCCTTGCTGACTATCACGAATCAAAACAGTGCCTATCCAAGTGATCATAAATCCTACCTCTCAGAGCACTTTCTAATAGTTTGCCCACCACTGAAGTAAGACTAACTGGCCTGTAATTTCTGGGGTTATCCCTATTCCCTTTTCTGAACAAGGGAATGACGTTTGCCACTCTCCAATCTTCCGGCACTATACCCGTGGACAGTGAGGATGAAAAGATCATCACCAAAGGCCCTGTGAGCTCTTCCCTTGCTTCCCATAGAATCCTTGGATAAGTCTCATCAGGCCCAGGGGACTTATCTATCTTCAAGTTCCTCAAAATTCCTAGTACATCCTCCTTACTAACATCCACCTCCTCGAAATAAAAACCAAAAGAACTGCGGATGCTGTAAATCAGGAACAAAAATAAAGTTGCTGGAAAAGCTCAGCAGGTCTGGCAGCATCTGTGAAGGAGAAAACAGAGTTAACGTTTCGGGTCCAGTGACCCTTCCTCAGAACTGATAGTGGCTGGGAAAATATCAGTTTATATGCAGAAAATAGGGAGGTGGGTGGGGTTGGGAGTAAACGATAGGATAGAGCTCAAAGAGAAAGACAGTTGGACAGACAAAGGGATAACAAGGTGTAGAGCTGGATTAGTCATCCAGCTCTACACCTTGTTATCTCAGATTCTCCAGCATCTGCAGTTCCTACTATCTCTGGACAGACAAAGGAGTTGCTAACGATCAGGCTGGGAGGGTGAGTAGTTGTTAATGGGGATTGTTAGTGACCAACAGGGGATGTATAGTGGCAGGCTATGTGGTAACAGGGCCTGGTGTGTGGGGTGGGGGGCTGGGACATGGCGGGGTTTAGGCCTTAAAATTATTGAACTCAATATTGAGTTCGGACGGCTATAGGGTCCCCAAGCGGAAAATGAGGTGTTGTTCCTCCAGCTTGCATTGGGCTTCACTGGAACACTGTAGCAAGCCGGAGACGGAGATGTTGGCCAGGGAACAGGGTGGTGCATTGAAGTGGCAGGCAACAGGTAGTTCAGGGTCTTTTTTGCGAGCAGAACGTAAATGTTCTGTGAAGCGGTCGCCAAATCTACGCTTCGTTTCCCCAATGTAGAGGAGACCACATTGTGAGCAGCGAATGCAGTAGACTAGATTCGTGGAAGTAAGATATGTTTGGGCCCTTGGATTCTGGGGAGGGAGAAGGTAAATGGGCAGGTGTTGCACCTTTGCTGGTTACAGGGGAAGGTGCCATAGGGCTGTGGGCAGGTGTTGGGGGTGAAGGAAGTGTGGACCAGGGTATCCCGGAGGGAACGGTCCCTGCGGAAGGCGGACAAGGGAGGGGAGGGGAATATGTGTCTGGTGGTGGCATCTTGCTGGAGGTGGCGGAAATGGCGTCTGATGATCTTCTGGATGTGGATCCTGGTGGGATGGTAGGTGAGGATAAGGGGAACCCTATCGCTGTTGCGGGAGGGAAGAGAAGGGGTGAGGGCAGAAGTGCGGGAGATGGGTCAGACCCGATTGAGGGCCCTCAATCGGGTCCGAAGGTGCACCACCTGCCCATTTACCTCCTCCCTCCCCAGAATCCAAGGGCCCAAACATACCTTCGAGGTGAAGCAACACTTCACCTGCACTTCCAAGAATCTAGTCTACTGCATTCGCTGCTCACAATGTGGTCTTCTCTACATTGGGGAAACGAAGCGTAGATTTGGTGACCGCTTCACAGGACATTTACGTTCTGCTCGCAAAAAAGACCCTGAACTACCTGTTGCCTGCCACTTCAATGCACCACCCTGTTCCCTGGCCAACATCTCTTTCTCCGGCTTGCTACAGTGTTCCAGTGAAGCCCAACGCAAGCTGGAGGAACAATACCTCATTTTCTGCTTGGGGACCCTACAGCCCTCCGGACTCAATATTCAGTTCAATAATTTTAGGGCCTAAACTCCCCCATGTCCCAGCCCCCCACCCCACATACCAGCCCTGTTACCACATAGCCTGCCACTATACATCCCCTGTTAGTCACTAACAATCCCCATTAACAACTACTCATTCTCCCAGCCTGATTGTTAACCACTCCTTTGTCTGTCCAGAGATAGCAGGAACTGCAGATGCTGGAGAATCTGAGATAACAAGGTGTAGAGCTGGATGACTGATCCAGCTCTACACCTTGTTATCCCTTTGTCTGTCCAACTGTCTTTCTCTCTCTTTGAGCTCTATCCTATCGTTTACTCCCAACCCCACCCACCTCCCTATTTTCTGCATATAAACTGACGTTTTCCCAGCTACTATCAGTTCTAACGAAGGGTCATCGGACCTGAAACGTTAACTCTGTTTTCTCCTTCACAGATGCTGCCAGACCTGCTGAGCTTTTCCAGCAACTTTTTTTTTTCCACCTCCTCTAGCCTACCAGCCTGTTTCACACTGTACTCCCCTACAACCTGGTCTCTCTCAGTTGTGAATACTGAAGAAAAGTATTCATTTAAGGACCTCTCCTATCTCTTTAGGCTCCGTGCACAAATTCCCTTTACAATCCTTGATCGGCTCAGCCCTTTCTCTGGTCATTCTCTTATTCCTCACGTATATGTAAAGAGCCTTGGAGATTTCCTTGATCCTATCTGCCAAGGGTTTGTCATGCCCCCTTATAGCTCTCCTAAGCCCTTTCTTCCGTTCCTTCCTGGCCAACTTGTATCCCTCTGGAGCCTTTTCCGATCCTTGTTTCCTAAACCTTATATAAGCATCCTTCTTCCTCTTAACTAGTCGTTCAACCTCTCTCGCGAACCAAGGCTCCCTCACTCGACCACACCTTCCCTGCCTGCTAGGGACAAACATATTGAGCACACACAGTATGCATTCCTTCAACAATCTCCAGTTTTCTACAGTGCTCTTCCCTGACAGCACCTGTTCCCATTTTATGTTACTCAGTTCTTGCCTAACAGAATTATAATTACCCTTCCCCCAATTATAAACCTTATCCTACTGTATGTACCTATCCTTTTCCATGACAGTTATGATCGCTACCACCAAAATGCTCTCCTACCAACAGGTCTGACACTTGGCCCGGTTCATTGCCAAGCACCAAATCTCCTCGTGTTGGTCTATCTATATACTGTGTCAGGAATCCTTCCTGAACGCACTGGACAAAATCCGCTCCGTCTAAACTACTACAGCTAAAGTTTCCAATCAATATTTGGAAAGTTGAAGTCACCCATGACTACAACTCTGTGACTTCTGCACCGTTCCAGTATCTGCCTCCCAATCCGCTCCTCCACTTCTCTGCAACTATTAGAGGGTCTGTTTTTTAAAAAAAAAACCAAAGTGACTGCTCCTTTCTTGTTCCTGACCTCAACCCAAACTGACTCTGTAGACATATCATTCTCGAACTGCCTTTTAGTAGCTGCTATACTAGCCTTGACTAGCAATGCCACTCCCCCACCTCTTTTACCACCCTCCCTATTTCTTTTAGAGCATCTAAATCCCAGAATTTCCAACAACCATTCCTCTCCCTGAGTTACCCAAGTTTCTGTAATGGCCACAACATTGTAGTTCCAAGTACTGACCCATGCTCTAAGTTCATCTGCCTTATTTCTGATACTTCTAGCATTGAAGTATACACACTTCAAACCATGCCTGTGTCCACAATTATGCTCCATCGACCGCATTTCTTTATTAACAACCTCGCTCCTTGTTGTGTCTGTTGGAAGGCTGAATACCTCTGAATTACAAATCTGGTTCCCCACCCCCTGCCAATCTAGTTTAAACCATCCCGTTTAGCTCGAGCAAACCTCCCTCCCAGGATATTTGTGCCTTTCCGGTTCAGGTGCAACTTGTCCTTACTGTACAGGTCCCACCTTCCCCAGAATGTGCTCCAATTATCCACATAATACAGGAATACAGAGTACTGGGCTAATGGTAAGATTCTTGGTAGTGTGGATGAGCAGAGAGATCTCGGTGTCCATGTGCATAGATCACTGAAAGTTGCCACCCAGGTTGATAGGGTTGTTAAGAAGGCGTACGGTGTGTTAGGTTTTATTGGTAGAGGGATTGAGTTTCGGAGCCACGAGGTCATGTTGCAGCTGTACAAAACACTGGTGCGGCTGCACTTGGAGTATTGCGTACAGTTCTGGTCGCCGCATTATAGGAAGGATGTGGAAGCATTGGAAAGGGTGCAGAGGAGATTTACCAGAATGTTGCCTGGTATGGAGGGAAGGTCTTATGAGGAAAGGCTGAGGGACTTGAGGCTGTTTTCGTTAGAGAGAAGAAGGTTAAGAGGTGACTTAATAGAGACATACAAGATGATCAGAGGATTAGATAGGGTGGACAGTGGGAGCCTTTTTCCTCGGATGGTGATGGCTAGCACGAGGGGACATAGCTTTAAATTGAGGGGTGATAGATATCAGACAGATGTCAGAGGTAGGTTCTTTACTCAGAGAGTAGTAAGGGCGTGGAATGCCCTGCCTGCAAAAGTAGTAGACTCGCCAATTTTAAGGGCATTTAAATGGTCATTGGATAAACATATGGATGATAATGGAATAGTTTAGGTTAGATGGACTTCAGATTGGTTTCACAGGTCGGCGCAACATCGAGGGCCGAAGGGCCTGTACTGTGCTGTAATGTTCTATGTTCTAATGGAAGCCCTCCCTCCTACACCAGCCCTGTAGCCACGTGTTTACCTGCACTCTCTCCCTATTTCTTACCTCGTTATCACGTGACACTGGTAGTAATCCAGAGATAACTACCCTGTTTGTCCTGGACTGCAACGTCCAACCTAACTCCCTGTACTTGTTTTAATGCACCTCAGGTGCATTGAAAAAATTTAGAGACTGATAATCAACCTTTTTAGCATTCACACAACAACAGGTTATAGTCCAACAGGTTTATTTGAAAACACAAGCTTTCAGAAGCTTGTGTTTTCAAATAAACCTGTTGGACTATAACTTGGTCAGAGATAGTAAGAACTGCCGATGCTGGAGTCGGAGATAATAGTGTGGAGCTGGAGGAACATTGCAGGCCAGGCAGCATCAGAGGAGCAGGAAAGTTGACATTTCAGGTTGGGATTTCTGAAGAAGGGTCCTAACCCAAATCTTCAACTTTCCTGCTGCTCTTATGCTGCCTCGCCGGTTGTGTTCCTCCAACTCCACACTGGACTATAACCTGGTGTTGTGATTTCTGACCATGTCCATCCCAGTCCAACACCAGCACCTACACATCATTTTTAGCATTACAAGTGCACTTTCCATATCCAGAGAGTCTTGGTGTGGAACTTGACCTTGGAGCTTCTGGCCCAGAAGAAGTGACACTACCACTGTGCCACAAGATCTCCTGACAATTGAGATTAACAACTCAATATCAATGTTGGTTTTCGGAGCTTTCCCCCTTCGTCACGCTTCGAAAGCTTATGATTTCAAATAAACTTGTTGTCGTCTGACTTCTGACCTTGTCCATCCCAGTCCAACACCGGCACCTCCACACCAAGACAACAAGGTGCAGAGCTGGATGAACACAGCAGGCCAAGCAGCATCATAGGTGCAGAAAGGCTGACGTTTCGGGCCTAGACCCTTCATCAGAAATGGGGGAGGGGAAGGGGGTTCTGAAATAAATAGGGAGCGAGTGGGAGGCGGATAGAAGATGGATAGAGGAGAGGAAACAAACAGGTCAGAGAGGCGGGGATGGAGCCAGTAAAGGTGAGTGTAGGTAGGGAGTTAGGGAGGGGATAGGTCAGTCCAGGGAGGACGGACAGGTCAAGGGGGCGGGATGAGGTTAGTAGGTAGGAGATGGGGGTGCAGCTTGAGGTGGAAGGAAGAACAGGTTAGGGAGGCAGGGCTGGACTGGTTTTGGGATGCGGTAGGGGGTGGGGAGATTTTGAAGCTTGTGAAGACCTATCCCCTCCCTAACTCCCTACCTACACTCACCTTTACTGGCTCCATCCCCGCCTCTTCGACCTGTTTGTTTCCTCTCCACCTATCCTCTCCTCTATCCATCTTCTATCCATCTCCCACTCTCTCCCTATTTATTTCAGAACCCCCTTCCCCTCCCCCTTTTCTGATGAAGGGTCTAGGCCCGAAACGTCAGCCTTCCTGCTCCTATGATGCTGCTTGGCCTGCTGTGTTCATCCAGCCCTGCACCTTGTTGTCTCGGATTCTCCAGCATCTGCAGTTCCTACTATCTCTGATTCAATTTTTACCTACACATCAAGGTAGGTTTTGACTGAGAATAGAACATAGAACAGTACAGGCCCTTCGGCCCACGATGCTGTGCCGAACTTTTACCCTAAACCTTCCGTAGAACTCGTGTTGGACTCAAAACGTTGACTTTTCCTCTCTCCACAGATGCTGCCAGATCTGCTGAGTTTCTCCAGCATTCTCTGTTTATTCGAAAAAAATTGGCGATTCTTCAAATAATATGAACGATAAATTTAAACTCCCTCTATGATCAGAAATAACTGAAGACTTTATTTAAGTAGAATGAACGGAGAAACAGGGATTTAAATATTGAACTGGTAGTAATCGCGCCTCTGCTGGTTGTACGATCGGGACTTGGCGACTGCCGTATGGCCACAACTGGGGGTCAAAGTTCGGTTGGTACCATCATGGCGTCGGAGCCGAGGCGAAACCCGGGTGGGAGACGCTTCAGGAGCCGGCGGCGAGAGGGCTCGAGCGCGGTTAGTGTTAACAGTAAGGTGGGAGTCTCGGACATTGAAGGGACCCTCAAAAGGTGAGAGAATCTGACTGCAGGCCGGAAGTTTGTAATTGTTGCGTTGTTAATTCTGTTAGGGACTTATGGGATGGAAGCGGACAGGGAGATGGAGGAAGAGGAATCTCAAAAGTATATGCATATCTCTGTGTAACATCAGTCAGTGTCTAGAGGTGGCGGGGCTTCCGTGCCTCAACTGCCCTGTCTGTTCTTGTCTCCCCGTTCCCTGTCAACAAGGTGCAGGGCTGGATGAACACAGCAGGCCAAGCAGCATCATAGGAGCAGAGAGGCTGACGTTTCGGGCCTAGACCCTTCATCAGAAAAGGGGGAGTGGAAGGGGGTTTTGAAATAAATAGGGAGAGAGTGGGAGGCGGATAGAGGAGAGGAAACAAACAGGTCGAAGAGGCGGGGATGGAGCCAGTAAAGGTGAGTGTAGGTAGGGAGTTAGGAAGGGGATAGGTCAGTCCAGGGAGGACGGACAGGTCAAGGGGGCGGGATGAGGTCGGTCGGTAGGAGATGGAGGTGCGGCTTGAGGTGGGAGGAGGGGATAGGTGGGAGGAAGAACAGGTTAGGGAGGCAGAGACGAGCTGGACTGATTTTGGGATGCGGTAGGGGGAGGGGAGATTTTGAAACTTGTGAAATCCACATTGATACCATTGGGCTGCAGGGTTCCCAAGCAGAATATGAGTTGCTGTTCCTGCAACCTTTGGGTGGCATCGTTGTGGCACTGCAGCAGGCCCTGGATGGACATGTCGTCTGAGGAATGGGAGGGGGAGTTGAAATGGTTCGCGACTGGGAGGTGCAGTTGTTTGCTGCGAACCGAGCGTAGGTGTTCTGCAAAGCGGTCCCCGAGTCTCCGCTTGGTTTCCCCGATGTAGAGGAAGCCACACCGGGTACAGCGGATGCAGTATACCACATTGGCAGATGTGCAGGTGAACATCTGCTTGATGTGGAAAGTCTTCTTGGGGCCTGGGATGGGGGTGAGGGAGGAGGTATGGGGGCAGGTGTAGCACTTCCTGCGGTTGCAGGGAAAAGTGCCGGGTGTGGTGGAGCCGGAGGGGAGTGTGGAGCGGACAAGGGAGTCACGGAGAGAGTTGTCCCTCCGGAAAGCAGATAAGGGTGGGGAGGGAAAGATGTCTTTGGTGATGGGGTCGGATTGCAGATGGCGGAAGTGTCGGAGGATGATGCGTTGGATCCGGAGGTTGGTGGGGTGGTACGCGAGGACGAGGGGGATTCTTTTTTGGTTCTTATTGCGTGGACGGGGTGTGAGGGATGAGGTGCGGGAGATGTGGGAGACACGGTTGAGGGCGTTCTCGACCACCGAGGAGGGGAAGTTACGGTCCTTGAAAAACGAGGACAACTGAGATGTACTGGAGTGGAATGCCTCATCCTGGGAGCAGATGCGGTGGAGGCGAAAGAATTGGGAATAGGGGATAGCATTTTTGCAGGAAGATGGGTGGGAGGAGGAGTATTCTAGGTAGCTGTGGGAGTCGGTGGGCTTGAAATGAATATCGGTTTCTAGGTGGTTGCCCGATATGGAGACAGAGAGGTCCAGGAAAGGGAGAGAGGTGTTAGAGATGGTCCAGGTAAACTTAAGGTTGGGGGGGAAGGTGTTAGTGAAGTGTATGAACTGTTCGAGCTCCTCGTGGGATCTCAGTTGTCCTCGTTTTTCAAGGACCGTAACTTCCCCTCCTCGGTGGTCGAGAACGCCCTCAACCGTGTCTCCCACATCTCCCGCACCTCATCCCTCACACCCCGTCCACGCAATAAGAACCAAAAAAGAATCCCCCTCGTCCTCGCGTACCACCCCACCAACCTCCGGATCCAACGCATCATCCTCCGACACTTCCGCCATCTGCAATCCGACCCCATCACCAAAGACATCTTTCCCTCCCCACCCTTATCTGCTTTCCGGAGGGACAACTCTCTCCGTGACTCCCTTGTCCGCTCCACACTCCCCTCCGGCTCCACCACACCCGGCACTTTTCCCTGCAACCGCAGGAAGTGCTACACCTGCCCCCATACCTCCTCCCTCACCCCCATCCCAGGCCCCAAGAAGACTTTCCACATCAAGCAGATGTTCACCTGCACATCTGCCAATGTGGTATACTGCATCCGCTGTACCCGGTGTGGCTTCCTCTACATCGGGGAAACCAAGCGGAGACTCGGGGACCGCTTTGCAGAACACCTACGCTCGGTTCGCAGCAAACAACTGCACCTCCCAGTCGCGAACCATTTCAACTCCCCCTCCCATTCCTCAGACGACATGTCCATCCAGGGCCTGCTGCAGTGCCACAACGATGCCACCCAAAGGTTGCAGGAACAGCAACTCATATTCTGCTTGGGAACCCTGCAGCCCAATGGTATCAATGTGGATTTCACAAGTTTCAAAATCTCCCCTCCCCCTACCGCATCCCAAAATCAGTCCAGCTCGTCTCTGCCTCCCTAACCTGTTCTTCCTCCCACCTATCCCCTCCTCCCACCTCAAGCCGCACCTCCATCTCCTACCGACCGACCTCATCCCGCCCCCTTGACCTGTCCGTCCTCCCTGGACTGACCTATCCCCTTCCTAACTCCCTACCTACACTCACCTTTACTGGCTCCATCCCCGCCTCTCTGACCTGTTTGTTTCCTCTCCTCTATCCGCCTCCCACTCTCTCCCTATTTATTTCAAAACCCCCTTCCCCCTCCCCCTTTTCTGATGAAGGGTCTAGGCCCGAATCGTCAGCCTCTCTGCTCCTATGATGCTGCTTG
>NC_063341.1:65692653-65700870 GCF_021869965.1 Rhincodon typus | reverse complement strand
TAACAACAGGCCACTTGAAAAAAATTGGGAAATTCAACATGGTCATGTGCTGGTTACCTTAGTAAATACCGTTCAAGGAAATGCAAAAACACTATAAAGAAACCCTGTTATGCAGAGGTGAAGGAATCTCCTCAAAATATCCTTGGTAAATGTGCGTTAGCTCTGCTTGGCAGTTGTTAACACTAGCTTTTTCACTTCACTAATGAGAATGCTTGTATAAACACTCAGTGTTTCTCTTTTAACTTTAAATTATAACAAGATCACAAATAAACTTTTCATGATTTTAAAGGGATAATATTGTTTCTTATTATTTAACATGGTTTCTCATTGATGAAGTAACAGAATCTTAAACCAAAAGACAAAATGATATTTTGATGCACAGTTCTATATTTTAAGATAAGCATTTACTTATTTTTCAAATAAATTGTTTTTGTTGCAATTTTCAGTACAAAATGGCACTTGCATGAGCATAGAATAATTTCAAAATACCTGAGGATGATTTGTTGCACTGTTTAAATTTGTCTTTTGTGTACCTTCCTAATCTTTTTAATTTAGTATTACTGTATAAACAAAGGAGTAAAATCATTAGGTTTAAAAACAAGTTAGTGTGGATGCTAGTAATCTGGAAGTAAAACACAAGCTGCTGAAAATACTCACATCTAGCAGCTTAACATTATTTCCCTGCATTACCCCTTTATGTTTTTAATATGTAGAAATCTATTGAACTCAGTCTTCAAATGTAATTAGGAACAGAACTTCCACAGTCTTCTAGGGCAGAGAATTCCAAAGATTTGCCACCCTCTGAGTGAATCAATGCCTCCTCGTCTCAGTCCTAATTGGCTTGCCCCTTATTCTGGTATTGTTCTAGAGTCTCCAGCCAGGGGAGGCATCCTTCCTGCATCCACCCTGTCAATCCCTGTAGGGATAGTATATATTTTTGAATGAGATTATCTCTCATTCTTTAAATTCCAGAGAATATGAGCCTATCTATTTAATATTTTCTCAAAGTCCTCAACTGCTACTCACGTACAAGCCCTTCATTTCTGGGATTATTCTTGTAGATCTACTCTGGACCCCCTCCAATGCCAGCACATCCTTCCTTAGATATGGGGCCCTAAACTGCTCACAATATTCCAAATGCAGTGTAACCAGAGCATTATACAGACTCAGCAGTACATCTTTGCACTTGTACTCTAGCCCGTGAAATGAATGCTGACGTTGCATTTGTCTTCCTAACTGCCAACTGGACCTGCTTGTTAACCTGAAGAGATACCTGAACTAGGACTCCTAAATCCTTTTTGTGTTTCTCCATTTAGAAAATAGTCTGCACTCTATTCCCCCTGCCAAAGTGCATAGCCTCACACTTGCCCACATTGTGTTTCATCAGCCACTTCTTTGCTGACTCTCCTAGCCTGTGCAAATCCTTCTGAACACTACCTGTCCCTATATTTACCTTTGTGTCATCAGCAAACTTAGCACCAGTGCCTTCAGTTTCTTCATCCAGATCATTAATGTATTTTGTAAGTAACTGTGGTCCCAACACTGATCCTTGCGGACCTCCACTTGAATACATTCTGAAAAAGACCCTTTATCCCCACTGTCTGCCTTCTCCCAGTCAGCCAATCTATTCATGCCAGGACTTTGCCCCTAATATCATCATATCTTAGGTAAGGCAACCCAGAACTGCACATAACACTCCAAATGTCATTTTGCCAAGACGCTATATAATTACAGAAAAACGTCTTTATTCCTACATTCAAATCCTCTTGTCAAAAAGGCTTTGTATTTCATATACCTTAATTGCCTGCATGTTAACATTCAGTGACTCTTGAACAAGAACATCCAAGATCCAACAGGCCTTTCACTGTTTAGAAAACATTCTAAGTTAGCTTTACCTACCAAAATGCATAACCTCACACCTGTCTTCACATCATACTTCATTTGCTAAATTCTTTTCTGACTCATGTAGCCTCTCCAAATCCCCTTATTTGCATCCTCCTCACAGTTCTTACTTTCACCAAGTTTTGAGTCACCTGCGAACTTGGAAATCATTGATAAAGATAGTAAATAGCTTAAGATTGTTGTGGCACTCCACTAGTCACAACCTGCCAACCTGAAAACGGCTCATAAACTCCTACTCTCTGTTTTCTCTCCGTTAGCTAGTTCTCAATCCATGCCAATATGTTCCCCACCACCTTCCACCCACCCCCCTCCCAATTCTCTGTGCTGTAATTTTGCTTACCTATTTGTAGGACCTAATCAAAAACCTTCTGAAAGCCGAAATCTGTAACATCCACTAATTTCCCCTCATCTATTACATGCTCAGAAAGCTCCCCACGTGTTTATGAAACATAATTCCCTTACATGAATCCATGTTGACTGCAAATTCTGGTATTTTTTGAAGAGTCTTGTTAACATATCCTTTCTCCCTATGACTGATGTTAGGCCAATAGATCTGTTGTTCCCTGTTTATTGTTTGTTTCTTAAATTGTGAGATTGTATTTGCCATATTCCAATTTTCAGGGATCATTCCAGAGTCTAGAGTTTTGAAAGATGACATCAACGCATCTACTATCATTATAGCCACTTCTTTCAATATTCCCTTTCTCAGTCCTATTCTTGATCCTCCTTTGCAGAAGGCTGAAATTCTCCCAATCCTTTGACAACTTTGTAGGCATCTTCCTTTGATTTTCCTTTATTCATTAACGAGATGAGTGTGTTGCTGGCGAAGCAGCATTTATTGCCCATCCTTAATTGCCCAGAAGGCAGTTCAGTGTCATCCACATTGCTGTGGGTTTGAAGTCACATGTAGACCAGACCACGTAAGGATGGCAGTTTCCTTCTCTAAAGGACAGTAGTGAATCAGAAGGGTTTTTCCAGCAATCGACAATAGATTCACCATAGCAAATTTACTTCCAGCAAGATTGCGGCAGAGTATAATATTCTGCCCAGAGCTCCTTTGCTCTGCCTGCTCTTTTTCATTTCTTTCTCTCTGTTTTTAGTAGTCCTGGTGCAGTGCAAGGGGAAGCGAGCACTGGTGCAGTGCCACTTACCTCGGTGCAGCTGAGTAGAACAGTTGTTGAACTGGGGTCTGGCGTGGGGGGTCAGACCACATGCTGAGCTGTTGCTATTTGAAATTCTTTACCAGACTGTAATGACAATCCTTTAACAATGTTGTAATTATCTTATTTCTAACATTTTATTGACACTTAAGCAATGCTACTTCTTTTTCTTTTATTCCTCTTTTGTCTCCAAGGTTTAGGCACCTGTACCTAAGATGGCGCCATTGAAGGCGCCCAACTGAACCTTTCAAATGCTTCTTCATTTAAATATGATATCAAATACTAAAACATTGTGCAAGTGAAATTTATTTAAGGAAAAAAAGCAACAAACCAAAAAGAATTACATAGTTCATACAGCACAGAAACAGGCCATCATCTCTAATAGTCCATGCCAGAGTTTATTCTCCACTTTAGCCTTCTCCTATCTCTCCTTATCTAATTATGTCAGCATGACTCTATTCCTTTCTTCATTTGATTATCCAACTTCCCTTTAGATGGATCCATTCTTGTGGGAGGAAAACAGAATAATCTCTCAGGAAAGTTACTGGATGCTGTTTACCACATTGGAACAGTCATTTCTGTTTTCTTCATGTGATAAGTTGATAAGGATGTAGAAACAAAATTCTTCATTATAATAATTCAAAACATTGTCCATGTAAGTTATTGTGTTTATTGAAATGATTATTGTTTTGGCTTGCAGAATCACAATTATGTGTGTAGAAGGAGGCAATTCAGCCCACCATGTCTGTGCTGGCTCTTCAAATAAGCATTTCACTTCGAAATTTAAAACAATTCCAATGCCATCTTTCCAGTGACTCCTTCATCTGCCTTGTTTTCCTATTTGCATGTGTAGTTTGAAAGTATTCCAGAGACTACTACTTTGAGGTCCTGGTTGTTTTCTGCTTGGGTCCCTAAATTCAGTTTCAGAATCTGCTGTCCCCATTCTCCCTTGCATTTTTTACGAAGCTGCTGACTCTGCTGTCCCTCATGCTATTTTTTAAAGCTGCTTTCCCTGCTCTCCTTCACACTGTTTATGAAGCTACTGTCAGAACAGAGTCATGGGATTAGGTCTATTTGTTTATGTGCAGGACATACACAACAATGAAATCTTCCCTTTTAAAACCTTCATAGAACATAGAACAGTACAGCACAGTAAAGGCCCTTCGACCCATAATGTTGTGCCGAACTTTTACCCTAAACCTAAGGTCTATCTAACCTCCACCCCTACCTTATACTATCATCCATATGCTTATTTAATAGCCGCTTAAATGCCCCTAATGAGGCCGACTCCACTGCCCTCTCCGGCAATGCATTCCACGCCCCGACCACTCTGAGTAAAGAATCTACCTCCACTCACTTTAAAACTATGCCCCCTTATAATAGCTACCTCAACCCTAGGAAAAAGTCTCTGGCTGTCCAATCTGTCCACTCTAAGAAGAACAACCCTGTTTCTTGAATATTGTTGAAAGGAGAGAAATGTTGCCAAAGGTTTTCATCTTCCACTCCTCAGGACAAATGCAAGAATGCCTAATTTCAAATGATCACAACAATTTTTATTACAGGAGAAAAAAGAACTGATTAATTTGCAGATCAATTCTAATTGGCCACAGTATTCAATGGAGAATGAGTCAGGAACCTATGTACCTCCTAAATTCTCGGGCAACTCAAGAAGATGCGAGGCTTGAACATATTCCTTTTGTTTGCAGAGAACAGGTAACTGCTTTTGAATATATGTCACTTCTAGCAAGTGTAAACTCAATTGTTTTTTGTAATTTTTGATTGATTTATTCATTCATCGGATTTGTGTGCTGTTATCAATTGTTCATCCTGAATTGTCTTGGTGAACGTGGTGGGGAGCTGCCTTCTTAAACCAGCATAGTCCTTGGGAGTGGGGATGCCACAGTGTTGTTAGGAAGGCAATTCCAGGATTTTGGTCCAGCGCTGGTGAAGGAATGGAGATATAGTTCCAAATCAGGATGATGTGCAACTTGAAGGGGAGCTCGCAAGTTGTGGTGTTCACATGCGTCAGCTGCCCTTGTTGTTTTAGGTGGAAGTAGTTTTGGGTTTTGAAGATGCTGACTAAGGAGTGAGTTACTAAAATGCATTTGTAGCATGCTACTACCATTGTGTGTCAGTGGATGTTGAAGGTGGTGACCGGGCTACCAATCAAATGGGGTGCCTTGGCCTGAATGGTCTCTTGATTGTTAACACACAGTGGCATCCATCCAGGCAAATGAAGAGTATTTCATCACACTCTTGTCTTATACTTTGCAGACGCTGGACCGGCAATGGGGCAACAAGTGATATTGAACATTGTTCCCGATTATTGCACATTTCCACTTCTGGCCTAATGATGGAGGAAAGGTCATTCATGAAGCACCTAAAGATGACTGGGCTAAGACACTACCCTGAGGAACTCTTGCAGCGATGTACTTATACTGAGATATCCAACATCCAACAACTATTACCATCTACTTTTGTACTAGGTATGACGAGAGAATTTTCCCCAATTCCCGTTGACTCTCATTTTGCTCGGGCTCCTTGAAGCCGTGATGTTGCCTTGGTGTCAAGGGAAGTCACGCTCAGCTCACTTCAGGTGTTCAGCTCTTTTGTTCATGTTTGGATCAAAAGTGTACTAAGGTTAGCCACAGCTAGAGGACTCTGGTGGGACTCAATAAATGAGCAGATTATTTCCTTGCAAATACCACTTGATAGTCTTGATGATCTCTAGCCAGACCAGATAAGATGGCAGATTTCATAAAAGGGTGTTAGTGAGCAGATCAGTTTTTATGACAATTGACAATGGTTGGTTGGCTGCCATAACACTAGATCTATGCACATATTCATGGGCCAAATTTTAATCCTTGTTTTCAAATCCCATCATGGCCTTTCATTCTCCTGTCTCCATCACCTCCCACATCGCAACAAGATCCCTGTGCTCCTCCAATTCTGGCCTCTTGACTACCCCTCATTTTAACCAGAGGTTGCCATGCCTAAACTCTGGATTCTTCCTCCTCACCCCTATCCTATCTCAAACCTCTCTACGTCTCTCTTCTCTTTTAGGATGATCCTTAAAACCTATTGCTTTGACCAAGCTTTTGGTCATCTGTCCAAATATTTCTGTAACAAACACACAAAATATTGGAGAAGCTCAACAGGTCTAACAGCATCTGTGGAGAGAAACAGAGTTAATGTTTCAAGCCCGGCATAACTCTTCGGAAATATTTCTCAATGCGGTTTGGTGTTAACTTTTGTTCGTTAATACTCTTGTGAAACGCCACGCATCTCAGGGATTGGGTTTAAAGCCTTCATTTTCTCACTACTACTAACATTTTTGGAAGATTTCAATGCACTTTGTATCGCATAATTCTATTGGTAAGTGTTAAATATTTCTTGTCATTTTTTTAGCTCATTCTTAATGCAGACTGGGGTCTCAGCTCTTGAATTTCTTATGTGGCTGGACAGTTGCATCACCAGAAATGGTGAAAAAGTACCACTAAATGATGCAACCAGTCAACTGTAGCAAACTGCCTGAGCTCTCCTGTATCACACAGTTGTAGTCAGGACCATACTGGTCATACTGCTACCAAACTTTGTAGAAAGAAAAACAAAAGAAAAATATTTGCGAGCCCATTTACTCTGCTCGTTTCCTATCAGAAGGCTTGCCCTATTAGCACATTCTTGATCAGCTGGAAATAAAGAATACAAATTAAAATATTATATAATTGTGAATGCTATTTGCTGTGTTGCAAATTTGTCTTGGTTTAATTAAAAGCAGATGGGAGGAGAATTTTCCCTCTTATGCAAATCGTTATTAGTTGTAAACTTTCATGATGCGAAAGCCCCACAAAATGTCTCCAATATATTCACTTCCTGTGTAGCTTTGCGATGAGTTTCCAATTACTTTCCTGTCAGTCTTTACATAAGAACATAAGAATGTAAGAACTAGGAGCAGGAGTAGGCCATCTGGCCCCTCGAGCCTGCCCCGCCATTCAATAAGATCATGGCTGATCTTTTTGAGACTCAGCTCCACTTACCCGCCCGCTCACCATATCCCTTAATTCCTTTACTGTTCAAAAATTTATCAAACTTGCCTTAAAAATGTTCAGCGAGGTAGCTTCAACCGCTTCACTGGGCAGGGAATTCTTAAATTCATTATTTAATTCTTAAATACATTATTTAATTCTTAAATAAACCTAAGCATCTTTAAAAAACTTCGCAAGCTATTCTTTACAGTATATTTTACTTTTCATGGTAAATCTGTTACATTTTCATAATTGATACCTGTACATCTTACTGGTGGAAGCCATAGGTGCAGGCAACACAGTAACAACATTGAATGGAATACTGTTATAGTAAGTCAAAAAATTGTCATTAACTGGATAGTTTGTCTATAGTATCAGTATTGTTCTACTCTCAAAAGGATTATTTTTAATGAAAAAAATAACATTTTGAAATAATTTTAAATTTAACACTAGTTTTTTTACAATTCTAACCTATTAATTGTTTGATATTTTCACATAATTTGCCTCAACCTCAAAGTCTTTCTGATTACTATTACATCATCATTATTTGTGGTTTTCTTTACAAATCAACAAATCAGAGATTGAGTTTTCTCTGTTCAATTCTGATACACGAGAACAATGTCAACATAAAAAAGATTGTGGGCAAGAATATATCACTTGATGCATCATAGTTGCCCCACGCACTCTCCATGCATGATCAATGCCAGTATTTGCAGGTGGCCTACTGGTTTTATCACTGGACTAGTAATCCAGAGAGAGTTCTGGTTTGAATCCCACCACAGCAGCACATGGAATTTAAATTCAATAAAAGTTTGGTATTAAAAGTCGACTGTTGGGAGAAAGCAAAACATCTGCATATTTAATGTCTTCCGGGAAGGATTCCTAAAATTCCCTTTAGGGAAGGAAATTTGCCAACGTTACCTGGTCTGGCCTACATGTGATTCCAGACCCACAGTGATGTGATTGCCCTCTGAAATGCCCTAGCAAGCAAGTCAGTTGTGTCTACCTCTAGAAAGTCTCCAAAAGGAAGTTCTGAGGAAGGGTCACTGGACCCGAAACGTTAACTGTTTTTTCCTTCACAGATGCTGCCTGACCTGCTGGGCTTTTCCAGCAACTTCTGTTTTTGTTCC
>NC_063341.1:65625870-65692253 GCF_021869965.1 Rhincodon typus | reverse complement strand
AATGTCAGCCTTCCTGCTCCTCTGATGCTGCTTGGCCTACTGTGTTCATCCAGCTCTACACCTTATTATCTCAGATTCTCCAGCATCTGCAGTTCATACTATCTCTGAAACTGGCAGATCACCTGGTATTGAAGTAATCACAGGAAACAACAATATCAAACACAGCCCTGTTGATCCTGTAGAGTGCTTACTAACGTCTGGGAGCTGGCCCCAAAACTGGGAGAGCTGTCTCGTAGACTACGGGCAGGACAGACCCAGCAGAAATGCAGCACAGTGATGTACTGTAGGGAGGGAGCTGCCTTCGGAGTCCTCAACATTGACTCTGACCCCACAAAGTCTCACGGCTTTAGGTTAAACATGAGCAAGGAAACCTCCTGCTGGTTGCCACCTACAATCTTCTCTCAGCTGATGAATTGGCACCCCTCAATGTTGGACAACACTTAGAGGAAGCAGTAATTGATAGACAGAACAATGCGATCCCACAACCAATGGATCAGATCTGTCCTCCGCAGTCCTGCTGCATTCAGTCATCAATGGTTGTGGACAATTAAACAACTCACTGGAGGAGACGGCTCTACAAATATCTCCATCCTCAATGATGGAAGAGCCCACCATGTCACTGCAAAAGACAAGGCTGAAGCAACCTTCAGCCAGAAGTGCCGAGTGGATGATCCACTTCAGGGGTTTCCTTCAGAGGTCCTCAGGATCATGGATGCCAGCCCTGAGCCAAATCAATTCACTCCATGTGACATCAGGAAATGGTTAGAGGCACCGGATGTTACAAAGGCTATGGGGCCTGACAACATTCCAGCAATAGTAATGAAGACTTGTGCTCCAGAATCTGCTGCTCCCCTAGCCAAGCTCCTCCAGTACAGTTACACCACTGGCATCTACTCAACAATGTTAAAAATTGCTCGGGTACGTCCTGTACACAAAAAGCAGAGATGGACTGTGGCTCAGTAGTTGGCACTGCTACCTCAGCACCAGGGACCCGGATTTGATTCCAGCCATGGGTGACTGTCTGCGTGGAGTTTGCACATTCTCCCTGTATCTGAGCGAGTTCCCTCCAGGTGCTCCAGTTTTCTCCCATTGTCCAAAGATGTGCAGGCTCGGTGGATTGGCCATGCCAAATTGCCAGTAGTGCCCAGGGATGTGCAGGCTAGGTGGGTTAACCATGGGAAATGCAGGGTTACAGGGATAGGATAGGAGGGTGGGTCTGGGCTGGTTGCTTTTTGGAGGGTCAGGATAGACTCAAAGGACTGAATGGCTGCTTCCATGCCGTAGGGATTCGAAAATGAAATCTAACCCAGCCAATTACCGCCCCATCAGTCTACTTTCAATCATCAGTAAAGTGATAGAAGGTGTCATCAACAGTGCTATCAAGCAGCCCCTGCTCAGCAACAACCTGCTCAGTGATGCCCAGATTCCGCCAGGGCCACTCAGCTCCTGACTTCATTATATTACAAATCCTTGCAGGGAGTATTGCAAGTGCCACTTGAGAAGTTTTAAACTCATGTAGCAGGGAGGTTGAAAGCAGAGCAGCTTCAGCATATGGAGTGACTAAGAAGAACATAGAGGTTAAGTCAAGTTAGTCTAATAGGAAGAACAAGAAAGGCCAGGTTCATGAATGGGACTGGTGGGGCTGGTAGTCTGAAGTGTATTTATTTCAATGCAAGGCCCTGAAAGAACCCAAATGGGACATCAGTGAGCAGGTAATTGCAGAGCAAGTGCTGCTTGATAGCACTATTGATGCCATTTTCTATCACCTTTATTGATGATCGAGAATAGACTGATGGGGCAGTAATTTAAAACAAGGAGTAAAACAGGTAAGGCAAGTTGAATTTAGAGCCTGGATTAGTACATCGGACAACGATGTTGTAACCATTACAAAAACTTGGTTGAGAGAAGAGCAGTATTGGCAGCTCAATGTTTCAGGGTTTAGATATTTTAGGTGTGATGGAGAGGGATGTAAAAGGGATGAGGGAGTTGCATTACTGATAAAGGAGAATGTCACAGCTGCACTAAGAGAGGACATACTGGAGGACTCATCCAGCGAGGTCGTATTGGTTGAACTGAAGAATAAGAAAGGTGCAATTATTATGATGCATCTTACAATGTCCTCCCAACAGCCAGCGGGAGATAGATCATGGAAAGATGTAAAAAAACAGGAGGGTTGTTTATGAGATAGTAGGAACTGCAGATGCTGGAGAATCTGAGATAACAAGGTGTAGAGCTGGATGAACACAGCAGGCCAAGCAGCATCAGAGGAACAGGAAAGTAGTGGGTGATTTTAACATCCCCAATATTGACTGGGATTCCCTTCGTGGAAGGAGCTTCGACGGGTCAGAATTTGTTTAGCCCTTCCGGGGCGGTTTCTTAAAACAATGTGTAGATACTCCAACTAATAGAAGGGCCGTACTAGACCTTGTACTGGGGAATGAGCCTGGCCAGGTGATTGAAGTTTCAGTGGGGAAGCATTTTGGGAACAGTGATTATAATTCCATAAGTTTTAAGGTAGTTATGGATAAGGTTTAAGACTGAGCCTCAGGTGAAATTGCCAAACTTGGGGAAGGCTAATTACAACAATAACTGGAGACGAGACTTTCAATTGGGAGCTGCTGATGAAGGTAAATCCACATTTGACATTGTGGAGTCTTTTAAAGGCCAGTCAATCGGGGTTCAGGGCCAGTGTGTTCCTGTGAGGATGAAAGATGAGGATGGCAACATTTGGGAACCTCGGTTAACAAGAGATATTGAATGTTTTGTTTAAAGAAAAAGGAAGCATATGTAAATGTTTGGGAAACTAAAATCAGGCAAGGGCCTTGAGTATAAAGGAAGCAGGAAATAATTTAAACAATGATTTCAGAGGGCGAAAATGTGCTTGGCAAGTAAGATGGTGGAGAATCCCAAGGCATTTTATATGTATATTAGGAGCAGGAGGGTTGCTAGAGAAAGGATAGGTTCAATCGAGAACTGAGGGAATTTACGAGGTGAGAAAGTCGCTGAGGTCCTTCATGAATAATTTGCATTGGATTCTACCAAGGAGAGATACATGGTTGATGGTAAGATTAGGGAGGGGTTTGTTGATATTCTGGGGCATATTGGTATTAAGGAGGTATTGGGTATCTTGATAAACGTTAAGGTACGTAAGTCCCCAGAGACTGATGGGATCTGAAGAAGGCAAGGGAAGAGATTGCTGGGGTCTTGACAGAGATCTTTGTATTCTTTAGCCATAGGCAAGGTGCCAGAAGACTGGAGAATAGTCAGTGTTATTCTATTGTTTAAAAAGTGCAACAGGGATAAAATATAATATAATATTTATAATATAATATAATATCCAGGATATTATAGGCCAGTGAGACTTGCATCAGTGGTAGGCAAATTATTGCAGAAGATTCTAAGGGACAAGATTTACTCACATTTGGGAGAGAATAAACTTAATAGGAATAGCCACATGGCTTTCTGTAGGAGAGGTCTTGTGTCAAATCTGACCTTTTTTTGAGCAAGCAGCAAAGATGATTGATAAGGGTAAGGCAGTGGATGTTGTCCACGTGGTCTTTACTATAACATTCGGTAAGGTTGGTCGAGAAGATTAAGTCACATGGGATCCACAGTGAGTTAGTAAGTTGCATACAAAATTGTCTTGGTCATAAAAGACAAAGGGTAATTGTAGAGGGGTGTTTGCCTGACTGGAGGATAATAACCAGTGGTGTTCCACAAGGATCAGTGCTGGGACCTCTGTTGTTTCTAATATGCATAAATGATTTGGATGAAAATGTAAGTGGTCTGATTAGTTAGTTTGCAAATGACACAAAAATTGATGTGGAGTTGCAGATAGTGAGCAAGGTTATCAAATGATGTAGTAGGATGTAGATCAGTTGGAAAGTTGGGCACAGAAATGGCAAATGGAGTTTAATCTAGACAAGTGTGAAGTGATGCATTTGGAAGGTAAAATGCAAGATAGTGTGGGAAAGAAGGCAGTCAACTTGCTTTCTTCAGAAATCACAAGACAACAGGTTTATTTGAAAACACAATAAACCTGTTGGATTATAACCTGATGTCATGTGATTTCTGACCTTGTCCACCCCAGTCCAACACTGGCATCTCCACATCTTGCCTTCATCAGTTCGGGCATTGAGTATGAAAGTTCACAAGTCATGTTGCGGCTGTATAAAACATTAGTTAAGCCACTTTTGGAGTATTGTGTGCAGTTCTGGTTGCCAAACTATAAGAAGGATGTGGAGGCTTTGGAGAGAGTGCAAAAGAGGTTTTGGTACTTGGATTGGAGTGTATTAGCTAGAAGGGTAAGCTGGACACATTTAGATTATTTTTGCTAGAGTGTCAGAGGCTGAGGGGCGACCTGAAGTTTATAAAATTGTGAGAGGCTTGGATAGGGTGGATAGTTGGAGTCTTTTTCTCAGGGTGGAACTGTCAAACATGAGGGGGCATAGACATAAAGTGAAAGGGCGAAAGTTTAAAGAGATGTTCAAGGCCAGTTTTTTTTACAGAGATGGTAGGTGCCTGGAACATGATGCCAGGGGAGGTGGTAGAAGCAGCTGTGATAGCAACATTTAAGAGGCATTTAGGTAGACACATGAACAGGCAGGGAATAGAAGGATAAGGACCATGGTCAAGCAGATGGGATTAGTTTAGAATGGAACGTTGTCGAAGCAGACATGGTGGGCCGAAGGGCCTGTTCCTATGCTGTACTTTTCTATGTTCTACAGCTTTGGTTCAAACATAGACAAAAGAGCTGCCTTCCAGACCCGAGTTCAGAGTGACTGCCCTTGCCATCAAGGCTGTTTTTGACTGAATGTGGCATCAAGGAGGCTCAGCAAAACTGGAGTCAATGGATGTCAGTGGTAAAACTCTGCCCTGGTTGGAGTCATATCTGGCACATAGGAAGATGGTCGTGGTTGCTGGAGGTCAATCTTCTCAGCTCCTGGACATCTCTTCAGGAGTTCCTCAGGGTAGTGTCCTAGGCCCAACCATCTTCAGCAGCTTCATCAATGACCTTCCCTCCATTATAAAGTCAGAAGTGGAGATGTTTGCTAATGATTGCATAATGTTCAAGAAAATTGTGCAACTCCTCAGATACTGATGTAGTCCATATTCAAATACAGCAAGACCCAATCCACATCCAGGCTTGGGCCGAAAAATGACAAGTAGCATTTGTGTCACAAAAATATCAGGCAATGATCATCTCCAACAAGAGAGAATCTCACCATCGCCCATTGACATTCAATGGCCTTACCATTAGGCAATCGCACACTCACCAATCTTGGGATCACCATTGACCAGAAATTGTACTGGATTTGCCATATCAATACATTAACTGCGAGTGGCTAGGAATCCTGCAGTGAGTGACTCATTTCCGAACTCCCCAGAGCCTGTTCGCCATCTACAAGACACATACTCCCTATTTGTCTGGATGAATTCAGTTCCAATGATACATGAGAAGCTTGGACAAAGCAATCCACTTGACTGGCACCACACCCACAAGCATCCAGTTCCTCCATTACTGATGCTTAGTAGCAGTACTCATCTGAAAGATAAGCTCCAGAGATTCACCAAAGATCCTTAGACAGCACCTTCCAAACCTACGACCACTTCCATCTAGAAGGACAAGGAAGCAGATCCATGAGAACACCACCACCTGCAAGTTCTCCTCCAAACCACTCACCATCCTGACTTGGAAATATATTACTGCTCTTTCACTGTTGCTGGGTCCAAATGCTGGAATTCCCTCCCTCACAGACCTACGAGTGTGCCTACAGCACATGGACTGCAGTGGTTCAAGAAGGCAGTTCACCACCACGTCAAGGGCAATTAGGGATAAACAATGAATGCTGGCCCAGCCAATGATGTACACATGAGTGAATGAATTAAAAATGAATAAAATAAATAAATGAAGCACTATGATTAGATACCTGTACCCCTTTCGTGGAAATCTGAAGGTGATGCTACATCAGAGATGAGTCATAAATTGAATCATATCGTAGAATCCCTGCATTGTAGAGGCAGATCATTTGGCCGATCAAGTCCCACACCAACCCTCTGAAAAGCGTCCTACCCAGACCCACATCCCTCCCTTATCCCTGTAACCCCACATTTCCCATAGCTAATTTACCTAGCCTGCACATCCCTGCACACTATGGGCAATCCACCTCTTCATTTGTCTTATGGTCTCTAGATGGAATTTTGAGCCTACATATTAGGATCCATTTCAAAGGCCTCTATTTTCTTCCACCAATCTTATTGTCCAAGTATTTGAACCGTACAGGAAAATGAATAGAATGCAGCCTCTTATAATTTTTTTTCATTTACAACATGAGTTTACTCCCTGTTAACACATCATCTCCTCAAACCTACTTCTGGCTAACTTTGTCCTTCTTCTAGCATTCAAATCATGTTTACCATCATACCTGTTATCATATGTCCTAGATAGACAAGCTTACTAATTTGTTCCAGTGTGACACCGCCTACGTCAATTTTCATTCAGCTTCCTCGTAATGTATTCCTTCTAAGTGCTATTGTTTCTGTCTTTTTTGGTGTTCATACTAAATCCATATGCTAATTTGAAAATCTAATTGTAGATTTTACTTGATCTATATTTTATAGGGCCTCTTCTGATTCTGCAAGTAGCACTGTCATCAAGTTTACTGCATGTTTGTTGTAATCCTACCTCCAATTTTTACCATGGAAGTGTAGATAATCATCTGACTATTTGCTTTGTGTGCAGATTGAATAGTTTTGTTGACAGTACACAGCCTTGTCTTACTCCTCTCTTTACTTGAAACATGTCTGCTTATCAATCTTCTTGCTTGACACATCTTGTCCCAATATAGGCTCTGGAAAAATCTCACATCTCCACATGTTTGGTAACATGCCTATTTAACTTTTGGTGATAAACACAATTTTTCTTTTACAAAGCATTTGTAAATGTTGTTTATTTCTTGGTATTTATCAATACTTATCCATAATTATTCATTGAAAGTTAGCAAGATGATCCTGCACTTTTGTTAAAATAAATGTTAGAGTGGAGTCATAGAGTCACATAGCACAGGAACAGACCTTTGGTCCAACCAGTCCGTGCCAACCATAATCCCAGACTAAACTAGTCCCACCAGCCTGCACTTGGCCCATATCCCTCCAAACATTTCTTATTCACGTACTTATCCAAATGTCTTTTAAATGTTGTAACTGTACCTGCATCCATCACTTCCTCTGAATTTCATTCCACAGACGAACTACTCTGTGTAAAAGAAAAAAAAAATGCCCCTCATGACTTTTTAAAATCTTTCTCCTCTCACCCTAAAAATGTACCCCCTAGACTTGAAATTATTATATATAAAATTTCAGGTTTATAAAATATTTATATCAGAAAAAATCCAATATGATGTACAGAATCACCAATGTACATCTTGCAGAGGGACAGAGAAAATGAATTGGTTTCATATCAACATGTTTGAATACATAAAATTGTATTTGTATCTGGCCATGTGCTGAAACCCATTTTCACATTTACTGTAACAAGAGTTCAGGCTCTAAAATTATTGAATGCGATATTGAGTCCAGAGGGCTGCGCTGAGCAAAGCTCAGTGCAAGCTGGAAGAACAGCCCCTCATTTTCCACTTGGAGACCCTGCAGCCTTCTGGAGTCAATATCAAGTTCAATAATTTTAGGGCCTGAACTCTCCTATGTCCTAGTCCCCAACCCACACACCAGGCCTTGTTATCTCACAGTCTGCCATTACACACTACCTATTTTTAGTCTCCATTAACAGCTATTCACCCTCCTAGCCAGATCGTTATCCATCCCTTTGTCTGTCCAGCTGTTCTTCTCTGTCTTTGGGCTCTATCCCCACCTATCATTTACCCTTTACCCTGTCCCTCCACCCTATCTTCTGCATAAAAACCAACATGTTCCCATCTACCATCAGTTCTGAGGGTCACCAGACCCAAAATGTTAACTCTGATTTCTCTTCACTGATGCTACCAGACCAGCTAAGCTTTTCCAGCAACTTCTGTTTTTGCTCCTTATGAGTTTACGTTTTAACCATCAGATATAAGGTTCCAGGTCCAATGGGATATTTCTAATAGTTCCTTTTATATGGAGCCATTGCTATTCAGTCATTGGATTTATCCCCATCAGTCCTTTGTCTATTGATTTACACTAGTTCCTGGTTCACTATTTTAAAATTCTCATCATATTGTTCAAGTCCTTTGGTTTGGGCTACAAATGTAATACTATTCTGGTGTACATCCCAGCTAGTTGTAGTGGAATTATCAAATTGTGATTGTTGGGGAGTGACTATTATAGTGCATACCACCCATAATCTCTGAAGAATAGAAAACAATGAACAGCAGAAATTTTGAATTAAGGCTTAAAGTGAAAAATGATTCATTGGTCAAAATGTGACTACATTAACGCAACTTGCAGAATCCTGTTAATTAGTGTAATTTATAGATGATCTAATTAATTAGGAGATTGTATTAGGAACGAGAAATCCTGAGGCGAGCGCACATCTACTGAGAGGAGCGAAACTTGGTCTCAGGAAAGTGATCAACATGTGCAAAAGTGCTGAGGTTATAAATCATCTGCTGGAACGTATTCATGGCAGAATAGAGCTCTCCTAGTATTATGCCTATAAACATTCTGGACCTAAAAGGCAGATACATCATGGACAAAGAGCAGGATGCAAATACTGTAAAGGGATTCACACAAACATTTTTAAAAGACATGTCCACCATGGGAGTCCAGAGTTCTGGCTGCAATCTGAATGATTTCAACATATGTTTGTTTGAAAGAAGTGCAACCATCAGATATAAGTGGTCACTGGAAAGAGATTAGCTGAAAATTTTGGTGAATCACTTTACACCTTTCAATAAGTTATTTCAGTCAGGTCAATAAATGGTAAATGGTTTGTGACTGTTGGAATGATGATCAAAGGAGCAATGAGGTAGACAGTGGTGTGCCACCCATCATAACATTGATGAAGTCTGTGCAAAGTGGCACAATATGGCAAATCAATAATTCAGCTCCCAAAAGGAAAGTTGAGGGTATATGATGGCACCAAACATATCCTTAGAGGCTAATTACACTGAGAGCCCAATGCAAAGACAAGAACAAAGAGCTGGAGTTTCCTATCGTAGACAGCAAGTAAGAGCCACTCATCTTAGCCAGAAAGGGTCTGTACCTTGGATTGGTGACTCTTGCCGTGCTGAAAAAGGTTTGTAACATGTCACATCACATTAAACCACTGATCATGAAATAGATCCTAGGGGAGTACAACAATGTGTTTACAGGTTTAGGACATCTTCCTGGAGAATATCATCCAGAAATAGATGGGAGTTTAAGATCAATTAGAATCCACTGAGGAGAGTTTGAGCTGCCCGTAAGCCCAGCCTGAGAGACACAATAAAAGAGCTGGAAAAGATTGGAGTAATACAGAAAATAACAACTTCTACTGAATGGATTAGAAGCACTGTAGCAGTGGAGCAGCCTGGAAAGTTGAGAGTATGCATTAACCCTACATAAAGCTCTAAAGAAATCTCACTGCCCTATGCCAACCATCAAAGCATTTTTGTCACAACCTGCAAAGGCAATATCTTCACTACTGTAGATGCCAACGATGGTTACTAGAAAATAAAGCTGGATGAAAGCAGCAATTTTTCATCTACATTCTGGACTCTGTTTAGATACAGATGGTTGTGCATGTCAGTTGGTCTTCTTACAACTCCAGAGGAGTATTAACACAGACAGCATGAGAGAAATAATGATCTTCCCAGGGTGGAAGCAATCGTGGATGATCTGCTAGTTTATGGGTGTAGAGGCACCATAGAAGAAGCCATTGCTGACCACTATCAGAATCTAACGTGACTGGTCAACAGGGCTTGCCAGATGAACCAGAAGCTGAACAAGAAAATATCTGCATATAAGGATAATCAAAGTCAAGTACATGACCACATACTGACAGCCTGGATCCATCAAAGGTGAGATCAGCAGCAACAATGTAACAACCAACAATGTAAAAGCAGTACAATGGTTTGGTGACAACAAGGTGCAGGGTGGATGTGTCATCTAGCAAAACTCTTGCCATCAGAGTATGAATCATTACACTAACTCAATGCAAAGGATACGCAGTGGTATTGGGGATCAGAGCACATTTCAGCAAAATCGAGCAACTCACGATAGCAATGCCAGTGCTGAAATATTATGACATAGATGATGAAGTTACTCTGCAGTGTGACACTAGTACCATAGGACTTTGAACAACCGTAATGCAGCCGATATAGTTGCATCCAAGATAGGATGATGCTACACTCAAATCAAGAAAGACTGCCTGGCCATTGACTTTGCTTGTGAACATTTTTATCGATACCTACTTGGAAGAGACAAAGTGACAGTCAAATCTGATCATCAACACTTCAAAGCATTTTCCTTACGCTGCTCCTATCTGTTTTACTTTAGTTAAAGAGACCTTATTAGAATATGACATATGAACAAAAATAACAAATCTATGTTGCTGAAGTGCTGTCAAGACCAACACTAGCAATGTTGAAAGTAGAGGATGCTATGAGAAAGTGTGAAGTCTTCCGATCCTACATGAAGCAGTAGCTCAATATGCTCTGTCAGGTATCAACCCAGCAGAAACATTGAATCTAACAGACAGGCTCTTTGTTTAATTCAAACTATCCAACAAGTTACAGTTCCCCAAGTGTTGGAAGTAGTAATGAAAAGATAGTTTGTAAGCATCAAAGACGTTCAGGTGGTCTCAAGAGCATATCAGACATACAAGATTAAGTGACAACTCAAGATGACATATTTTAGGAAATAAAGTAATTTTCTCTTAAGGAGTTGAGAGGAGAGATGCTGAAATCATCAAGGAATTGAGTCAAGTCTGAAGAAGGCAAAAGAAATGCTTTACCAGCCAAACTTGAGTAATGAAAGCAAGGACCACATTAACCAGTGCAGTGCCTGTGCTGTGTATCAAGATAAGTAGCTCGAAAGTCACTAATGAAATATGACATCCCAGACAGTCAAGGATGAGGCTGGGAGTAGACGACCTTATTCTCATAGAAACTCTCGTAGGTATTCCAGACTTAGTGATGACTAACAATGGTCCTAGTTCAGGAGTGAAGAATTCAACCATTTTATAAAGAATTTGGAGATTCAACACCACACCTCATCTCCACACTACCCCCAGACAATAGGAAAGACTGAAGCAGCAGTGAAAAGTCACCAAAAGAATCATAAAGAAATCAGGTAAATCCTAAACAGATGCAGAAAAAGCAATCCTTGAATGGAGGAACAAACTTACTGAAGGCAAGAAGGAAAGTATTCCAGTATAAAGATTAATGACACACTGCAGCCAAACTATGTCCAATAGCAAAAATGCTACTGAAGCCACAATAGTGGGAAAGCTGATGGAGGCCATAATACTGGATACAGCAAATACACACTTAGAGAAAAATAAAATGATACTAGACAGTCAACGTGTCTTTGTCAAGGACACGGTATGTCTGACAAATTTAATTGAGTTCTTTGACAAAGTGACACAGACACTAGAGGAGGGTGATGCTGTGGATGTTTCATATTCAGACTTTCAGAAAACATTTGATATGGTGCTACATGGCAAGTTGGTTAGCAAATTAGAACTGTTTGTGATCAATGGTCCTTGGCAGCATGGATTAGAAGTTGGCTATAAGATAGGAAACAGATGGTAGGTATAGATGAGCATCTCTCAGATTTGAAATGAGTCGAAAGTGGTGTTTCTCAGGGATTGCTGTAGGGATCCTTGCTTTTTCAGATTTATATAAATGATTTGGAGATGGATGTTGAGGGCAAAATCTCTAAATTTGCAGATGATACTAAGCTAGGGAAAACAGTGAATTGTGAGGATGATGCTGACTGACTTCAGGTGGAAATTGACAAGTTAACCAAATGGGCAGATTTGGCAGATGAATTTCAATGCAGAGACATGAGGTAATTTTGGTAGAAGAAACAATGCAGGCTCAATGGTACAACATTGAGGGGGAGTACAGGAGCAGAGGGACCTCAGGGTTCATGTGTATGATTGTCTGAAGGTGGCCAGGCAAGTTGAAACAGTTGTTAAGAAGGCTTATAGGATCCTTGGGTTTATAAATAGGAGCACAAGAGTATAAAAGCAAGGAAGTGATGCTATACTTCTACAAATAATTGGTCAGACCATATTTGGAGTATTGTGTTCAGTTCCGGCACCTTATTTCAGGGAGGATGTTAAAGCACTGGAGATTGTTCAAAGGACATTTACTAGAATGATGCCAGGAATGAGGGATTTTAGATACAAGGAAAGAGTAGAGAAATTGGGCTTGTTCTCCTTGGAACAGAGAAGATTAAGAGGTGACTTTGAGGTGTTCTAAATTATGAACAATTTTGACAAGGTAAGAAGGATATTCTGTTCCCAAAAGTTGGTATGTCAGTAACAATTTCAAGATTGTCAGCAAGAGAGCTGGGAGTGAGATGAGGAGAAACTTCTTTACTCAGAGACTTGTTAGGATTTGGAATGCGCTGCCTGGGAGAGTGGTGGAGGTGGATTCCATAGACGATTTCAAAAGAGAGCTGGATGTACATTTGAAAGTGAGTAACTTACAGGCCTATAGAGATAAGGCTAGAGAATGGGACTAGCTGGGTAGCTCTTTCGAGAGCTGGTATGGGCACAAAGCGTCAGATGGCTTCCTTCTGTCCTGTAAAATTCTATGATTCGATAATTCTTAGTGGTAATAGATGTGAGCAACAAAGTCAAAGTGAAACAGCAGAAAACCAAATTTAATGTTGATAAATTGCCAATGGAGGTGTCTTTTACCAATAAGCTAAGTAGATATAAATTGTTGAATATATATGTTAGCATTAATTGGGAGATGTATATTGCCTTATCACACAGATCAACCATCAGCCCAGAGGCCTACAGCATCCCAAACTTGGCAATGGAACAATAGTTACTGCAGCAACAAGTAACAAAGGAATGACACTCCCCAGAGAAGGAATATCAAGCTGATGAACACAATTGGCTACATTCATACATAAAGATTCTGTGTAACATATGCAGAGACAGATGAGAATGAACTGCTAATGCCTGAAAACAGTTACATACATAATGGGTAACTTGGGTAATGCATGGTGTAAATTGTAACATTAAAGTGTTTTTGTATGAAAGGACGATATTTGGGATAGAAATGCAATACTGTGCCAATGTCACTATAGCCATGTGACCTGTACCATGAGACACTTACTGCAGACATCCCTCTTATAGCCAAGTCACTATAGACCAAATACAAGCAAGGCTGTGGTTCTCTGAACTCCTAACACCCTCCATAACCTCATCCTTCCCTATGTCCATAAATTCTTCCAACCCTGTAGTTCTTCAAAAGTACATTTTTCCTTCAGTTCTAGTGACCCCAAACTAAAACTCTTCAATTCTTTTCTGAAACTTCTCCAACTATCTTTCTCTCTCCCTTTTATCATTGTACCCCCAGCATATAACCTGAAGTAACTGTCCCTTCTTACGTTTTTGTTTGATTATTGCCTTTCAGAGGTGCCTTGGAGCATTCCACTCTAGTGCAGGTTAGGTGAACTGGCCATGCTAAATTGCCCATAGTGTTCAGGGATGTGTGGGCTAGGTGGATTAGCCATGGGAAATGCAAGGTTACAGGGATAGGGTAGGAAGGTAAGTCTGGGTGAGATGCTCTTCAGAGGGTCATTGTGGACTAGTTGGGCCGAATAGCCTGTTTCCACACTGGCGGGATTCTGTGATAAACTATGATGATAAATGCAAGTTCCTGTAATTCACATTCACTGGGTCATTGTGATGTGTGTTAAACTGAGCACCCTGTTCAATTGCAGAAGTATTAAGTAATAAAAAAAAATGCTGGAAATCAGAAACAAAAACAGAAGTTGCTGGAAGAGCTGGGCAGATCTGGCGGCATCTGTGGAAAGAAATCAGAGTTAATGTTTCGGGTTCATGTTGCTAGGCCTGGTATGCGTTAAATAACGACGGTCGTTATCATACATTTTTGGAGATGTATTTTATCAATGAACTAAATGGACATAATTTGCGAAAGCGTAAATTAGAGGATGCCCAATTTGTACTGTAGAGCATCTATATACATCTTCATCCGTATTTAATAGGAACATGAGCTATCCAGCTCGATCACCTCCACACGGCGAAAGTTCTGAGGAAGGGTCATTCGACCCGAAACGTTAACTCTGATTTTTCTCCACAGATGCTGCCAGACCTGCTGAGCTTTTCCAGCAATTTCTGTTAAAGTTATACTTCATTTGTTATACATTTTGTGCAAAACGGGCGTCTGAAATTTTCAGCAGCGCAATCTGCCCACAAAATAAATGGAAGAAGTTGTATCCTCGCGTAGAAAACAAACAAACGCACATCGGAATAGAGTCAAGGTGCTTGTTAAACTGATTAGACATTCTCATTCTCATACGTTCACCGAAAGGATTTTCGACGCTATCGTCCAGTATTGAGAGAAGCTGGGATTTATTTTTTGAGGACTGTCCCATGCGGGATTGTAATGCTGGCAGGAAGAAAAAAGTGTATGTCTGTTACAAAATGATTGTTAAATTGTAAACCCCGTCTGTTCTCACATCTTTCCTCAACCTGCAATGAGGTCCAATCCAGTAGCAGAAATAAACATAGAAATTGCTGGAGAAACTGAACCAGTCTGGCAGTATTTGTGGAGAGAGAAACAGAGTTAACATTTTGAGTCATCACCTTTCTTCAGAACCAGACTCATCCCAGACACGAACCGTTAATAAAACAAAGAAACGTTCGGGAAAAAAATGGTCATTGGACTGGAAATGTCAACTCTGTTTCTCTCTCCACAGATGCTGCCAGACCTGCTGAGTTCCTCCAGCACTCTTTGTGGTTTGTTTCAGATTTCCAGCCTCTGTAGCATTTTGCGTTTAAACAAAGCAGATTCCGTGAGGTGAGGACATCTCTGACTCCATACATTTGGACAGGTACATGAATAGGAAAGGTTTAGAGGGATACGGGCCAAACGCAGGCAAATGGGACTAGTTTTAGTTTGGGAAACTTGGTCGGCATGGACAAGTTGGACCGAAGGGTCTGTTTCCGTGCTGTATGACTCTATGACCGAATGGTCAAGACTTCCTTAAAACGCTTTGTTGCGGCATCCTGTGTTTCTAACAGAAATCAGAACTTGTCATTAAACATGCACCAAAGTGCAATTACAAACTTCCCCTTTAAATGTTGTCGTGTAGCCGAATTGTGAAAATAAAAGTACACCAGAACAGTGAATGAAACCCAGTGATGGTGGTGCTAGGTCGGTGTGTGCGAGTGTGTGTGTGTGAGGGGAGGAGCTGTTGTTGGGTAGAACTTTAAACTGGAATGAATCCTCTTGGTTTTCCCGGGCTGCAGGGCAAGTGCAAACTCCTCCAATACTCTGGTGACAGGGCAAAACTTTACCTTTCCCCATTCATAATCCAGACATGAACAGACTGAAGCCAACAGCGTTAACCTCGTCACAAACAAAAACAGAAGTTGCTGGAAAAGCTCAGCAGGTCTGGCACCATCTGTGGAGAGAAAATCAGAGCTAGCGTTTCGGGTCCGGTGGCCTTTCCTCAGAACCGTTGTGGAGCCTAAGAACCTCACAGCGTTAACCTCGTTCCTTGGGACAACTCACTTTGTTGTAAGTGTCCCTTTTATTACTGTTTGGTCTTCAGGTGAACTGCCTTTGTCCAACCTAAAACGCGTCGAATAAATTAATTTCTACTGCCGGTCGGATGCGGCTTTGTAGTCGCTGCTAAGAAGTTACATCTGTTGGTTGTAGTCTTTCTAAGGAGGAAGGCGGCTGTAGAGTTCCCTCAGCCAACAGAGGTAGCGGCAGTGGGGGGGGGGGAGGGGTGAAAAAGTCTCGCCATTGACGAGGTGATGAGTTTGTGTGACTCCCCTCTCAATCCCCAGGCTTTCCTACTTTGCGATAGCAAGAAGAAGGGTCCCGACCCGAAATGTCAACTTCCCTGCTCCCCTGATGCTGCCTGGCCTGCTGTGTTCCTCCAGCTCCACATTGTGTTGTCTCTTTTCTACTTTGCGCTCTTACTGAAGAGCAATGGGGTGGGGGTGGGGGTGTGTTCTTAGGCTCAGGGTGAATTCACCGCTTTAACCTCACCTGAGCTCCTCTGGAGCACGTTGTGAGAAACCTGCAATAGGAAAGGTGACACACCATGGACAAGGGTGAGAACAGGGAATAAGCAGAGAAGTAAACTTGCCAAGTCTGAGAGAAACTCAGTCAGAACAAATTACTGCAGATGCTGAAATCTCTCCTCAATCAACTCTGTACCACCTACAGTGCCATCCGCCCCAGGAACGAGAGAGACTGATAACTGCGTCCTCCCTCTAGCGCCTGCTTTGTCCCCTGTGGCCAGGTTAGATTTCCCCTCTCAGCGCGAGATGATTTCCTATTATAAATAAATGTGTCGTGAATCTCTTGATTTTCTCAGTGCGGAAGTTCTCGGTAACCAAGAATAGGTCAGGTCCCAGTGTCTTTTACTAATCGGCACAGAACGCTTTCAGGGTCAGGCAAAGACAGCACACTCTCTGACACATACTTTCTGACACACACTCTCACACACACACCATCTAACACTGTCACATTCTCACAC
Organism: Rhincodon typus; assembly: GCF_021869965.1. NCBI lineage: Eukaryota > Metazoa > Chordata > Chondrichthyes > Orectolobiformes > Rhincodontidae > Rhincodon > Rhincodon typus. The sequence goes on along the minus strand of NC_063341.1, from coordinate 65,675,573 downwards.
ACACACACCCTCTAACACTCTTGTCACATTCTCACACACTCACACACCCTCTAACACTGTCACACGCACACACACTCACACACCCTCCAACACACACACACACCCTCTAACACTGTCACACACACACACTCACACCCTCTAACGCACACACACACACCCTCTAACACTGTCACACACACACGCACACACACACCCTCTAACACACTCTCTCACACACACACCCTCTAACACTCTGTCACACACACACACCCTCTAACACTGTCACACACACACACACGCCCTCTAACACTGTCACACTCACGCACACATCCTCTAACACACACACACACACACCCTCTAACACTGTCTCACACACACACACGCCCTCTAACACTCTGTCACACACACACACACACCCTCTAACACACTCACACACACACACGCCCTCTAACACTCTGTCACACTCACACACACACACCCTCTAACACACACACATCCTCTAACACTGTCACACACACACACACCCTCTAACACACACACTCTCTCAGACACACATACACACATTCTCTCTGACACACACACTGACACACGCTTTCTCACATACACAGTCTCTAACACACTCTCATACACACTCACTCATTCGGATAAACCAAGACTTTCCAGGTGGGCATTGGTGGGAATGGCCAGCTGCCCGTATGGATAATCCGAAATGCAATGTGTTTGAGTGGACTTCAATCTGGAGTATCCGCTGTTTTCTCTCTCTCTCTCAACCATTGCATTTCTAAAACACAGGAAGTGCTTTTTGTGGTTGTCAGAGCAAAACTGTTGGGAGTTACACAAAGCTGATCAGTTCCCACTTCGCACGGCTTCGACCCTCCACGGAACCATTCGGATTGCCTGGGATGATGCATAGGCCGAGGACTCAGCCCATCGCCCAGGTCTTGAGGAGTTCCGCACTCGGCCACACTTCACGGAGGATCCGGCACTAAGTGAGGCGCCCGGTCCCGGACTGACTTCCCAGCTCCCCCGCGTCTCTCCCTCTCTCCCACACACACTGTTTGTCTTTCTGTCTGTATCGCCCCAGGACCCACTGTCCCGGTAAGAAATTTCTCTTTTCATCATTATTTCCAATCGTGGAAAAAATACAACTAGAATAGTCGCTATGTTGCGCCTGGTCTCTCTTGAATCGAGATTTGAGGAAACTTTAAGTGAGTGAGGTTCTGGGCTCGGCCTACACACTCTTTCACATTTTTTGTCTGAATGATTTGTCCCACTCCAGATGTCCTGGGGCGGGGGGTCTTCTCAAACCCCAGGACAGATTGCTGCAAATCTGATGTACTGAACTGGCGTCTCTGCACTGGCATTTCTCTCCAATTCAAAGTTAGTCCCCTCTCCCCATCCCCTTCCTGAGTATTTTGGGGACAAGGGCAACAGTCTCTTCATGATGTGAAGAACTGTCAGTGTGAGATTTGTCAGCTCCGACTTGCTGCTGTTTCAAATCGCCCCGATTTCTGCTTCCTGTCGTGTTTATTCTCAGAGCCTGGATGTTTATAAAGTCACTGATGTTTCACGTTCAGTGAAAATGAAACGAGCTCAGGAGAGAGTGTTCGAATTCAGTGAAGACTGGTCGGTGGATTAAAACCGAACATGTCCTTGTTGTATGTAACTCCTCCCCCCCACACACACACACACGCACACACACACGCCAGGTCTGTCTACCACCAGCCGGCGCTTCCCCTCGATGTGCTCTGTGCAGAGGAGGCGCTCACGGCTCCCAGCGTGGGGAGGGCTCTCTATATCGATTAGTACAAGCACAGATGGACCCGCATGTACCTTCTCCCACGTTTATCGGCCGTGTTTTACAACAAGCCTCGCACGCTGTGACCTTGACTTGTTCAGGAATGAGAGAGGGGTGGGATGATTCAGGGAGCATTTTTTTTAGATTCACCTGCTACAGCAGATAAACTGAAGGCAGAACACGTTATAGGCAAGAGAGCGCTCGAAACAGCGCGATGTCTCTGTTTGGCGTCACCATAAAAAAAATCCTCCAACTCACTGAGAAATCAGTTTCCTCAGCCAGGTCTTCTCATTGGCTCTGTCTCGGTCCATGCTTATCAATACTCAGAATGATACCTGGACTTCAACCAAGTTTTATTCTGACGCTTGAGAGGAAACATTGACCATAAATACTTTTTGTTTTAAAGAAAAACGAGCTGACAGCTCTATATTTGGTTGCAATAAAACAAAACAACTGCGTTTGCTGGAAGAATGAAACAAGCACAGATTGCTGGAGAAACTGAGCAGATCTGGCAGCATCTGTGGAGAGTGAGAGAGACAACGCGTTTCGAGTAGGGTATGATTTCTTCCCGGAACGTTAACTCTGTTTTTCTCTCCACAGATGTTGCCAGATCTGCTGAGTTTCTCCAGCAATCTCTGTGTTTGTTTCTGTAATTGGCTCATAGAGTCATACAGCACGGAAACAGACCCTTGTCTGGGGCTGGCCCTTTGTGAACTGAGAAACTGGCTTTCTCTGCAGTGGGATCCGGGGAAATAGTGTCTGCAGTCAGACAGACTTAACACTACTGAATAACAGTGAGAACATCCAATCAAAGTTGCAGTCGTGAGCATGCAAAGCAATATCGTGCCACCCTCGGCCAGATCAAACACAGCCCTCTGTAAAGCGTAGCAACTATGTCAACACATTCGTGAAACGTGCTTTGATTTTTTTTTCTCATTCCACATTGGGAGGCTTGGCAGGCGCTGCAAACGAGTTATTCTGTATTCCAAAAGACTGGTGTAAGAGAAATCTCAATTTCCCACCATCTGATTGCAGGAGTTCATTCGTTTCATGGACTTTTTCATCCGTATTAACCGCAATTAAGTTTCAGCATCTTGCACAACTTGCAGGCGTGGGTTTCAAACAGCAGAGATTTTTTTTCCCATCACCCAATCAGTCTTCATATTGCAGAATAAGGCAAAGAGGTGAATCGACAAAAAAACACATGCAAAGGGGTTTATCGACAGCGCACACCATTAGAATCTCGACCCTATATACAACAGGGACCAAAATTAAACGAGAGGATTTAATGTTAATTCACTAGCAGGGCTGGTAGAACGCCCGCCTATTATAAACGCAATAACTATGGGCTGATAATGCTAAAATAATTAAAATTGTACATGTTTCTCATTCATTGGAATTTAATTGTGTGCCATAAATGTCTATTTAAGAAAGTTCTCTCAGTCTCCTGGTCAATATTTAGCCCTGAATCAACATCACGAAAACAGATTATCTGGGCATTGTTGTTTGTGAGAGCTTGCTGTGCTGTAACTTAGCTGCCACTTTTCTACATCAACAAGTGACTACTTTTCGAAGATATGCCAGTGAATGTAAAACACTTTAAGGCGCCCTGAGACGCTATGCAAATGCAGGGCTTTTTAAAAACCTTTTTATTCGTTTCAAAAGCTAATGAGATAAAAGATGCAAAACGATTCCGAAAGTTGGAGACTTCTTCCAATCGAATCGAATATAACGGGAAAGTGAATGAGCTAGCCCCTGGATGGGGAAGTTAGTCTGGGCCATGAAGTCCACTTCATCCAACACCATGTCACTGATCTACCGAAGCTTTAGAGACCCGATTCTCCCATTCCGTCTCTTCCATGTGGCCAGTGTGTGTCTCTTTGTTTTATCCCCTATTCTGCACACAAGCTCCAGCTCACACACCGCATGCACAAGATACCGTGAGAGCTCAGGTTGTCTGAAACATAGCACTTCCAACAATCAGAAAGCTTTTTTGTTGTCATTGCTGTGTTGTAGCCTGACGATTTAAAAAAAGGATTGGATGCTTTGAACTTTTGATAAAGTGTTTGCATTCGCCTAATCTTGATTCATAGTTCACATCGAGTTATTTAAATTTTGATAATTCAGTGATCAGCATGAGGTAACAGCCGAGATATTTAACATCATTCGTCCATTATTATTCCCTCACAAGAGAACAGACGAGGTAAATGCGTTTGGTTTTAACAAACACACGAGTCTTCAAACAGGTTGGCATTTTGGAACCGCTTTGCTAAACGTAAACCGTGGAACTCGCCCTTGTAGCAGGTTTGGCAGGATCTCGATTGCAGATCCAGTCAGAGTGATTGTATCGATGGAGTATTGTGTAACCGAGTGGAATAATAGTGTCACTTACGCCGGGTGCTGCCAGTTTGATTTCCCAGTGGGAGAAAGAGAGATTTGAAGTGGGTAGGGTGGGGGTGGCGGGTGATGGTGGTAGAGTCCTGTCCAATCAGATTGCTGGGTTTTGGGTTGCCACCTGGCGGGACAGCACCTGGTAAACGGCGAGGCTGTCTGCGCCTGCGCCAAGCCTCACCCTCCCCTTCCCCCTCCCACACCGCCCCCCCAGCCCCACCCACTCTGTCACAACCTATATCTAACCAATGATAATGTACAATCTCGCAGAACTAAAATCCAAGGCTCCGCTCAGAAGAAGACAACATTGAATCGCTGCCGGGACTGATTTCCTCCAAAGCCCCAGAGAAACCGCATTCCCTGAGGCTGCTGAGATGCCACGCTCATTCCTGGTGAAAAGCAAGAAAGCGCACAGCTACCACCAACACCGAGTTATTGAGGATGACTACAGCAACAAGCTGGAGAATATCCTGGCGGATATTTGCACAGGTAACTGGACACAGAGTGAAGCTGAAAGACCACATCCAAACTGCTGAGTTGCTGTCCTATCCACTACTTTCCGATTAATAAGCAAACTTGCTCGAAACTTTAGGAGAAGGGCTAATTTGTCTCAATTCGCCAGAAAATTGGAACAAGCGGGGCCGAGTATGACTTCTTTCGAACAATTCGCTCGAATATCCGACCTGTCAATGAAGCCGGGGCACAAGCCACTTTAGTTATTATCTATCAAAATGAATTTCAATGTGTTTTTTAATATCTGTTAGATATTCCCCAGCCTGTCTACTCTAAACCCTTCAATATCATATTTTCTCTGGGCGAATAGTTTGGTTGTGCGGAACAATACTGGTTAACGAAAGTTGTGATTTTTTTTGGGGTGTGGGCGATCTAGCAATTGTTATCTTTAATCTGCAATTTTAAGTGAGGAGGACTTCAACTCTTTTTCAATACTATGATCAGACTCTGTCCTGTTTTTATTGTTTAATTTTTAATGGAATCATTATTTAGACATGCAAAACATAAGTTGTAATCTGAAAGTGGCAAATTCAATGTCGTTTATTGTAGAGAACAGGATAAAATGACACTCTTGGCGGATCTCTCCAGTTTCCGCTAGTAGTAGAGACGGACTAATGAAAATCTGATGACAGCAAAATGTTTTTTTTCTCGACAATTGTACCGTCGGTTTAATGAGCTCTATTGACTTTCTCCCCCTCTCCACCCCCTCCAATGTGTTCCCAGAGAGCAGGATATCGGAAGATGCTACTTATTACCCAGAAGGAGCTTGCGTAGATTCTAAGGGGGAAGGATCGCCGACATCTCCGCTAGTTTACGCAGCTGATGTTCCCGAGTCTCCAGCCAGCTGTGAGGGGAATAGCTGCGGCAGAGCCCCCGAGTATGAAAACTTATGGAGACCCCCTTCTCCGTCCGCATCTCCAGGTATTTGCCAGCGACACGCAGTGCCGCACCTTCTCCGGGACATAATGCTTCTAAAACTGGAAAGACCATTGTGTTGGCGAGAGCGGTACGAGAGTTGAATCCAAATAGGAATCAAGCCGGCAGTAAATCACTGTCCATGTTTCCTATAGTAAAGGCCATGAGACAAACATCACGAAATTGCCATTAAAAATGAGGTAGAGAAATAAAACCAACCACGTCCTATATGTGGGTGGATTTTATGGCACTTTCTAAACAAATTGATAGATATTTTAAAGAAGTAACATACTGCGGATGCTGGAATTGTGTATCAAACAGATACAGATAAACTCAGAAGGTCTGGTAGCATCCGCGGGAGAGAAACAGAATTTAAGTTTCGAGTCTGGTACAATTCTTCAACTGAATGGCTGTTTTAAATCCATGATGTGGAGGTGCCGGTGTTGGACTGGGGTGGATAAAGTCAGAAGTCGCACGACACCAGGTTATAGTCAAACAGTGACTTCACTTGATGAAGGAGCAGCGCTGCGGAAGCTTGTGATTGCAAATAAACACATTGGACTATAACCTGTCTTTATTTTAAATCTGGTTTGAAAATGAGGGTTAAAAAAAAGTAAACAGCTCACCATGTTGCTAACAACACAACCAGCAGTGGAATTATCTCCTAAAACTGAGCTGCTAGTGAATAGATGTTTTCTGTTGTCTGCCTCTGAACGAAGCTTTTTTTCGTCAAATGTTGTCTAACAGTAAAATTAAACGTTAAAACTCGATGTTATAATGAATAGAATTCTGAATGGTTTAATAGCTCTAAAATGCAGTAAGATAATGCATGTGATAAATGCATGTTCCCATTTTTACGCATCATAATTAGAACATTTTATTCCGCTTAAAATCATGTTTGTTTAAATTGTATTGCAATGTCATCGAGAATTATTTAATTTCTCTGTTTTTTTCCGTTTAGTCTCTGAGAAGTCTCTTTCCCCTTCAATGGAGGAGAGCCACCCATTTGCGCTGTCTTTCAAACAGTACGGATGGAATAATTACACAGGTTCTGACTTGAAATACCTGGTGCAGAATTACCGCCACCCAGTCCTGGAACGGAACTCCACTGTGGGGCTCTGCAGTGAACAAAACTCCGGCACTGGTCTCTACAACGAGCTCGCCCCCTCCTCTGGTCTGTACGGCGAGCTCAGTAGCACTGCTCCCAGTCTGTACAACGAGCGCAGCCACAGCTTTCACGAGAAAAGAACCGAAATTAAAGCCGAGTCCGAGCTTCTCTGTAGCCGGCTCCTCTTGAATAACGGCTCTTACAAATGCATCAAGTGCAGCAAGGTATGACCCGTTTCCTGGCCCACTGACTGCTTTGGGAAGCCCCCCTGTAACTCTGAAGTCTGCTCCCATTTCTCTAAGGGCTTTCCATACGTCTATTTTCCTATCAGTTCCTGTCGTTCATTGGTCACCTATCTCGGAGAGATGTTAGGAAGCATTTCTGCACACCAAGGGGAGGTAGGGATTTGGAACTCTCTTCCACAAACAGCAGTTGATGCTGGGTCAGTTGTTAATTTTCAGTCAGAGGGAGATACATTTTTTGATAAGCAAAGGTAGTAATGGACACGGACCCAAAGGCAGGTCTACGGATTTAGGCCACAGATCGGCCTTGATCGCATTAAATGGTGGAACAGGCTCCGCGGACTGAATGGCCTACTCCTGCTCCTAGTTACTCCCATATAAAGCTCCGCCTTCCCTGGTATTGCTGGGAGCAGGGACATCTGCAGTCTGCAGACAGGAACACACGGCCGCTCCAGCTTCAATAGATTCTGGCTGACCTGTACCCTACCTCCATTGTGTACCGTTACCAAGCAAAAACATCTCTCAGCCACAGAGGAAGACGTGACCTGGTCTCCACTCCCTCCCCATAGCATTAAAACGTGGAACTAAGAGTGAAGCAGCGTTTGACACTCACTGCCACTGCAGGCCCGTCCACGTCAAAAAATATTTAATACGTGGTTCTTATCATATGATGATGCACTTCACCCTCAATAACTCTGTAAACCACCAACTTCATGATAAGTGGAGGCAGATGTAAAGATTACAGGTCCTGAGCAACGAAGCGGGTGAAAAATGTCTCACTGCCAAATAGCATCAGCTGCAATTGTTTGTCGCTATCTGGTCCATGCCAGCATTTGTTACCGAGCCCTCAATGTTCTTGAACTGAGTGGCTTGCTGACCTTTTACATATTATTTGTGAGATGTGGGTGTAGCTGGCTGGGCCAGCATTTGTTGCCCGTCCCTAGTTGCCCTTGAGAGGGTGGTGGTGAGCTGCCTTCTTGAAATGCTACAGTCCATGTGCTGTAGGTTGGCCCACAATCTTCTTAGGGTGGGAGGTCTACTATAGAGTGATTTTTACTCTCTAGTCTGATGCACTTTCAGGTATTAATTTGATATACAATTGATGACTTACTTTCTGAAATTAGTTGAAGATTACGTAACTTTCTAGTCAGCTCGCGGTTGTGCGTGGGGTGGAGAGCTTTCGCTATTGTACTGTAGAGTTTTCACTGTTGTATCGAATAGACTGGTCGGCAAGGACGAGTTGGACCGAAGGGTCTGTTTCCGTGCTGCATGACTCTATGACAGCAGGATCTGGGCTGCCAGCAGTTGTTACGTTCTAGTAGCTAATGTTTCAGTAACTTTCTGATGAAAATCACATGGAACGCATAGAATATCGGACCAGATTGTAACTAGTTAGTGCTGGCTGTGGCCAGAAATAAAGAGATAAAATTAAAACGGAAGTGAACCAGAACGAAGACTGGAATTTGGAGATCACAGTTTGTACAGTGGCACAGTGGTCCTATCACAGGGACGGCAATCCATATGCCAGGGAACATCAGTGAACCCAGGCTGAAATACCACCATGGAATTTAAATTGGATTAATAACATTTCCGATTTAAATGTTAATTTCGGACCATTAAACGTCCTTACCTCGTCTGACCTAAATATCACAGCAATGCGGTTGACTCTTAACCACACTCTGAACTGGTCAAGGCACTCAGTACAAACCAACTGGGGATAGACAGTAAGTGCTGGACTTGCCATGGGCACCAATATTCCATGAAACAAGAACGGACTTCCACTCTAGGGGTCAGATGATAATGGGACCACTCTAACTTTGTTCTCGTGATTTGTTATACAACTACGTATTCTATCATATCACAATCCCCTGACATGTATTCTTGTAACCAATCTGTTCAGAGATGTTCTTACATACCTCTGGAGCAGGTGGGAACCGGGTCTCTCGGTTCAGAGGTATGGACACTATCACTGTACCACAAAAATCCCCACACACCCTTTGCAAGATTGCTGTAAATAACTGGATATCACTTGTTATCCCCTCATCTTTCCCTATGCTTGTTATAGTCCCGATCTCACATCAGTAATTCCAGTCTGTTAACGAAGCCTTGGCATCTCTACCAACAGCAGAAGCAACATTATTCTGGCGGAGAGCACAACATGATTCAAATCTGAATTCGCCTAGTTCTGTCGTAAGCGACATAACGATTTATTCGCCCATTTTAATTCCGCCTTTTTAACGTTTTAGTTCTGATTTTATAAACCATTTTAATGGAGCCCAGAGTATTAACCGGGTGTGCTAAAAATTCTGAAATAAAAACAAAACCCGTTAAAGACACTGAGCAAGGAGAACATGTATCTGTGCGTTCGCACGCGTGTGTGAATATCCATCTGTGCGGGTGGTGGCAGGGGGGAGGGTTCAGGTCAATGACCTTTCTCAAATCAAGTTCTGATGAAAGCTCTATCAACAGCCATTGGTAGCTAAGGTGCTTCACTAGCGTCCAGTCTCCCGTTAGCATTATCACCCTGTTCATTCAGAGTGTTATAACCTCTTCTGTATCGTGCTGCGTAAAATAATGATGCTACAGCACTATACCTGTAACAGTAATTGTGCACGTGTTTTGATTAGCTCCCCCGCAACAAAGATTAATTTGTAGGTAAAAAATATGAACAACTTCTTGACCTTTCCGAAAGAAGTCGCTGTCTGTGATTGAGTCCGCGTCAGCATTTAGATGTCCGACTATTGCACCTAAAATGACTCAGATCAACACGAAATCAACAATTTTAGATTAAAAGTATTAAACATAACTCGTCAATTCTCAATTACATATAGGGTGAAATGTTTCCAGCTATCAGCTCTTGTAAATGAAGGGTCTAATAACCTTCCCCCATAAATAATTATAAAGAATTTCCAGATTAATGTGTTTTTCTCTGTTTTTGAATTGATTTTTAGTCAGCCGATAGTAGTTACCGATTACTGCCTGCGTGCAGGGTTCGATGCTCAGCGAGCAGGGGAGCTCTGATCAGTCCATTACTTTTCACAGACTCTGGTCTTGTCTGAATTTTTGTTTGAAGGATGTTGTTAACCCTGTGTTCCCGTCTCTCTGCCAGGTGTTCTCCACTCCTCACGGTCTTGAAGTTCACGTCCGCCGTTCTCACAGTGGCACCCGCCCCTTCGCCTGTGACAGTTGTGGTAAAACATTCGGCCATGCGGTCAGCCTGGAGCAGCACAAAGCCGTGCACTCCCAGGTAAGAGAGTATCTGCTCACTGGAACTGCAGGCTAAAACAGCGCATGACTTGTAACTGGGAGTGAAGCCCTGTCATAAAAAGCACCTCAATGGAATAACGTTCGTGCATTCGAAGCCATTAAACCAGTCAAAGTATTTTAGCAAGAACCCATGGATGAGTGTTAATGCAGCAGTATTTCGTTGTGATGGTAGAACACTGTGATATGTATGAGCAGCGGAAGCAGATTCAATCATAACTTTCAATGCAGAATCGTTTATACACCTGAAATGAAAGTATTTGCAGGGCACGTAGGAAAAAGGAGGGGTAGGGGTGTCGCACTAATTGGACAGCCCTTTCAAAGAACTGGTAGAGCCATAATAAACCGAATAGCTTCAACTGTAGAAATTTATTGAATAGATCATGCAATTAAAGGCGTTTAAAATAATGACATAGTTGAGCATTTCCACCCAGTTATTCTCCAACATCACCATTTTAAAAATTAGCCTTAGAATCACTTTAAGATCGTTATTTTGGAACATAATCAGGCTATATCAGCAACTTATAAAACTGCAATATGATTACACAAAGTTAATCCAACTTTATGGAAATAAAAAAGTCATCATTAAGTGCCCAGAGCACAATTAGCCCTTATGAAAGGAGAACCAATGGATGTGCATAGTACATTTGGAACTTCAGAATGCATTTGGTCTGATGCCACAGAAGAGATTACATCATATTAAGGCCCAGGAGATTTAGGATGATATATTAATATGGGTTAAGGATTATTTAACAGCCAGAAACAAGAGTTGGAATAAATGGGTCATTTTCAGGATAGCGGGTTATAACTATTTGAAAGCTACAATTAACAGTGACTAGACCTCAGCTACTTGCAATCGACATCAATAACTTAGATAAGGGCTTTTTAAGTTTTCTGATTGTGCAAAGCTGAGTGTGAGAGTAAGGCATGAAGAGATTGTGGATAGATTGATTAACTAAGTGTATAAGAAGGAAGCAGATGGAATATAATGTGGGAAAGTATGAAATTATCCACTTTATTAGGAAAAATGAAGAAGCAGATTCATTTTTTGAAGCAAGAGACTTTTAAATGTGGTATTCAAATGGAATTGGGTTTATCATGTACAAATGCATGAAAGTTAACATGTCAATGCAGCGAGCAATTAAGAATGTTCCACCTTTCTTACAGGCTGAGGTGTTGGAGAATGAGTCTTGCTGACATTTATAGAGCTTTGCTGAAACTATGCTTGGAGTACTGTGCACTTTTGATCTCCTTACCTAAGGAAAGATGTACTATCTTACAGCGGGTGCATCAAAAGTTCACAAGATTGATTTCTGGAAGCAGAAGCTTGTCCCATGAATAGAATAGGCACATATATCTGGAGATTAGAACAATGAGAGGTGATCCCATTGAAACATATAATTCTTAGTGAGTTTGATCGGGTAGATGTTGAGAGGCTGTTTCTCTTGGTTAGACAATCCAGATGGGGTATAGTTTCGGAACAAGGTGTCTCCCATTTAAGACCGAAACGGGGAGAGGTTCCTTCATTCAATGGGTTGTGAGTTGGTATTTCCTCTTATTGAGACTGTGGCAAATCCATCCATGTGTATATTTAAGCCTGAGATGGATAGACACAAAGAGAGAAAAGTGATGTTGTGATAAGTCACAATGATCAAGCTAATCTGGAGCAGTACTTTGTTTTTCCAGGTATGGTTCCTTTTAATGTGACTCCAGAGTGGAGAAGGGAGGGTAACTTCAATTGCTGAGCATTTCAGGGTTGTTTGGGGAGGGAATAAGATGGGAAAAAGAGCTTTTTTGCAGTAACAATGGATTTTCAAAGATCTTTTGTAAGGCCATGCCCACCAATGGAAAGAAAAATGAGGACTGAAAGGAGCTTTTTTGTTGTTAGCATTTCCTCTCAGCTCCAACACAGTTGTCACTACCTCAGATCTTGAGACCCAAATCTCCTCTCCCCTCCATTTGAGATGCTTTGATGGAGACATTTAGCTGTGATTTTACTGAATGGTAGGACAGGCTACGTGGGCCAACTCCTGCCTTGTATCTTACATTCTTACTTGAACTTAGAAATGTTCTTACTAAATTAAAGCTTTGTTATGATTTTACCTTAAATGATCTATATAACTGTACATCACTTAAACATATATTGTGCAATATATATCTTTTCCAGAGTAGCAAACTGTAGCATCATTTTTAATTCCATGTTGCACTTTCATTTTGTTTCATTAGGAAAGGAGCTTTGACTGCAAGATCTGTGGTAAAACTTTTAAAAGATCTTCTACATTGTCCACACACTTGTTGATTCACTCAGACACCAGACCTTACCCCTGTCAGTACTGTGGGAAGAGATTTCACCAGAAGTCAGACATGAAGAAGCACACCTTCATTCACACAGGTGAGGAGGAACCGAAAATTCTGTGTGGAAGTATATGCAAATCTGTTTATGCAGTGATCTGAAACTGAATATGAAGGAACCCAGTAATTTTCTTATCACGCTGGACTAGAGATGTTGGGGAATTCAACTAACATTCGCCTTCTTCTGAATGGCTCTCAATCAATAACTCTGTTTTCAGATAGAAACAGAAATGGGTGATTCAGTATTAGCCTGTTCTGCCATATAATTAGACCATAGTTGGCCTTTGTCCCCCCACATTGATTCCTTATCCCTGCCTAAAAATAGTTAAATGAATATTTGACATTTTCAATTCACCTCTAGCCTCAGCAGCATTTTAGGGTCAAAGGCAGCTCCATGTTTCCATAAATACAAGGTAGCATACCATTGGAAATCTATCATTAAAAGCATAAAATGCAGATCTGGCAGCATCAGTAGAGAGAGAAACAGAAGGTTTCCGTTCTGATGAACAGTCATCAATCTCATCCATGGGGTGTAGGCATTGCTAGCAAGACCAGCATTTGTTACCCATCTTTGTATCAAGTGTCTGGTCAGGCCATTTCCTTGTGCAGTTCAGAGTTAACCACATTGCTATGAGTCACATGAAGACCAAACTATTAAGGGCATCAGATATTCCTCTCTGGAGGACATTGGCAAACTAGCTGGTTTTGTTTTTATGACAATCAATTGTAGTTGAATGGAAAATCAGAGCAGAAGTAGGCCACTCACCCCTTTGAGTCTGGTCCACCATTCAATATGATGATCATTCAGCTCAGTCCTCAGTTCCCACTTACTCCCCTATACCTTTTGACCCCTTTAGTCCAAAGAACTATGTCTACCTCATACTTGAAAACATTCAATGTTCTGGCCTCAACTGCTTTCTGTGGCAGAGAATTCCACAAGCCCTCTTGGGGAAGACTTTTTTTCTCATCTCATACCCTATACCATTTTATGATTACATAGTGTTCAACACTAGTAATTAGCCTTATGCTTATTATAACCAGCGACTCCCCCCAGCCAACGCACCCCCCCCCCCCCCCCCCCCCCAGACTATTAGTCTGGATCTCTAGATTGCTAGCCTAGTGATATTGCTACCTACCTTCTTCTTGAGTTCTGAATCCCCCATTGTTTCACTGTTCACAAATGCTGCTTGGCCTGCTGAATGTTTGTAGCGTTTCCTATTTTCACTCCCCATTTCTACTGAGCTTTGTCCTTTATATTTTTTTTCAAACTAGCATTCACCAAAGTCCAATTTCCCGTTTGGGTTTTGTATGCACTCCATTCTCCCTAGTTTGCACTGCAACTCAATGCCAGTGCAATATTGCTTCCCTAATGTGAACAATGCCTGACGAAAGAAACGGCGTTTGGCAATGATTTCATCAATGGCATCTGTTTAATAATTTAATCGTGGCAATCCAATCAGTGTAGCTTAATATGATCCGTCCGCTGTTTATTCAGAGCGGCTCTGCTGTAAGATGAATACCTGGTATTATTAGCCTGGCCTTGATTTAACCACCAGCGAAAATGACAGGTGAATCACACTTTGACGGTAGTGGGGTAAGCTAATTTCTCAGATCGCCTGCCATGTATGGATTGAGGCGACAATAGCAGGCCGTACATAAAACAGAGCAACCAGGGAGATGAGGTGAATTTCTATTAAACAACACCGTTGAAAATACAGTGAGGTCTGTTAGGAGCTAGAATGGGCTGTTAGTACAACCTAGTCATTTCTCGCAGTCCATCCAACTGATGTGATTTATTGATTTATTGTCACATGTACAGAAAAACCTTGTTTACGAGCGGTACAGGCAGATCATAGTAAGCAAATGATACTCAGATCAAAACGACTTACAAAGAGGTATACAGGATACACTGCACAGGGCGTGCGCTAGGCGGATCAACGTTAGCAAGATCAGGGTTATTTAAGGCTAGAGAGTCAATTTATCAGTCTAATAACGGCCAGGAAGAAGCTGTTCCTGAACCTGCTCGTGCGTGTGCTCAGGCTTCGGTACCAATGATATATCCTCCTCAACTAAAACGGATAGAGGGAGAAACTAAGATCAGAGATACACACAGTCGACCTGTCAACATCTATGATGCCTCTGAACCCCAGAGGCTGTTTCCCCGAAATCTGCTCGGAACTTTCAGCAAATGTTTGATTTTATTTAAGGTTTTGTTGCCTTAGGGTTCCCCACTTCGTTTTTAAATTGTGAAAACACAACTGGATCAGTGTAGTTTGATGCGTTTGGCCAATCTATTGTCGGTCTGAAGACGAATATCATATTAAGAAGGGTGAAACGGTGCGGAAAGGGCGGGGGTGACTCAAAAATAACCCACCGAAGGAAGAACATTACCCGCTCACATTGACACAAATCAGTGTGGCGAGGTGGTAGTGTCCCTACCTCTGAGTCAGGAGGGTTCAAGTCCCACCTGCTCCGGATGTTTGTCAACACTTATCTGAACAGGTTGATTAGAAAACAACAGCCAAACAAGTGATAAAGGCAACGAATTTAGATCAATAGAGAAAGGATTTTAAATGTTGGGGTGAGAGAACTACTCAGCAGGAAACAAAATAACTTGCATAACTTCAAGGAGAGGTCACAACTAGTGTAAAACTTGTTCTGAGAAAGGGTCATAGGACCCGAAACGTTAACTCTGATTTCTCTCCACAGATGCTGAGATTTTCCAGCAATTTCTGGTTTTGTTGTTAATGTAAAATTTGCATTGCTCGAGTTAGTCATGCCACTGGCTGTTGAATAAACGCAGGGCAAAAAAAAAATCACAAACATAGAAAATGCTGGAGAAACACAGGTCTCAGCAGTTAATGTTTCGATTCTGATATGATTCTTCTTCAGTTCTGAAGAAGGGTCATGCCGGACTCGGAGTGTGAACTCTTGTTTCTCTCTTCACAGATGCTGCCAGACCTGCTGAGTTTCTCCAGTATCTTTTAAGATTTCCAGCATCCGCGGTATTGTGCCTTTTGACTTTTGTCAGTCTGCTCATGGCGCTCGAAAATAAACATTCAGCACAACATTTGAGTCAGGCCGCGATGCTAGAACAGTTTGGTATCAGCGTTGCCCTACTTAGCTGAAGCCCTCCACTGACCAGACTGCAAAGGGGAATGTGATCGCGTACTCCGGACGCTATTCTTACACGATTTTTGTGCTATTTAAGTCAGAACGAGAACACTTTCAGATCACGCTGATCTTTTCTGTTGTGAGTTTGCACTATATTTTCCTTACTGCAGCATACAGGATGGTGCTGGTCCCACACAAGGAATCACTGTTATCATGGTGTTCACTTACACTGAAGAAAACTTAGTCTGTAGCATCGATAGCATCAAACAACTTTCCTTTTGAAAATAAAAACAAAAATAACCCTGTGTTTATTGGGTTTCAGATTAACGTTTCACATCCTTTCTTTTCATTTAAGTATTTCAATGGCAGTTCACTCACTGAGTCATACATTATTCAGCCTTTCCGTCCCAGTAAATTGGACACATTTTCAATTACCGACCGTTCAATGGAGTTTCTAGTTGCATCGTCAATAACATTCAAACAATGTGAACTGCGTTGTGCGGGGAAAGGGTCCTCAAATGCACACAACGTGTAACGAGATTGTATGAAGCTGATTTTTAATTTCACTATGCAAGGTCTTTTTTTTAAAAAAAGATTAACTCATGATTAACTAAATGTGTATAGACCTACGCATGTGGCAAGATGCTGCGGACGCTGAAAGTCTGAAACAAACATAGAGAATGCTGGAGAAATAGTTCTGAAAAGTCTTCTTGGACTGGAAACTATGACTATCTCTCCGCAAATGCTGCCAGACCCGCTGCGTTTCTCCAGCACTCTCTGTGGTTGTGATGTATCTGACTGGCTCTATATTCAAGATTGATTTTCCCCTATAAATCATATCACTGTACAGTCTGATCCAAAATATGTATTCCTACAATTAAAGGGGAAACGTTAATTCATGCATTTTGGAGAAGGAGGTGCAATTCTGAAGTATGATGCGCCCAAAGTCCAAAGATGTACAGGTTAAGTGGATCGTCCATGCTAAAAAGTATCCAGGGATGTGTAGGCTACGTGGATTAGCCATGGGAAATGCAGAGTTACAAGGATAGGGCAGAGGGATGAGTCTGGATGGGATGCTCTTGGGAAGGTCGATGTAGACTCGACAGGCCGAATGGCCTGATTCCACACTGTAGGGCTTCTGTGGTTCTGAGATAACAAGGTGTAGAGCTGGATGAGCACAGCAGGCCAAGCAGCATCATAGGAGCCTGCTGTGTTCATCCAGCCCTGCACCTTGTTATTATAGGAGCAGGAAGGCTGACGTTTCGGGCCTAGACCCTTCATCAGAAATGGTGTTATCTCAGATAAAACTTGTTATCTCAGATTTTCCAGCATCTGCAGTTCCTACTATCCCCATTCTATGGTTCTGATGGCTTTCCTCCCTGTTATCTTTCCAGGTGAGAAACCACACAAGTGCCAGGTGTGCGGCAAAGCTTTCAGCCAGAGCTCGAACCTGATCACACACAGCCGCAAACACACTGGCTTCAAGCCTTTCGGCTGCGATCTGTGCGGCAAAGGGTTCCAGAGGAAAGTGGACCTCCGAAGGCACCGTGAGACCCAGCACGATTTGAAATAGGCGGCGAGTGAACAGCGCAGAGAAAGGACCCTGTGGTGGAACAGTTGCAGTTCCTCAGCCCGGCCGAGATGACCCACGGGTCAATGTTGCCAGCGTGTTTATGTGTCCTCAGTGTAGGATGGAGAATGTAGCAGGGGCCATCTGAGGACGAGGTGGACTTCTCCGTGTGTTCGAGGCGTTGGCTTTCTTACAAACAATGCAGGCAGCTCAAGGCTCATATTCTGCCTTGGTAAATTTCACATTGTCCCGTTTCTAACATCTTTTCTAAAGTAAAACCCCGTTCCTCACACGTTAAAAGGTGAAACGTGTGAATTCACTAGAAACTGGAAACTAATTGCTCGAACCGACATTTACTTTGGGAAAGAAAAAAGTTGTTTTATAAATCAGTTTGAAAACATGACAAAATTGACTCGGCTTACTGTCTGAGTGCTCATGATGTAGTTATTGACATAGACCAGACACACGAGAGCGCTTCAGTCGATTGTTTGCTGAGGATAGTAAAAATCCCCTACAGTTCCCACCTAGCAAACAAAATACCTCTTACAATTTGACTCCCTGCCAGAGGCAGTAAAATCAGAACGTGGCCCCTTCCCCACAGCCACCGGGTCTCTAACAGTCTAAAGGCAAAGCCTCATCAAATCCAACATTGTACTTGCTATTGTCCCCCACTGGTTACTCTTTCTCAAGAGATGAGAACGACAGAGCTCGACTCAGTTATGTTCGAGAGGGGAAATGGAGCGAAAACAAGTTATTGTGATAAACCTCCTCCCCACTTCCCATTAATGTATTTTTGTGTCTTGTATTGAAGACTGTTCGTGAGGGAATGGTGGGGTCCAGCGGGGAGGTGGTAACAAGGCAAGATTGGACACATTCAACATTCATGCGTTTGTACAGGGTTAAAATTGGGCCCGTCCGCTGTTAAGCGTCTTAAGGTTTTAGCGACGAATTCAACAACAGAAGATGCCTCATTGTTTTCCTTTAGGCGAAAGCCCCTGACTTGTAGAAAGTGTACTGAGGCACGCGGTTGGGTTGTAGAGGCCAGACCTGGGCGGTATTAAAAGTTTCTGGATGGCAATCGGATGCAGTTAGACAAAGACTGATGCCAGTTTAGCCGCTTCCCCCATGAGAGAACAGAAGAAGAAGTCAGCCAAGCTAGTCATTTTCTGAGTGCGACTACTAAATGGGCAGACTGTCAAACTTTATTTCAATATTTGTATTTTCCTGTGCAAACTTTAATGAGTGTGCTATTATAATCTATTCGACTTTATTTATTCGCAATACCAAAGTATGAAATAAATTGAAACATTTTGGTAAAAATTTCTAATCTTCTATTTGTAACTTGTTTCCTTTCAAATCACACTCATCTTTCCAATGAAAGAACCGACCGGATTTAGAGAGGAAATATTCAGGAGTTCGTGGATTAATGATAAATTCTTAGTAAATTGGTTTTGATTTTATTTTATAATAAAAGGGGCATCGAATGAATGATCCATTGCAATTACATCAATGCATATTTTAAACGTGAAGGCTTTTCAAATGTCTTGTAACAGGACAACATCACACAACCAGCAGAGAATGTTATCGACGCTGATCATCTTGCGAAATTTGAAGAATATACGTATATTTATTAACATGGTCGCTGGAGCCCTATTAAAAATGCATCATGCATATTACATGTCACATTATTCATGAGCTAGAGGTCGTACCTTTTGTATGCCCGAGTAAGAATACACTGGGTAAGCGGAGAAGCTGAGCACACCTTTGTTGAGGTTTTTAAATTTTTAATAACACCTCTAGCTAGCCAGTTGGTGAGTCACAACTCAATGCACCAAAGTGGAAACCCAGGACTCTTTCATGGAAAGACAAACCTTTCAACCGCTTTAAAGATACTTTTAGTTTGTCTCCATACACTTCAATGGTGATTAAATTACATATCAAGTGTGCACGGATATCAGGATTCAGACATTTAAAGTGAATTTCGTTTGATCGATTTCTTAACTTGACGCGGGCGTCGAAAACCATGATGTAACCGTGTGGCACTGAAGAATATTTTCATTACTCGAGTCATTTTCGTATGTAGCAGTAGCTCAGTCTTGTATGCAACTTTGAGATCCAAAGTAACAAGTTGCTTAATTAAACAGCTCCCGTAGGACACGGGTTCCAAATCAAATCAAGTAGTATGTATGTAACACGCTGTGTGCTGGAGATAATAACCAAGCTGCGCCGCCCAGTAATCTCTCCTTCATGCAATGTTTCCAAATCTCACACGCGCCACATCTAGTACAAACTAAATATTTAAACTCAGTTATTCTGTAAATCAAATATCCACCTATCTATTGAACTGCAGAAGTGGCAATAAACCTGAGCGGACCACGTCCACTTTCATTTCAATACCACTTCATTGCAAATACATTCTTGCGTTTAACTAACATTTATCGGTTTTCCCAGAGACATGTCTGTGAGCTAGACATACAGATACACACTTTGAAGTGAGTGACTGTTGTGACGGAGGAAAATTAATTCAAAACAAGGAATAAATTATGTTACATTTCTATGTGTTGCAGTGTGTTGTAATTCAGTGTGTAATTTTTTTTGCAATCTAGAATTAAACAGTTTAATTAAGCGTAGTCTGTTCCATAATGTATCACATTGCTCCTGGTTTGGAAAAAATTATAAAATGAAGTTTCAATTACAAGTGGGCGCAGGTTCAAGGTGAGAGAACAAAAGTTTAAGGGAGATGTGCGAGGAAAGTTTATCACGCAGAGAGTGGTAGGAGCCTGGAATGCACTGCCAGAGGAGGTGGTGGAATCAGGCACGTTAGTGACATTTAAACGCCATCTGGATGGGTTACATGAATATGGAGGGAATAGAGCGATACGGACCGAATAAGAGCGGAAGGTTTGTTTTTTAGTTTAGTCAGGGCATGATGATCGGCACAGGCTTGGAGGGCCGAAGGGCCTGTTCCTGCGCTGTACTTCTCTCTTGTTCTTTGTACAGCTCTGTTTGGACATTTCTTCTGAGTTCCTATTTTTCTTCAAACTGAGCGACTAGAAAATGATGTAAATCGAAGAGTGGAAATGACGGTTGGAAAGACTTTGGGGAGATTATTATTTTGTGCCTGAACATAATGGGTTAATTGAGCTACCGCTTGTTTCTGTCAAAATGTGGTATCAAGCGACCCCTAAACCAAGAGTTTCCTTCAATCACAATTAGAGCACAGCAACGAAAAACTCAACTGATTAGCATCACGATAAATCTAAGGCCAAATCAAATATGTTGAAAACAAAATGCACCTAACAGATACATAGATAAAATAACAACCTGAATCTCTAATCTACAGCAAAAATCTTAGTGAGATGATGGTTAGATTTTAGAACGAATGCAGAGTCGAATGAAAATTCCTCAATGATTTTGCCTTAAACTATTTCATAATAAAATATTACAGCTAACATTTGTCCCCGGCTCGAAGCAACGGTGCCATTCTACTACATGAGCTTGGTCAATTGGACATCTTTTGATGTGTCGGGCTCTTCCCAGACTTTGTGGAATTCAAATACAATCATGGCTGCACACAATGTGAGCGTTAGGGCCCTGGGAAGCACCAATAATCAGAGGAGCCTTAGTGTGTATGTACACGGGTCCCTTACAGTATCAGGACAAATGGATAAAGCGGTTAACAAGGCATATGGTCTTTATTAGTCCATAGATTCATACAGAGCAGAAAAGGCCCTACAGCCCATACACAGACATAACTACCACTAAAGGTGCGCTAATCCCAATTTCCATATCCTTGAAAGTTATGATATTTGAAGTGCTCATCCAAATATATATATATTTTTAAAGTTATAAGGTTTCTGGCCTCCATTACCACTTCCCAGACAGTGCATTGCAGATTTGCAACACCCAGTGAGTGAAAACGTTTTTTTCCCAAATCCCTTCTGAATCTCCTGCCCCTTACCCTAAAACTATGCCCACTCGTGATTGACCCTTCAACCAAGGGAAACAGCTGCTCTCTATCCACCTTGTCCATAACCCTCATAATGTTGTATACCTCAATCATGTCCCGTCTCAGTCTTCTCTGCTCTAAAGAAACCAATCCAAACCTATCCAGTCTCTCCTTATAGTTCAATTTCTCCATCCCAGGCAAAATCCTGGTGAACCTCCCTCCTCCATACCCCCTCCAATGCTATCACATCCTTCCTATAGTGAGGTGACCAGAACTGCACACAGCACTCCAGTTTGGCCTGATCAATGCTCTGTACAACTCCAACATTACTTCCTTGCTCTTATACTCTATGCTATGACTGATGAAAGCAAGTGTCCCATATGTCTTCTAAACCATCCTATTCATGTGCACTGCTGACTTCAGGGATCTGTGAATAATTTCCCCAAGATCTCACTGTTCCTCTAAACTACCCAGTGTCCTGTCATTCATTAAATACTCCCTCATCTTGTTTCTTCTTTCAAAGTGCATCACTTTGCACTCATCAGAGTTAAATGCCATCTGCCACTGGTCTGCCTATCTGACCAACCCATCTATATCTTTCTGTAACCTACAAAAATCTTCATCACTATTAATCACTCTACCAATCTTGGTCAGAGACAACAAGGTGCAGGGCTGGATGAACACAGCAGGCCAAGCAGCATCATAGGAGCAGAGAGGCTGACGTTTCGGGCCTAGACCCTTCATCAGAAAAGGGGGAGGGGAAGGGGGTTTTGAAATAAATAGGGAGAGAGTGGGAGGCGGATAGAAGAGGGATAGAGGAGAGGATAGGTGGAGAGGAAACAAACAGGTCGAAGAGGCGGGGATGGAGCCAGGAAAGGTGAGTGTAGGTAGGGAGTTAGGAAGGGGATAGGTCAGTCCAGGGAGGATGGACAGGTCAAGGGGGCGGGATGAGGTTGGTCGGTAGGAGATGGAGGTGCGGCTTGAGGTGGGGAGGAGGGAATAGGTGGGAGGAAGAGCAGGTTAGGGAGGCAGGGACGAGCTGGACTGGTTTTGGGATGCGGTGGGGGGAGGGGAGATTTTGAAACTTGTGAAATCCACATTGATACTATTGGGCTGCAGGGTTCCCAAGCGGAATATGAGTTGCTGTTCCTGCAACCTTCGGGTGGCATCGTTGTGGCACTGCAGGAGGCCCAGGATGGACATGTCGTCTGAGGAATGGGAGGGGGAGTTGAAATGGTTCGCGACTGGGAGGTGCAGTTGTTTGTTGCGAACCGAGCGTAGGTGTTCTGCAAAGCGGTCCCCGAGTCTCCGCTTGGTTTCCCCGATGTAGAGGAAGCCACACCGGGTACAGCGGATGCAGTATACCACATTGGCAGATGTGCAGGTGAACATCTGCTTGATGTGGAAAGTCTTCTTGGGGCCTGGGATGGGGGTGACGGAGGAGGTATGGGGGCAGGTGTAGCACTTCCTGCGGTTGCAGGGAAAAGTGCCGGGTGTAGTGGAGCTGGAGGGGAGTGTGGAGCGGACAAGGGAGTCACGGAGAGAGTTGTGTTGTCTGCAAATTTGCTTAACATTCCCCTCCACATTTTCATCTGTATCGTTTATGTATATAACAAACAATAAGGGTCCCAGTACTGATCCCTGTGGCACACCATTGGACACTGGACTCCAGTCACTCAAACAGCCTTCTACCACTATCCTTTGTGTCCTATTACTAAGCCAGTTTTGATCCATCTCACCAAATTTCCCTCAATTCCAAGGCTTTAAACTTTTCAATCACTCTTCCATGTGGGATCTTGTCGAACACTTTGCTAAATTCCATACAAACTACATCAACTGACCTTCCCTCAACCACACACTTGATTGCATTTTTGAAAAGTTCTAATAAATTTTTTAGGCATAACCTCCCTCTGACAAAGCCTGCTCACTATCCCTAATTAACCCATGCTTTTCCAAGTGGGTGTTAATTTGCTCCTTCAGAATTTTCTACAACAGTTTCCCTACCACTGACGTGAGACTCACCGGTCTCTAATTTGCTGCTTCATCTCTATCACCCCTCTTAAAACGTGGAGCAACATTAGCCATTGTCCAGTCCTCTGGCACTTCCCCCGCGGCCAAAGAGCCCCTGCAATTTCCTGCTTTGCCTCCCACAGCAGCCTGGGATGCAATTCATCCAGGCCAGGGGATTTGTCTGTTTTTAAGCCCAAGAAAGCCTCCAATACCTCTTCAATTCCCATGTCAAACTGTGCAAATTCTTCACAGTCCTTTTTCCTGAATTCTACACCTATATTCTCCTTTTCCAGAGCAATTGCAGAGTGAAGTATTCATTCAACATCCTTCCAATATCCAGCACCTTCACACACAGATTGCCCTCTTGGTCCCTAATGGGCTCTGGTCTTTCCCTAGTTAACTTCTTCCCTTTAATGTATTCATAAAATATTTTAGCATTCTCCCTAGTGGCAAGTTCTTTTTCATGCCTCCTTTTTGGTCTTCTAATTGCTTTCTTAAGTTCCCTCCTGCACTTTTTGTATTCCTCTAGGGCTGCAGCTGAATTGATCCATTTGTACTTCCTAAAAGCCCTACACTTCTTCTCTATCCAGTCCTGAATTGTCCGAGGCATCCAGGATTCTCTTAACTCATTGCTCCTATATTTCCTGCTAAAGGATACAGATTAGATCAATGCTCTTCTTAATTCCTTTTTGAATGGTCCCCATTGCTCTGCTACAGACTTACTCACAAGGAGCTGTTCCCAGTCTACTGCAGCCATGAGTATGCTTTATTTTAATTAAATCTGCCTTCCCCCAAACCAAAGCCGTCTTTTGCAGGCTATCTTGCTCCTCGTCCAGAACAAATTTGAACCATACCATGTTGTGGTCGGCATCGCTAAATGTCCACCCACTGCCATATAGAACACTTGTCCAACTTCCTTCTCCAGAATCAGATCCAGCACTGCGCCATCCCTTGTTCGGCCTTCTACGTATTGCAACAAAAAACTCCCTTGGAAACATTTCAAGAAATCTGCCCCATCTAAACCATTAACACTATGACTACCCCAATTTATGATGGGAAAGTTGAAATCTCTTAGTATAATTACCTGATTATTACTCTTACAAACCTTTGTGAACAGTCTATATATTTGCTCCTCTATTTTCTGCTGATTTTTTGGGGACCTATAACACACTCCCAGGAAAGTATCTGTCCCCTTAACATTCTTAAATTCTACCCAAAAAGCCTTGTTTGAGGATCCTTCCCAAGATATCATGTCTCCCTATTATAGTCATTGACTGCTTAATTAATAGTGCCACACCACACTTTTTCCACCCTCCTTTGACTCGCCTAAAGATCCTATACCCCAGAATGTTGAGTTGCCAATCCAACCCTTCCCTTAGCCATGTTTCTGTGATGGCAACAATATCATATCTCAATGTGTCAACCCATGCCATTAACTCATCATTCTTAAATATTACAGTCCTAGCATTAAAGTAAGGGCCATCCAACCTTGCCTTACTCTCTTAACAGTCAATATAGCTCAACTCATTATGATTTGCTTTCTTTGCTGTAGCATGATGTGTCTCTGTTTCATCAATATTCTGTGTCCCGTTCCCCTGTCAGGTTAGTGTAAACTCCAGACATAGAATCTAAGAGCAGGGAAGTTATACTGGAACTGTAGAAGATGTCAGTTAGGCCACAGCTCTAGTATTGTGTGCAGTTCTCAAATCCACATATGGGAAAGATGTGGTAGCATTGGAGAGGGTGGAGAAGAGATTTACCAGGATATTGCCTGGATTGGAAGGGTATTTTTCTGTGTTGTAACTTTCCATGACTCTATGGTCTGTTACCCCATTTGACAACTGTGAAAGGGTTTGTAGCATTCTTGCCTTTGAGTCATGAAGTAACAATTCAAGCAACATCCCAAGACTTGAAAACTAGTGAAGCACTTCTGGAGGTGTGGTGTGTTCTTGGAAATGATGCTAAACTAAGGTTAGTAATAATTAAGAATGATTTGGTGGGCTGTGATAAAGGTAAGATATCTGCGCTCTACATTTCAGGAAGGGTCATTTTTGTAGTCATTGCCAAACAACTATGGGGTCACTTCTTTCACCGTTAATGTTCATATCCTTTGAATATAGCTTTCCGAATAACCCAAAGCAGGGAATTGTCCTGCTCAAACTTGCCACTGGTTTTAACTATCATTTGTTTATTCATTATCTATTTTTTCCCTGTTACCTTTCATACTGCTGACCATTGACAATCCATGGTACACTGCTATAATACAAGTGCCTTATGGTTCCATTTCTACCTATCCAAATAATTTCACTGCATCTTCCTAAGCAATTTCTCTACCATAACTACCTGTTGTATTCCCTTAGACCCCAGCTATGACGCCCATCCCTGCACTCCCACTTATTCATCACCTTCACTGACAGCATCTATAAGCATGGAGTCAACCCATGTATCCCACTGGTCACAGATTTGAAATATTAATTTTGTTTCTCACCCTACAGATGCTGCTAGATCTACAGATAAATTCCAGCTCTTATTGTTTTTTTTTAAATCCATTCATAGGATGTGGGCATTGCTGGCTGGGCCAGCATTTATTGCCCAACCCTAATTGACCATGAGAAGGTGGTGTTGAGTTGTCTTGAACTGCTGTAGTCTGTGTGCTGTCAGTAGATTAACAAGGCTCAGGATTTTGACCCAGTGACAGTGAAGGAACAGTGATATATTTCCAAATCAGGATGGTGAGGGGAACTTGAAGATGGTGGAGTTACCATGTGTCTGCTGCCCTTGTCTTTCTAGATTGAAGTGGTCATAATTTGGAAGGAGCTGTCTGAGGATCTTTGGTAGATTTCTGCAGTACACCTTATAGACTGTGCACGCTGCTGCCACTGAGCATTGTTGGGGTGGGGGGGAGGGGGGAAATGGAATGTATGTGGTGCCAATCAAGTGGGCTGCTTTGTCCTGGGTGGTACAAAGTTTCCTGAGTGTTGTTGGAGCTGCACTTATCCAGGAAAGGAGGGAGCATTCCTAGTTACACACCTGACTAGACCTGTAGATGATGGACAGGTTTGGGGAGTGAGGAGGTGAATTACTCACTGTAATAATCCTAGCCTCTGACCTGCTGTTTTTGCCACTATATTTATATGGCTACTCCAGTTCTGTTTCTGGCCAATGGAAATCCCCAGGATGTTGGTAATGGGGGATTTATAGAATAGAATTGTAGAATCTCTATAGTGTGGAAGCAGGCCATTCAGGCCATCAAGTCCAGACCTACTCTCTGAAGAATATCTTCAGACCATATCCTTGTAACCCTACGCTTCCAATGGCTAATCCACCTAGCCTGCACATCCCTGGGCAATATGGGCAATTTAACATGGCCAATCTGTTTAATTTCCACATCTTTGAACTGTGGGAGGAAACCAGAGAACCCGAAGGAAAACCATGCAGGCACAGGGAGAACATCCAAATTCCACACAGGCAGTTGCCTGAGGGTGGAATTGAACCCGGGTCTCTGGTGCCGTGAGGCAGCAGGACTAACCACTGAGGCACCATGGTGCCCACTAAGCCACCATGCAGCCCACGTGATTTAATGATGATAGCACCATTGAATGTCCAGTGATGATAGTTAGCTTCTCTCTTGTTGAATATATTCATAGCCTGGCATTTGTGGGGCATGAATGTTACTTGCCACTGTTCAACCCAAGCCTGAGTATTGTTCAGGTCTTGCTATACTTGGGTATGGGCTGCTTCAGTATCAGAGCTGTTGCAAACAGTGTTGAAGGTTTTGCAATCGTCAGCAAACATTGCCATTTCAGATCTTGTGAAGGAGGGAAAGTAATTGATGAAGCAGCTGAAGATGGTTGAGCCTAGAACACTACCCTGAGAAATTAAGGGCTCTTGTTGTGCACTACCTCTGAATCAAGAGGGCTGGGTTCAATTTGCATCTGCTTCAGACATGTGCAACAATAGATCTGAACAGATAGATTAGAAAATATCTATGATGTGGAGATGCTGGTGTTGGACTTGGGTGGACAAAGTCAGAAGCCACATGACACCAGGTTATACTCCAACAGATTTATTTAAAATCACAAGCTTTCTGAGCACTGCTCCTTCATCAGGTCAAGCAGAAAGTATCTACCCTGAGGAACTAAGGCCCTCTTGTAGTGGTAGTGTCCATACTTCTGAGCCAGGAGACCTAAGTTCAAGTCCTGCCTGTTTTGGAGGTCTGTAATAATATTGCTGTGGAAGCTGATTGGAAAGTATCTACCCTGGGGATCTCCTACAGAGATGTCCTGGAACAGAGATGACTGACTTTCAACAACGATAATAATCTTCCTTTGTGTCAGGTATCACACCAACCAGCACAGAGTTTTCCCATTGAATCCAGTTTTGGTAGGACTCCTTAATGCCACACTAAATCAAATGCAGACTTGATGTCAAGGGCTGTCACTTCCACCTCACCTCTAGAATTCAGCTCTTTTGTCCATGTTTGAACCAAGGCTGTAATGAGGTCATGAACTGAATGGCTCTGGCAGGACCCAAACTGGGCTTCACTGAACGGGTTATTGCTAAACAAGTACTGGTTGATAGCACTTTTCATGGTAACTTCCACCAACTTTTAGATTGTTTTAATTTCAGGTTTCCCACATCAGCACTTTTTGTTTTGCTTTAGTCATTTTAAGGACTGATTGTTTTCCTATTTTGAATGATCTCTGCCTTCTCAAACATAAAATGTCACACATCCATCATTCAGGTTCTCACTCACTTCCTGTGCCATAACAAATTAATATCAAAAGACATTGTAAATGTTTTTAAATCCATTCATGGCATTGACGATTTTTGAAAACTCTCCAGCGGTGCTTTATTCTTCAAACTGTAGAGCTAGCTGTTCTGGATATAGTTAATTTCCCTGTCCCCCACTACTCTGCATTGGAGGCTAAACTTACAGGTTGACTGTAAAATGAGGTTGGCAGTCTCAATGTGCTACTATTAGGAAAATCCTTCATTCAAACATGACTTGGCAATATCACTCACAAAACAAAGATCATAGGTTGGAGACAGTAGGGACTGCAAATGCTGGAAGCTAGAGTCAATAAATGTGGAGCTGGAAAAGCACAGCAGGTCACACAGCATCCGAAGAGCAGGGAAGTTAACGTTTTGGGCCAAAACCCTTCGTCAGTCCTCATGTGGACATCTACATCTGAAGATCACAGGTTGACTGTTGTGGGAAATGGAAAAAAACATCCCAGAAGTTTGATGTTGTTTAATAGCTATCCCTCAAAGCACCTTGGGAGGTTTCTGCTCTGTTCAAGGTACTGTATAAATGTAAGTTCTAGTTGTTGATATGGTAGGGTTACTGTCCCTGCACTGAGACTAAAGTGCTATTGTTTGGGTAGAAGAGAAGGAGCTTTACTTTGCCCAACACAGTGTGTAGCTGGAGAAACACAGAAGGTCAGGCAGCATCAGAGGAGCAGGAAAGTCAATGTTTCGGGTCAAGACCCTTCTTCAGAACTGATTCCAGCATCTGCAGTTCTTGCTATTTCCGAGCTTTACTTTGCTTTTTGTTATGTGATAGTTTGCTCAGGAGTTTGATTCTGATATTTGATGCTGAACAAGAGTCCCATTCCTTTGCTATAATAGTCTCTTCCCTGATTAACTTAACCTAAAACATCAAAACAACCCAAAACCCTAGACTTCTTCTCCGTGGGTGTTGAGTTAACTAATGACAGTCAGTGAGCCAGAAGTTCTCTGGAACTCAACATCTAGTTCAATAACTTTAAAGCCTGATTTCACCCCCACACCTGGTACTGTTACAACATGGATTGCTTTTAGCACAGTTAACCATTCCCATGTACTCCTAGGTTCATGATTACATTATATAGGTTACATTCAGCACAGCTAAACAATTTTCTCACTCAGATCTTATTATCTCTTCTTCAGCTTTACCTCTGTTCTGGCATGTTATCCATAGACTCCTTGTTTATCTATCCCTTTCATCTCTGTCTTTGTCTCTCTTAGGTTCTGTCTCCACCTAGCTGCTCAGTTCTAACCTCCCCCCAACCCTCCCACTTTGGCTTCAGCATAAGTACCGCATTTTCTCGATCGCTAACAGTTCTGATGAAGAATCACCGGACTTGAAAGGTTAACTCTGCTCTCTTCGCACAGAAGGTTTTGTTTCAGTTCTCCAGCATCTGCAGTTCTTTGCTTTATTACAGAAATTTGCTGGATCTGGAAGAGGGGAAGAGACCATTGCCCACTCTTTTTGCAGGACAGCCCCTGTATCTGTGTAGATATCTATCAAGGATTAGCCCTGAATGTGAATCTGAAGGTGTTTACAGTCAAATAGCTTTCTCACACTCACATGTACTGAATAATGCAAACCAATGGGGTGGGAGGGTGGTGAATTATCACTTATAGAAAGTCTACGGGTTCATGAGGAGTAAGGAGAACATTAAAATGATAAAGGCTGCTTTATCCCCATGATGAGATGCTAGAATAAAAGGGAAGTTTTTATCAGTTCCTCAAATGTCAGAATCAAAGTATAGCTGTAATTCAGCTTAGGCCAGAGCAGCGATTTTACAATTACTTACTGTATCTCATTTATAGCTCGAGTTTTGAAACAAGGTTACTACATTCTCATTGGGAAACATTTAGAGTTCTCGGTTATACCGCAAAGTTCGTTATCATCCAAACTGGTAACTGTAGAGGAGAAATGAACCTTAAGAGAAACTGTTTTGTGTCAAACTGCCCTCTGAAGCCTGCTCTCTTCCTGAGCCATTTAGTTAAATGTGGTCTCAGCAGACAATCTGCAGCAGCAAGAACAGGTTTTCATAAACTCAAAACCAATGTACTTGTTCCATAAAGGGCTTTTTTTGCCCATGGCTATATTAATGGAAATCTGGGCCAAAACAGGCTACAGAATAAGCAATCTGTCAGAAGTACTGTACTCAAGGGCCTCTAGCCCTATGCAGGTTTAGAGTAAAATTCCATGTAATTTCTATTATTGATTGTTCAATCATAGAGATGTTGCCAGAAGCCGTGTTAACAGACAGCCAGTTTCTTCTCCTTTCTGTGTTTCAACTGAGAGAAAGTGAACACAGATTAATTAAGAGCATGACATTTTTTGTTCGTAATCCAAAATGTAATTATTACAGCGCCACATTGCTCATCGTTTGCAACATTTCGTTTTTGGAGTCTAAAGTAAGGGCAACCGAATTGACTGGCCTGAATAAAACAGTGCAGGAACACTCAGCTCCATAACATACGTGTTCACATCCCTGTTTGGATTTTGGGAATTCCTCTGCACTCCCAACAGAGACTGCGTTCCCCACCCCCACCCCCCACCACCCACCCCTCACCCTACACACAGTCGTTGGAGTTTACTGAATAGAGGACCTATGGCATTGTACAGTTAATTTCCATAAGCTACAATGCACTCACTTATAACAGATTTTTAAAACTTGCTGATTGTCAGGACCAGTTGCAAATTATTTTGGAAAGAGTCAGCAACATCCCGATGGTCGAATCCATAGAAGGACCAGTGTTCTGCTTACTCTCCTTTTCCCCATCAAATCTATCCTTTCTTTTATGAAATAAATGTCCATTGGGAATTCCATGCCTGTTCCTCTGGGATTTTCTGGAACAAACATATTCTTGGGACCTCACAGTGGGATGTACATGTCCAGTGCTGTGTCAGAGGAACAATTCTGAAGTTCTTTCCCAGCCACCTTCCTAAGATGGCTCTGGAGAATGGCAACTTTGTACATTTTTCACCGTACTCCTGTATTCCTGTACATGAGACAATAAAATCTAAATTTAAATCAGCCAAAGTTGTGGCACGCATCAACTCAACTTCTCCTCAATATTGCCAATCTCAGCCACAAAGGTTCAGTGCTGTATTTATGAGGAGAGTGCACTTCACCAGAGATAGAATAGAGCAACTGTACATCAGTGATGAGTTAATCACAGTTCTCCATCTGTGTATGTGATGGCCACATCTTTCTTTTCTTTACTCATTCATAGGATGTGAGCATCTCTGGCCAAGCCAACATTTATTTGTCCATCTCTAATTGCCTACAGGAAGGTGGTAATGAGCTGCCTTCTTGAATCGCTGCAATCTTTGGGGTGAAGGAACACTCTGCAGTTAGAATGTTCCAGGATATTGATCCAGCAACATTATGGGAACAGTCATATATTTCCAAATCAGGTCCGTGGAGGGGATCTTGCAGTTGGTGGTGCTCTCATGTATTTACTGGCCTAGTGCTTCTAAATATTTGAGATTGTGGGTTTGGAAGCTTCTGTCTGAAGAGCCCAGTTGAATTGCTGCCAATGCATCTTGCTGATGGTACAGGCTGCTGTCTCCAAATTGGATCAGAGGGTTCTTTATCATTCACTCTTGGGACATGGACATTGCAGGTTGGACCAGCATTTATTGCCTCTATTTGCCTTTGAGAAGGGGTGGTGAGTTGCCTTCTTGAATCGCTGCAGTCCATGTACTGTAGGTCGACCTACAATGCTGTTCGGGAGGGCATTCCAGGATTTTGCCACAGTGGCAGTGAAGGAACGGGTATGTATTTCCAAGTCAGGATGGTGAGTGACTTGGAGGGGAACTTGCAGGTAGTTTTGCTCCCACGTATCTGCTGCCCATATCCTTCTAGGTGGAAGTTGTTGTAAGTTTTGAAGGTGCTGTGTGAGGATCTTTGGTGACTTTCTGCAGTGAATCTTGTAGATAGTACAGACTGCTGCTACTGAGCGTCAGTAGTTGGGGGAGTGGATACTTGTGGCTGCTTTGTCCTGGATGATTTCAAGCTTCTTGAGTGTTGTTGAAGTGGCACCCATCCAGGCAAGTGGGGAGTATTCCATCTCATTTCTGACTTATGCCTTGTAGATGGTGAACAGGCTTTGGAGAGTCAGGAGGTGAGTTACTTGCTGCAGCATTCCTAGTTTCTGATGTG
Organism: Rhincodon typus; assembly: GCF_021869965.1. Lineage (NCBI taxonomy): Eukaryota > Metazoa > Chordata > Chondrichthyes > Orectolobiformes > Rhincodontidae > Rhincodon > Rhincodon typus. The sequence continues at coordinate 65,643,423 of NC_063341.1, read as the reverse complement.
CTCTTGTAGCCAATGCATTTATGTGGCAAGTTCACTTGAGTTTCTGGTCAATAATAACACCAAGGAGGTTGATACTTGGGCATTGAGTGATAGTAACACCATTGAATGTCAAGGGGTGGTTGTTAGATTGTCTCTTATTGGAGATGGTCATAGCCTGGCATTTGTGTGTCACACTTACCAGCCCAAGCCTGGATATTGTCCAGAAATTGTTGCATTTGAACATGGACTGCTTCAGTATCTGAGGAGTCGTGAATGGTGCTGAACATTGTGCAATCATCAGTGAACATCCCCACTTCTGACCTTATGATGGAGGGACGGTCATTTGAAGCAGCTGAACATGGGACTATCCTGAGGAACTCCTGCAGAGATGTTCTGGAGCTAAGAAGACTGACCCCCAACAACCACAACCATCTTCCTATGTGCCAGGTATGACTCCAAACTGTGAAGATATTGTCCCCAATACCCATTTATTCAACTTTTGTTAGGGCTTCTTGATGTCACCCTCAGTCGAATGCAGCCTTGATGTCAAGGGCTGTATCCTTACGACACCTCTGGAATTCAGCTCGTTTGTCCATGTTTGAATCAAGGCTGTAATCAGGACAAGAACTGAGTGGCTCTGGCAGAACCCAAACTGGGCATCACTGAGCAGGGTATTGTTGATGACACCTTCCATCACTTTATTGATGATTAAGAATAGACTGATGGAGCAATAATTGACTGGCATGGATTTGTCTTGCTTTTTGTGTACAAGATATACCTGGACAAATTTCCACATTGTCGGATGGATGCCAATGTTGTAACTACACTGGAGCAATTTGCCTAGGAGAGTGGCAAGTTTGGAGCACAAGTCTTTAGTATTATTGCTGAAATGTTGTTAGGGCCCATAGCCTTTGCAGTATCAAGTGTCTTCAACCATTTCTTCTTATTACATTGAGCAAATCGAATTGGCTGAAGACTGATGTCTGTCATGCTGGGGACCACTAGAGGAGGCCGAGATGGATCATCCACTCAGTGCATCTGGCTGGACATTGCTGTGAATACTTCAGCCTTAGCTTTTGCACTGATGTGCTGGGCTCTGCCATCATTGAGGATAGATATATTTGTGGAACAGCCTTCTCCAGTGAGTTGTTTAATTGTCCACTATGATTAGTATGGCAGGACTGCAGAGCTTAGATCTGATCCATAAGTCGTGGAATCGCTTAGCTGTGCTATCACTTGGCATGCAAGTCGTCTTGCTTGGTACTTTCACCTGATGCTGCTCCTGGCATGCCCTCCTGCACTCTCCATTGAACGAGGGTTTGATCCCCTGGCTTGATGGTAATGGTTGAGTGAAGGATATGCTGGCCCATGAGGTTACTGATTGTGCTGGAGTACAATTCTGCTGCCTCACGGTGCCTCAGGGATGCCCAGTCTTGAGTTTCTAGACACAAAAACAGAATTTGCTGGAAAAGCTCAGCAGATTTGGCAGCATCTATGAAGAGAAATCAGAGTTAACATTTTGAGTCCAGTGACCCTTCCTCAGTTTTGCTGAGCTTTTCCAGCAAATTCTGTTTTTGTTTCTGATTTACAGCATTTGTAGTTCTTTCAGTTTTTATTGAATTTCTAGATTTGTTCGAAATCTGTCCCATTTAGCATGGTGATAGTGCCACACAACATGATGGAGGAAATTCTCAATGTGAAGGCAGAATATTTTTTGTTGATTAATAGTCTAGCCATCACATCCCCAGGAGAAGGAATTAATATTTAAGATGGTGGATGGGATTCCAACCAACCGGGCTGCTTTATCCTGGATGGTTTCAAGCTTCTTGAGTATTGTTGGAGCTGTACACACCTAAGTTTTTTGACAGTACATGTAGCTAGCCCAGTTCAATTTCTAATGAATGGTAACTCCCCCAGGATGTTGATTGTGAATTGAGTTAATAAGGGATTCAGAAATGGTAATGATGTTGAACATCAAGGGGCAATGGTTTTATTGTCTCTTGTTGGTGACGGTCATTGCCTGACATTTGTATAATATATACATTACTTGCTACTATCAGCCTAAGCCTGGATATTATTCAGTTCTTACTGCATTGGACATGGAATGCTTCAGCATCTGAGGAGTTACGAATGGATTTCCAGGATTTTCATCCAATGACAGTGAAGGAACAGTGAAACACTTGCAAGTCAGGATGGTGTATGACTTGGAGGGGAAGTTGAAATTGATGGTGTTCCCATGCAACTGCTGCCCTTGACCTTCTAGATGGTAGAGTCTGCAGATATGGAAGGAATTCTCAAAGAAGGAAAAATGGAAATTGCTGAAGACTCAGGAGATCTGGCAGCGTGTGTGGACAGAAAGCAAAATCAGTGCTTCGGGTCCAGTAACCTTTCATCAGAACTGAAAACCAGAAACCAGAAGTTTCCAACGTGTGCAGTTCTTGGTTTTACTTTAACTCTCAAAAAAGCATTACGTGGGAAAGGATTGGACCACAGGAGAGAAGACTTTAGTCAAGGTAGGAAGAGATGAGTTCTGTGGGGCAGGAGAAGGCTGAAACAATGGGTTTGCCCAGACAGTCCTGTTTGTGGACTTTTGGGAGGTGGTAGAAGTGAGCTGTGGGGGTCTGGGGCACTATCAGCTTGGAAGCAGAGCGGGGCAGATCACTGGATGAAATGAGATCAGTTACCGTAGTAGGCACAATGGCCTGGTGTGTTATGGTGGGGTCATGGTCCAGGGGAAGGTTCGGGGAGGTATTTGAGAGCTGGCGCTCAGCCTCTGCATGGTAGAGGTCAGTACACCAGACTACAACAGCACCACCCTTATCGGCAGGCTTAATAACAAAGTCAGGGTTAGATCTGAGTGCATGGAGTGCAGTCAGTTCGGAGAGAGACAGAGAAATTGAGGCGACTAATATCACGTCAACAGGTCTCAATGAACAATGCATGTAAAAGGCCAGAGGGAGGGTCCAGGTGGAGGGAGAGTGCGTTGGAACTGGGCAAAGGGATCTGTGGGATGGGGAGAGGACTCTTGTCCAAAGAAATGAGCACAGAATTAATCAGAGATAGTAGGAACTGCAGATGCTGGAGAATCTGAGATAACAAGGTGTAGAGCTGGATGAACACAGCAGCATCAGAGGAGCAGGAAGGCTGACGTTTCAGGCCTAGACCCTTCTTCAGATGTATTCTGTACTATTGCTGGAATCATGTCAGGGTGCACAACATGTGCAAAGAGTGCCTTCAGCTGTTCTTGATATCATGTGGAATGAACTGAATTGGCTGAAGACTCTCATCTGTGATGCTAGGGACATCTGGTATGGGAAACTCCCCAGTAACATTTGTCTTCACGTCTCATGGGCCCATTTTTCCATGTCCATTAACATGGCCCAGGAATGTGACCTGGGATTTTGCGAACTCACTCTTAGCCAGGTTTACCACCAAACCTGCCTCCTGAAATCAATTGAACAATTCTGATAGGTGCTCCAAATGTTCCTTCCATGTGTGACTAAAAATCACCAGGCTGTCTGTGTACACCACACAATTGGGTAATCCTAAAGTGTCTCTATTGGTTAGTCTTTGAAATGTGACTGGTGCATTCTTGAATCCAAATGGCAAATATTTAAACTGGTACAATCCATTTGCTGTCACGAAAGCCAAAATTTCCTTCACTCTTTCGGATAAAGGTACCTACCAATATCCTCTGAGTAAGTCCAACTTAGAAATACAAGTTGTTTGTCCCACCTTCTCAGTACAGTCTTCCAAAAGTGGAATAGGATATGAATCAGATTTTGTAAATAAATTGACTTTGCAATAGTCCACACATAATCATTGGGTACCATTTGGTTTTGGCACCATTACTATGGGTGAGCTCCATTTGCTGCAACTCATTTCAATTATGTCATCTCTGAGCATGATTTCAATCTGTTTTTGAACCTGTGCCAACTTTAGAGGGTTATGTCTATAAGGATGTTGCTTAATTGGAACAGCATTCCCTATACCTACATCTTGTGTTATTAGATTAGTACTTCCCAGCTTATTCCCACATATCTCCCCATGTGATTGTAATTGTTCTTTCAGGTTACTTCAATTCTCTTGTGGAAGGTAACTCAATAATCGATCCCAATTTTTGAGAACTTCCTCATTGTCCAATTTAGGTTGAGGAATCTCCTATTTAGAATCCTCTGAACTTGATTTTTCACTCTGTGTTGTAACCAGTAACAGATTCTCCATTTGCTTTCTTTCCCTATCAAAATACCTTTTGAGCTTCTTCACATGACACACTGTGTGAGATTTCTTCCTACCTGGAGTTCTTATCAAATAATTCACTTCACTCAATTTCTTTTTAATTTGATAAGGCCCACAAATTCTTGCCTTTAAATGTTCACCTACCACTGGTAGTAAAACTCACTTTACCTCCATTAGCAAAATTGTGAATTTTTGATTTCTTGCCTGCTTCATGTTTCAACACATGCTGTGCTATTTTTAAATGCTGTCTAGCTAACTCAACTGCTCTCTTTATTCTTTCCCTAATATTTGACACATAGACCAAATATGTGGTCTCTGAACACTGACTCACCAATTTGTCCTTAATTAAATTCAGCTGTCCTCTCACCTCATGCCCAAAAACTAATTCAAATGGACTGAATTTAGTTGATTCATAAGGTGCATTCCTAATTGCAAAATGTACAAATAGAATTCCTTTATCCCAATCTTCTGGGTAGTTTTGGCTATAAGGCCTCAACATTGTTTTTAATGTTTGATGCCACTGCTCTAATACTCTCTGTGATTCTGGGTGGTATGCAGTGGATCTGAATTGTTTCATTCCTAAGCTGTCCATAACTTCCTTGAATAATTTTGATGCAAAATTTAACCCTTGATCTGATTGCATTTCTGTGGATGGTCCATTTTGAATAAAAACTTTGAATGACTCTTCTACAATCTTTTTAGACATGATACTGTGTAATGGAATGGCCTCTGGAAATCTAGTGGACACATCCATTATGGTCAACAAATTCTGATTCCCTCATTTTGTTTTAGGGAGAGGTCCTACACAGTTAATTATGACTCTTGTGGAAGGTTCCACAAATGTGGGAATGGGTCATTAAGGGTGCTGGTTTTATCATTGCCTGAGGTTCCCAATTACCTGACACACATGACATATCCAGCAAAAGTCAACCACATCCTTATGCAGTCCAGGCCAAAACAAAAATTTGTATTTTGGCTTGAATTTTACTTACTCCCAAATGACCTCCTACTGGTAATTCATGTGCTACCCACAACACCTCCATTTATAACCCACTGGTAATACAACTTAATGAACTTCTGCCCATTTTTCATCTGCCTAAATATATGATGGTCTCCATTTCCTCATCAAGACTTTATTTTTAATATAGTAACATTCTGGGATACACTCAGATTTTTATTCTGTGTATGCTTTTTGATACAAAAGATTTTCATCTTCTTGTTGTAATTCAGCTAGCTTTTGTCCTCCACTTGTTCTTGTTTTTTATTCAACCATTTGATCAAACATATTTTTCGAGAATTGAACTTCGACTTCCTTATCTTTATTCCTTGATTTCTGCTCCTGCGTCAACCTGTGGCTTTGTGACCTTGTTACTATACAGTCAGGAAAAATCCCAGAATATATTTCCTGTAACATCTCAGTTGTCTGATTTTCCATTGGCTTTTCAACCACAGTAGGCAACACTCCCAGCTGCGTCATTACCAAGGATAAGTTGTATCTCCTGAACACAGAATCTGTCCTTTACTTCTACCACCACTTCATCACTTTTCACCGGACTCTCCAACCTCACTGTATATAATGGAACACCACTCTTCTCACCATCAATTCCACATATTACCACCTTTTCTGGCAATACTCCTTCTGAATTACATACTTCCTCATCTTTCACCATCAAAGATTGACTTGCTCCTGCATCCCTTAAAATTTTAATTTCTTTACCTGTTCCTCCCGGCATACATGAGTAAACCATGCTAGCCATGCTAGTAAATTCTTTAAAGAGATCTGGCACTTTCTTCTCACTAACCCCTATCAGGTCATACATTCTTTTGTAGCTGTTTAGCTTCCACTGTACTTTCCTTTACCACTTCAACAAAACTCACTGGCTTACCCTGTTTTCCCACATATGTCTTCCCAGTGCTTTTTCTAAATCACCAACATTGCAACTTCATGTGGCCTACTTTATCATAATGACAAGACCTGAGCTTTTTTATTTCTTTCTCCCTCATGTTGACTTTTTAACCCTATAGTGAACTATCTTAACTATATTTACAGCAAAGTTGTTGACCAAAATAAATTCTGTGTTTTGCCACCCTCAGTGCTTCTTTCAATTGATGTTCAGCATGGAGGTGCATTGATTTATCAGCTGCAGTGGAGGAGAGACTGTTTGTAGTAATCAGCAGGAGGTTCCTTTATCCATGTTTGACATGATGCCAAGAAACTTTATAGCATCTGGAATCGATGTTGAGGACTCCCAGGGCAACTCCTTGACTACCACTGTAATTCTACCTCAGGTGGGAGGATGATGATGTTATGTTAGGTATGTTTCTGTGAGAATGACTATGTGACACTGTTAGCTTAGACTGTGAGACTGCTCTCCCACTTTTGGCAGTAGGCCCCACATATTACTAAGGAGGACTCTGCTGGGTTTCTATTGTCGTGTTTTGTGATTATGTTGATGCCATGAGGTGTATCTGGTCAAGTGTTATTTTTTGATATGATGGAGTGGCTTGCTAGGCAATTTCAGAGCCAGTTAAAAGTCAACAACATTACTGTGGGTCTGGAGGCACATTTAGACCTGACAAAGTAACAATGACAGATTTCCTTCCCTAAAGGGCATTAATGAACCAAATGGGATTTTGCAACAATCAACAATGGTCACTAACAGACTACTTCTGTTTTTTATTGAATTCAGATTTCATCATCTACCAATGTGGGATTTAAATCTAAGTCCCGAGAACATTAGCTTGTCATTCTGGATTACTAGGCCAGTGATATTACTACCACCATCCATCATATTAGAAGGACAGGGAAGCATAACCCATGCCCCAAACAACATTGTACCATGGCGGCCCTCAACTCCTCCCTACCTTCTGCCTTCTGTTTATCTAAGGGAAAGAGATAGTGAATTATTGTGAAGTGGTGCTCACCACTTCCTTTAAGTGAGTTGCCCGTTGTTCCTGATAACACTATGAATAAATGTTGCAGATTACAGCTTGAATATTTGTTGGGTCACAATCTCTGCAGTAATTTTGCAATTCTGCCAAACAGTGCCCTTCAAAGCTAACTGGGACTGGGTTTGCAGGAACATAACACAATACGACTAGAAGTAAGAGTAAGAGTAAGTAATTCAGCTCCTCAAGCCTGCTCCATTTAATATGATCATGGCTGATCTCACCTCAGCCTCAACCCCACAGTCCTGCCTGCGCTCCACAACCCTATAAACCATAACTAATTAAAAATCTATCTCCTCAAATTTATTCAGTGTCCCAGCATCCACCATTCTCTGGGGTAGTGAGTTCCACAGATTCACAACCCTTTGGGAGAAGTTATTCTGCCTCATCTGTTTTAAATCTGTCATTCCTTATTCTAAAACTATCAACTCTCTTTCAGAAGGGGAAACATCTACTCTACAATTACTTTATCAATCCTCTTGAGCATCTTATATACCTCAATTTAACTCTCCTCTAATCCCTCTAAACTCTAATAAGTCTATACTGTTCGATCACTCCTAATAAGACAAGCCTTTCATCTCTGAAATTAATCGAGTGAATCTTCTCTGAAATGTCTCCAACATAATTACATCCTTCCTCAAATAAGGGGACTAAAACTGTACACATCACAGAAGAATGGCAGTGCATCTTAATAGCATGGACCAGTTTCAAGCAGATGCCTGGATGAATATTGTTTACCTTTCCCATTCTAATGGGTGTCATTTGTAGCTCCTAATGAGATCACACATGCTGTTGCCATATTGCAGGCCCAGGTGCTGTGGAATGGCATCATTTACTGCCAACACAAAGGTGCCAACTTTGTTCGATTATTGTGATCTTGCCTTTGAGTTAGATGGTTCCGATTCAAGCCTTGGTATAGTCTTGAGCACATAATCCATACTGTTAATGCATTGCGGTACTGATGGAGTGCTGCATTGTTGAAGGTGCCATCTTTTTGATGAGCAGTTAACTGCCCCTCTGGTTGAATGTAAAATATTTTATTGTGCTTTTTGAAGACCTGTAGGGAGTTTGCCTGGTGAGTTCACAGAATCCCAGCATCGCAGAATAGTTACAGCACAGAAGGGTGTTATTTGGCCTAATTTGCCTTTGTTGGCCCTCCATTGGAACAATCATTTAATACCACTCTCTGATCTTCTCCCCGTAGCCCTGCACATAATCCAATTCCCTCTTATATTCCTCAATTGGATCCATTTCTACCAGACTCTTAGGCAGCGTATTCTAGATCCCAACCACTCGTTACATGATTTTTTTTTCATGTTGCCATCACTTTTATTGCTAATTACCTTAAAGTCTGTGCTGACTTGATCCTTTCTCCAATCAGAATATTTTGCCCATTTACTTTTCCAGACCCCTCAAGATTTTGAAAACTTTGATCAAATCTACTCCTAGTCATATTGTCTTACATTCCTGCAAACCCAGTCCTCTCAAATGTAAACAGTCCTAACATCTGAAATTAATCCTTGAACTTGAAGTTCCTTGTCTTTGAAACCATGTCCATTCATCTACACTTTCTAATACCTTTGTATCTTTCCAAAAGCATGGTGCCCAGAACTACACACAGTACTCCATTGGAGGCTGAACCAGTGTCCTACATAAGTTCAAAAAGAAAGTCATCAGGGTTAGCTGGGAATGTGGAATCTGGAACACATATAGCAACACACAATGATCTCATTGAAAAGTGCAGCTGGCTTGAAGGGCCAATTTCTGTTCCTAATTTGCATAGTCATAAACTAATCTCCTTGCATTTTTATTCTACACCACTATGAACAAGTCCAGGAAGCTGTATACTTTGTTAAACATTTTCTCAACCTGTGCTGCTACCTCAATGACTTATGTAGATATGATGTAGAGATGCTGGTGTTGGACCAGGGTGGACAAAGTCAGAAGTCACATGACACCAAGTTATAGTCCAACAGGTTTATTTGAAATCACAAGCTTTCGAAGCACTGCTCCTTCATCAGGTAAAGTCACTCGGTATCAAATAAGCTGATCGAGTGCTGGATCTCCTCGTGGCTTTTCAGAGATATACTACCAGGGTATGGGAAATTGTCAACATGTTAGAACATAGAACATAGAACAATACAGCGTAGGAACGGGCCCTTTGGCCCATAATGTTGTGCCGAACGTAATTAAACTAATCCCTTCTGCCTGCTCTTGGTTCATATCCCTCTATTCCTTGCATACTCAAGTGCCTATCTAAAAGCCCCTTAAATGTCCCTATCATATCTGCTTCTGCCACCATCCCTAACAACACATTCCAGACTCCTACCACTTTCTGGGTCAAAAAACTTGCCTCTCACATCTCCTTTGAACTTTTCCCCTCTCACTTTAAACCCCCTAGTTTTAGACATTTCAACTCTGGGAAAAGGATCTGCTGGGAGGGTGAATAGGTGCAAGAATGCCACTAACAGTCCCCATTAACAACTATTCACCCTCCCAGCCAGATCGTTATCAACTCCTTTATCTATCCAACTGCTGTCCTCTTTCTTCGGGCTCTATCCTATTGTTTACTCCCTACCCCATCCCCTCCTTATTTTCTGCATATAAGTTGATGTTTTCCCAGCTACCATCAATTCTGAGGAAGGGTCACTGGACCAAAAACGTTTACTCTGATTTTTTCTTCATAGATGCTGCCAGACCTGCTGAGATTTTCCAGCAACTTCTGTTTTTGTAAATAGTAAGATTGTAGTAGTTTGTAGTTATAAATAATCACACAGTCTTGCTTGACCCATGTCTAGGTTTTATAAGACCATAAGACATAGGAGCAGAAAATAGGCCATTCAACCCATTGAGTCTGCTCTGCCATTCAATCATGGCTGATAAGTTTCTCAATCCCATTCTCCTGCTTTCTCCCGTAACCCTTGTTCTCCTTGACAATCAAGAATCAATCTATAAAAACTGGAAGAACTGCGGATGCTGTAAATCAAGAACAAAAACAAAGTTGCTGGAAAAGCTCAGCAGGTCTGGCAGCATCTATGAAGGGAAAAACAGAGTTAACATTTCGGGTCCAGTGACCCTTCGTCAGAATGTTCTGAGAAAGGGTCACCGGACCCGAAACGTTAACTCTGTTTTTTCCTTCACAGATGCTGCAAGAACCTATCTACCTCTGTCTTAAACATACTCAATGACCTGGCCTCCGCAGCCTTCTGTGGCAGTGAATTCCATAGGTTCAGCACTCTGTGGCTAAAGAAGTTTCTCTTTATCTCTGTTCTAAAAGGCCTCCTCTTTACTCTAAGGCTGTGCCCTCAGGTCCTAGTCTCTCCTACCAATGGAAACATCATCCCAACATCCACTCTGTCCAGGTCATTCAATATTCTGTAAGTTTCAATTAGATCCTTCCTTATCCTTCTAAACTCCATCGAATATAGACACAGAGTCCTCAAACATTCCTCATATGTTAAGCTTTTCATTCCTGGGACTATTCTTGTGAACCACCTCTGAACCCGCTCCACAGTCAGTACATCTTTCCTGAGATATGGGGCCCAAAACTGCACACAATACTCCAAATGTGGCCTGACCAGAGCCTTATAGAGCCTCAGAAGTACATCCTTTCTTTTATATTCAAGTCCTCTCAAAATAAATGCCAAAGTTGCATTTGCATTCCTAACTACTGACTCAACCCGCAAGTTTACCTTGAGAGTCTCTTTGCACTTCAGACTTCTGAAATTTCTCCCCATTTAGAAATTAGTTTATACCTCTATTCTTCTTACCAAAGTGCATGACCTCACACTTGTACTCCATCTGCCACTTCTTTGCCCACTCTCCTAACCTGTCCAAGTCCTTCTGCAGCCTCGCCACCTCCTCAATACTACCTGTCCCTATCTTTGAATCATCTGCAAACTTAACCAGAATGCCCACAGTTCCTTCATCTAGATCATTAATGTATAAAATGAAAAGTTATGGTCCCAACACTGACCCTTGTGGATCACCACTCGTCACCGGCTGCCATCCTGAGAAAGACCCTTTTAACTCCACTCTCTGCTTTCTGCCAGACAGTCAATCTTCTATCCATGCTAGCACCTTGCCTCCAATACCATGGGCCCTTATCTTACTCAGCAGCCTCCTGTGCAGCACCTTGTCAAAGGCCTTCTTGAAGTCCATGTAGATAACATCTTTTGGCTTTCCTTGGTCTACCCTGCTCATTATTTCCTCAAAGAATTCTAACAAATTTGTCAGGCATGACCTCCCCTTGATGAAGCCGTGCTGACTTTGCCCTATTTTACTATGCACTTCCAAGTATTCAGAAATCTCATCCTTCACAATGGACTCTAAAATCTTACCGAAGACTGAGGTTAGGCTAATAGCCCTGTAATTTTCAGTCTTTTGCCTTACCCCCTTTTTAAACAGGGGTGTCATGTTAACGATTTTCCAGTCCTCTGGTACCCTCCCTGACTCTAGCGATTCCTGAAAGATCACCACTAATGCCTCCACTATCTCTTCAGCTGTCTCCTTTATAACTCTGGGGTGTAGTCCATCTGGTCCAGGTGATTTATCCATCTTCAGGCGATTCAGTTTTTTTTAGCACCTTCTCCTTGGTGATGGCCACTATACTGTCCCCTGATTCTCTTGAATTTTTGAGATATTACTCATGTCTTCCACTGTGAAGACTGACATAAAGTAATTATTCAGTTCCTCAGCCATTTCCTTGTTCCTCACTACTATCTCTCCAGTGTCATTTTCCAGCGGTCCAATGTACAGTTTTGCCTCTCTTTTGCCCTCGATGTATCTAAAGAAACTCTTACAGTCCTCCTTTATATTACTGGCTAGCTTATGTTTATATTTAATCTTCTCCATCCTTATATCTTTTTTTGTTGCCCTCTGTTGGTCTTTGTAAGCTTCCCAATCCTTTGGTTTCCCACTGACCTTCACCACATTATATGCTTTCTCTTTTGCTTTTATGCTACCCCGACTTCACTAATCAGCCATTTTAGATCTCTCACTCAATACAACCGCAGTCATATCATCATGAATTGCAAGTTTGTGATGACATTTCTTGTACATCCAAATACTTGAGGCACAATCCACAGAGCCTTGTGATTCAGAGTGAAATCCTTTGGTCAAACCGAAGAACTCAATAACGTTGTTGCTCTCGACATTTTTCTTAGATTCGACTGGCAACGAAGAATGTGTCAGAGGGTCCTTTGGAAATTTCATTAGCCACGTATGTCATCAAGGAGAATGCATAACAAGGTTTTTCCTGCATTGAACAGAGTGGAATACTTGATAGTTTTTACAGCAGGTCTTTTCTCTTTTCTTGGGCATAGTTATAATTGTCACATTCCTGAAGTCAGCAGGATTGGGGTGGACGTACTGGGGTGTTATTTTCCAACAAATTTGTAGGATGAGTGCAAAGTGTCTTAATGTGAACAAATGTCCATCAGCTTTGAAGCTCTCAGCTGAATTAACATAAGGGCCAAAATGTTATTGTTTCTCATCTGTTTGATTGCTTGTTGGAGCTCTCCCATTGATAGTGGCTTACGCAAGGACTCCATTAGAGGGCCCTGGCAGATAGCCTGGAGAATATCAGCTGTGACAAGGGATTCAAGGTTGAGGAGTTTAGTGAGGGTTTGTCTTCAACAGGGTGTTTTACTTGTTGCAGCAATGCTTATGTTATGTTCCATAATCTGAGAAACTGACCAGGGATATCATGGTATTGAAGAATCCAACAGACGTTTATTATAACTAACTATTCTATACAAATATTATATTAATCAGGTGCATGCCTAAGTCAATATTAAGTTAGGCTACCACAGAGGAATATGGTTCCAGTAGAGTGTTATCCTTGAAGTGATCTGAGGCAGGACGGAGTATGAGATCTTTATACTGTCAGGTCACATGCTATGATACAGTGATAATAACATGAACATGTGTCCTAAAGGTATGCTGACATTTGGACCCGCAATACACCACACAAAATAGTTGTCCAAACTCTTTTTTCCAGTATTGTCATCCTTAAGAAGAGAAACACCATCTGTGAATGAAGAGAATTTTGTCAGTTTGATCATGAGCTATAGATGGCATCAGTGACTTCAACCATTTGGTATCTCATGATGATAAGCTTAAAGTTGGATCTCTTGGACATTTTCTTCTCACCGTAAAAATTTTATCTTCCAGATTTGTCTTAGGCTCCTTCAGCTGTGGAACTGCTGCCTTCTTGAGTAGTGATGTTGTGTTCTCCTGCAAGACAACAAGGGCTGTTTGTTTTTGTTCCAGGAAAGCATATACTTAAGTAGCAATTTTGTTGAATCCGTCCTAGTGACAACAATGCTTGAACCTGATGACCTGGGACTAGGGGTCGCACTCAGATGATTTTATTTAAGCTCATTATTCTGGAATTGAGTTGGATGTGTGAAGATTTTCCAGACCAGTTTTGAGTGGGACTTGGAAATGCCCTCTTTGGTCATGTTGTTGTAAGGCTGAGAATGATTTTTGCCCTCGTGAATCTTTGAACCTTCTAATGTTTTGTAGCTGGTTGGATGTTTGTCACTGATCAAACTAATCAAAGTTCTGTTCAGCAGATCTCAATAACCTGTATGGATCAAGTTGTATAGATATTACTTATTGTAGACCTTTGACTGGAATAATTACCGAACTAGGTAGTGCCAATGTTTTGATTTAGGATGACTCCTTTTGCCACCTCAAAGATGATAATTTCTTCCTTTGTGATGGCACTGAGGATTTCATCAAGGTCAGAACAGAACATTTCTTCAACATCTTCATCAGGGTCAAGGTTCAACATAGTATTGCTGATAATAGCGACATATCGGTTAAGCCCAATCTCTAAGTGAATGTTCCTGAGCCTTTGATTTATACAAGCCCAAAGTTCTGGCAATGCATTCAAGATCCAATTTTAGATGGCAAAATCAATTCCATGGATTTGAGGATTTCTGTCAGCTTTCCCTTTCCAACAGAAAGTGAATCTCTCTCCTGTCCTTCAGCTGTTCCTCTCCAAGAACACAAGTGTATCTGAGGGTGGCAAAGTCAGTTGGGAGTCTTGAAAGCTTGTGATACAACTGCAGTTCTTCTTTCTGGGTGGTTACCCTTGAGATTTTCTGTGAGTGTTCTACAGTTGCAAAAGTTAGAGCTTTCTGTTTTTGATCACAAAGATGTGATCCCACAGGGTGTCAATCCAAATCAAAGAGAAAGTGGGATGTTTTATGTTTAGGCATCACTAGTGTACAGTTTCTTGACTAGAAATTCCCAAATTTGCAGCCATTATTGCCATTGCCAATTCTCCTTCACCACAGGACTTGGCATATTAGAAATTTTTGGGCACAACTTCATCAAATTTGGGAATCTTGCCATGATTGCCCACATGATCTAGATAGGTTTGTGGTCAGATTTTAATGAGTTGTCAAACCATGATGACCAGGACCACATTTACCACTGCAACCAGTGAGATGTGCAGTTTCATCTTTTCTGCCAATGAGGGCAGTTGGACTGCACTTTGTCAGGCAACTCCCTCTGACCTTGTTGGTGTGAGTGGCCCAACCAGCGGAAAGGCACTCCCAAAGTCATCATTCAAGGGAACTTTGCACCATGTCGTCAGGTGGTAAGCCATGAAGAAGGAAACAGAAACATAGAAAAGAGAAGCAGGAGTAGATCATTTGTCTCTTCAAGCCTGCTCTACCATTCAGTATGAGTGTGACTGATCATCATTGGTTAACTCATTTGGCTGGACAGCTGGTTTGCTATGAGGCCAACATACCATCTGCCTTCTTCACCACCTGCTGCATCTGCACATTTACTTTCAGTGTACCTGGTGTACAAGGACACCAGTCTTGTTACAAGGTCTCATTACAGCTCCCCCTTTCTCAATCTATCATTATTCAGATAATAATCTATTTTCGCCATCAAAAAACTTCACATTTATCCATGTTATACTTTATCTACCATGCATATGCCCACTCACTCAACTTGTCTAAATCACGATGAAACATCTCTGCATCCGCCACACCCTCCCACCTAGCTTTGTGTTGTAAAAATAATCTGGTAGCATTTTCAAAGACAACAAGGTGAATGGTGTTGTTTTAAAACTACAACAGTTTTCACATTACGAAACTGAATCAGCATTTCGGAAATCAGTGTGCTAGCCCCAGCTGTAACCAAAAATTTAGTCACTTATGTGACTAAAACGTGAGAAGTGTTTTACTGAAGGTTTAATAATAGAGAGCTAAAAGTGTGTCCGAGGCATTTGCACAATTGATGTCACAAACCACAAGGACGCAAATTTAAATAGATTGCTGGAATCAGAGAAGACGTAACTATCTTTTACTGAATTTGTATTTCTACTTATTAGAAGCGCACAGTGAGTTTGAGATGATTTAGCTGCATTTACTTTTAGTGCAGAAAGGTCAACAAGCGCAAATTGCAAGCAGTTGTGGTGTAAGCAGCTGCACGATATAACATTGAACACACGCTGAGAAGAGAATAGCTTAATCTCATGTACTTTCATCAACTTTCACACATCAGACTGGAATGAAGATTTCTACAAACTTTTTAAAAATAGACATTTGCAAGTTGTTGCATCTATCTCATTCAGTCAAGCATTCAGCACCTTAGTCCAAATATTAATTAAAACATCTCACATAAACATTCACTTTTAACAAAATAATTTATTGTAATACATGAAAGTTAGCAAGGGATTAACAGTATTAATTGGTCTAAAGCATTAAAATCAAGTCAGTGAGACAACTTTAGACAGGAACTGTATGCAATAGATGGCGTTGTCAAGTAGCAAGGTCTTTTAATCCTTCATATTTGAGCCAGAACCTATTTAGGTCAACTTTATGTTTGTCAGAGTCAACTTGATTATAAAGCACATTTTGGGAAGATAACGGATAAAAATTAGGGCAACACATCAGTTATTATTTGTAAAGGGTTGGCTTTTAAGCTAACACCAAAATCACTGTAAGAAATTATTATGTTATAAAGACCAATTAAAAGATTGTTTTACCCTGTCAATATAAGGGAAATTTGCTCTGCTAAATATATTGACATCAAATTTTTACGTGTGTGATTGCAATTAAGTTATTATCTCTGAGCATGTTAACTTGTGTACAAGTTAGTATTTGCCTTGAATGTTCTCTTGGAATTAACGGTTTTGACTCCTTATGATCAGGATTACTCTGGTACTATCCAGTCTACATCAGGAGGATAATAGTAGGATTCTTTTGTGGTCTGAACTAGATATTGTGCATTTTTCAGCATCCTTATGTGCACTTCTCTGAGTTTTTTGAGGGGACGCTGGCTGCTTGTTTCATACCTTTGCAAATAACTTTTCCCCTTTTGAGAAATAGTGATAGAGAGCTGGAAGAATTCACAGAGAGATTATCAACCTGTTTGAATCAGTACACAAACACCCATTCCACGGTCAGCAAATCCTGAAGTGGAATTTGAAGCTGGAGCTTCTGGCTCAGTGGAAGGGAAACTACTTTCTGAACCCCAAGACCTCTTGAAAGGGAACAGAGAAAAGTACTGTCTTTGCTGCTGTAAAGTTTTCATACACAGGACAAGGCAGGTAGGTTTGATTTCATACTTGTTTTTAAAGCATGTCTTATTTGTAGCAAGCATATGGGAAAGCAAATGGGACTTTGCTTTCATTGCAAGGAGTTTTAACTAGAAAAGTAAGGAAGTCTTACAGCAGTTATATAAGGTCTTGGTGAGGCCATCTCTGGAGTATTTTGTGCAGTTCTGGTCTCCTGACCAAAACAAATATGTTGTTACCAGAGACAGAGTGTATTGAAGGTTTACCAGGCTGGGATGACAATTTCTTTTGTGTAGGGATGTACATATGTGTTAACATCATTCATTTTAAAGTTTGAATTTGAATTAGTGACATGTGGGTTTCGGTCTGTGTGTATGAGGGATTTAAACTGATTTATCAGTATTTTCGGAGTCACGTGTTTCTCAAATCAGTGAGAGAAGAAATCCCTGGATGATACTTAGAATTTGCTTGTGTTGAAAGAGTTTTACAAGAAGATTATACCAACTTGTGGCAAAATTATAACTAAATCAAGATCCTGGAATACTTTTTAATCAAAAAACCCCATGATGCACTGTGATGCAAATTTGTTGCACAAATGCCAAGTATTGATATTGACCGTGCATTGTTTCTTTTATAATTTTGAATTTAGAACCATAAAACATTGCAGCATTGGACACCATTCAACTCGCATGCCTGTGCCAGGTTTTTGAAAGAGCTATCCAATTAGCTCCATTCATCTGCTGTTCTTCACAGTGCCTGGGACCCAGGTTTGATTCCACCCTTGAATGACTATCTGGGTGGAGTTTGCACATTCCCCCTGGTGTGGACTCAATGGGTCA
>NC_063341.1:65605633-65625370 GCF_021869965.1 Rhincodon typus | reverse complement strand
AAGGAAATTTTACAGGATTAATATTAAGAAGCACTTCTGCAAACAAAGGACAGTGGAAAACTGGAATACACTTTCTCTCTCTGTACACCACCCAAAAAAAATGAGACAATTGAGACTAAGATAGTTTTGTTTGGTAAATATGGAATAAAGACACTTAAGTGGCGTTGAGGTATATCAACCAGAATGGCTTGCCAGTCTAGAATGGCTGAATAACTCATTGCTTGTCATTCCCGTTTTGATAGTTACTTCCCAAGGACTGCGATCATACAATTGAGTAGCAACTTAATTTTGTCATTTTCTGAATTGTTTATCCATGTGCGTTTGGAAAAGTGGGATCTGACTTCAGTCTTGTAGTAAATCTGACACTGAACTACTCAAAGGTGAAAATTGGTACTGTTTACTATATAAAATTGAGATTGATATGTGTAAACATGCATTTTTTTTAATACTTGCTGGCCTTGAATTTCAGAAATGTTGAAACTCGTCACAAGATAAACATTAGCGTTTCAGGTGCTTCCATCAAATATTAATCGCTTCTAATGGAAATTCTTTGCCCAGGAGACTACATTCAGCAAGCTGCCTTACGAGATTTTGTTTTAGCTTTCTTTTGGATTCAGCAAGGTACTGGGCATGTGATGAGTTGAGTGATGAAAGATCTTTGACACTAAGCTGCTTTGTAATGGAAGGAATTGGTTTGGATTGTTTGCAGCTGGTTTTATTTCTGGTATTCAGTGTCTATTTTATGGACCGTGCAGTTTTCTGGGTGTGTCTTTCTTGGACTTTCAGAAGGCATTTAATTAATTCCCACATAAGTGATTAGCACTAAAATTAAAGTGCACGGAACTGAGGATAATCTGCTTGCATGGATGGAGAACTGGCCAGAAACAGGAAACAAAGAATAGGAATAAACAGATCATTTTCTGAGTGGCACCCGGTGATTAATGGGGTACTGCAGGGAGCAGTGCTTGGATCCCAGCTATTTACCAAAATATACTAATGATTTAGATGTGGGAACTAAATGTAATATCTGCACGTTTGGAGATGGCACAAAGCTGGGTGGGAGGAGTTCTGTGGTTGATGTAGAAATGCTTCAGTGTGACTTTGACAAGTTGAGTGAGTTGGCATATTCATGGCAGCTGAAGAATAATGTGAATAAATGTGAAGTTATCCACTATGGTAGCAAAAGCAGGGAGGCAGATTATTATCTGAATGGCAAAAAATTAGGAAAGGGGGAGGAGGAATGAGACCTAAGTGCCCTTGTACACTAGTCGCTGTAGGTTAGCAGACACTGAAGAAGGAAAATAATATGTTGACCTTCATCGTGTGATGATTTGAGTACAGGAGCAGAGATGTTTTGGTGAGACTACTACTGGAGTGTTGTGTGCAGTTTTAGTCCTCCCTATCTGAGGAAGTATGCTGTAGCTATGGAGGGAGTGCAGCAAAGGTTTTCAAGACTGATTCCCGGGATGGCAGGATTGACTAATGAAGAGAGACTGGATCAATTAGGACTACATTCACTGGAGTTTAGAATGAGGGGAATCTCGTAGAAACTGAGAAAGCTGTAACGGTATCCGACTGGTTAAATGGGGGAAAGATATTCCTGATGACCGGGGAATCCCGAATTGGTCTCAGGATACAGGGTAAGCCATTTAGGACTGAAATGAGGAGAAATTACTTCCCTAACAACATAATAGCTGCTGGAAATCTGAAACATAAACAGAAATTGTGGGAGAAACTCAAAGTCTGACAGCATCTGTGGAGAAAATTAGGTTAACATTCCTGGTCCAGTGACCATTCTCCAGAACTTGATAGCAAGAAAAAGATGGTATAACTTGATGAGTCGTGAAGGCTGCAGGAGCTCCAAGTGGAAAATGAGATGCTGTTCTTCCAGCTTATGCTGAGCCTCACTGGAGCACTGCCACAGGCCTGAGGCAGAAATGTTGGCCAGGGAACAGATGTGTTGAAGGGAAGGCAACTAGAAGCTTGGGGTTATTTTTTGCGTCAAACGTAGATATTGCGCAAAGCAGTCACTCAGGCTGCGTTTTGTCTCCCGAGTGTAGAGGCGATCACGCTGTGAGCGTTGAATGCAGTAAATTAGATTGAGTGCAGGTAAATTCCTGCTTCACCTGAAAAGGTGTGTCTGGGACCTTGGATAGTGAGAAAGGAGGAAGTAAATGGGTTGGTGTTTCACCTTCTGTGATTGCATAGAAAGGTGCTGTAGTGAGATGGTGGGAATGGAGGAGTAATGAACCAGGGTGTCCCAGAGGAAATGGTCCCTGCAGAATGCTGATAAGGGACAGAAGAGGAAAGTGTGTTGGTGGTGGCAATGGTGGCTTATGATTCTTTGTTGTTTGAGTGGAAAGTGGGAACGGGGGAACCCTGTCAGTGGTTTGAGGGGGAAGAGAAAAAATGAGGGCAAAAGTGTGGGAAATGGACCAGACACAGCTGAGGGTACTGTCAACCACTGTAGTGGGGAATTGTCAGTTGAGGAAAAGGGTAAATATTTCCTGTGGAAGGTAGCTTCATCAGAACAGATGCAATGAAGGCTGAGAAACTGGGAGAACAGAATTGGGTCCTTATAGGCAGCAGGGTGTGAGGATTATAGTCCAAGTAACTCTAGAAGTTTGTGGGTTTGTAGTGGAGATTGGTGGCCAGCCTAGCCCCAGAAATGAAAAAAGAAGTTAAGGAAGGGAAGGGAGATGACTGAGATAGAATTAACCAAGGAGAAGGTGCCTGGTATTTTGAAAAGCAATAAGATAGAAAAGTCCCCAGGATCTCATGTCCCAGAGCACTGAGGGAGGAAATTGCTAGGGCCTTATATGAAATCTTTGTATCCTGTTTAGTCCCAAGGGAGGTCCCAGAGGACAGGAGAATAGCCAACATTGGCCTTCTTAAACAAAGGAACAACAGGGTTAATACAAGAAATTACAGGCAGGTGAGCCTTACATCAGCGGTAGGAAATTATTGGAGAAGATTATTTGGGATAGGATTTAATCACATTTGGGAAAATAGGGACTTATTAGCAACAGATAGATAGTATGGCTTTGTGCAGGGAAGATCATGTCTCACAAACTTGATTGAGTTTTTTGAGGAAGTGACAAAGATGATTGATTGAGGACAGGACAGTGGATATTGCCTACATGGTCTTTACCAAGGCTATTGATCTGATCCCTCACTGCCTGCTACTTGTCAGCCCAAGCCTGGATATCATTTCAAGTTTGACTGCATTTGGACATAGACTGCTTCAGACTCTGAGGAATCGTGAATGGTGCTGAACATTGTGCAATCATCAATAAACATACCGACGTCTGACTTTATGATGGAGGGAAGGTCATTGACGAAGCAGCTGAAGATAGTTGGGCCTAGGATGCTACTCCTGAGGGACTCCTGGAGATGCGTCATATCAACTCCAACAACCACAACCATCGTCCATTTTGCTAGCTATCATTTCAACCATTGGTGTGTTTACCCAGGATTTCCATTGATTTTACTTTTGCTAGGGTTCCTTCATACTACACTCAGTCAAATGCAGCATTGATGTAAGGGCTGTGACTCTCATCTCATTCCTAGAATTCAGCTCTTTAGTCCATGTTTGAACCAAGGCTATAACAAATGACACTGGAGGACCCCAGTTGAGCATCAGTGAACAGATTTTTGCTAAACAAGAATTGCTTGATAACATTGACCCCTCCTATCACTTTACTAATGATCGAGAGTAGACTTTTGCAACGGTGGTTGGCGACAATGAATTTGTCTTGCTTTGCGTGTTCAGGATTTTCCACATTGTCAGGTGGATTCCAGTAGTTGTAGTGGAACAGCATAGCTAGGGGAGCAGCAAGTTCTGGAACACAAGTCATCTGTGCTATAATTGCTTGAATGTTGTCAGGGTTCATAGACTTTGCAGCAACCAGTGCCGTCAGCCATTTCTTGATATCTCATGGAGTGAGTCAAATTGTTGAAGACTGGCATCTGTGATGCTGCAGATCTCTGGAGGAGGCTGAGGTAGGTCAACACTTCTGGCTGAAGATTGTGTGTGCTTCAACCTTTTTTGCACTGATATGCTGAGCTCCACCATTATTGAGGAGAGGTACATCTGTGGAGTTGCCTCCTCCAATGAGTTGTTTAATTGTCTGTCTCCATTCCTGACAGAATGTGTGTGGACTGCAGAGCTTAAACCTGATTTGTTGATTGTGGAATTGCTCAACTGTCTATCACTTACTGCTTATCCTGTTTGGTTTACAAATGGTCTTACATTGTAGCTTTGCCAGTTTGACACCTTATTTTTTAGATATGCTTGGTACTGCTCCTGGTATGCCCTCCTGCACTCTTCATTGAACCAGCGTTCAACCCCAGGCTTAATGATAACGGTTGAATGGAGATATGACAGACTATGAGGTTGCAGATTATTTTTAAGTATAGTTCTTCTACTGCCGATGGCCCACAGCATCTCATTGATGCTGAGCCTTGATTTGCTAGATCTGTTCAAAGCCTATCTATTTAGCACTATGACAGTGTTGCACTATGAGAAGGTGAATGTTCTCAACGTGAAGATGGAACTTCATCTCCACAGGCCTATATGGTGGTCACTCCTACCAGTACTGACATGGACAGATGCATTTGCGGTAGACAGATTGGTGCAGATGAGGTCAAGGATGCTTTTCTGTCTTGTTTATTCCATCTCGCCTGCCACAGACCAAGTCTAGCAGCAATGTGCTTTAGGACTCAACCATAATAGTTCTTACTGGTGCTGCCCGAGCCACTCTTGGTATTGGACAGTCCTCTGCCCTTCCGCCACACACACCAACCTCCCTCCCCCCGCCCCCTGCCGATCCACAATGCATTCTGCATCCTTGCGATCTTCAGTACTTCCTCCAACTGGTATATTACATGGTATTTAGATTCATCTGCTGATGGGAGGTGGGGTTAACTCCCACCTAACTGTGTATACCATATCTGCTAGGTATATTCTGCCAATGGGACAAGACATTCCCAGGAATTGAGATGGTCTTGGACCTTGTGCGTAAGGCATGACCCTGTGACTATGGCTATGTCAGACTGTGTTGCTTGACTAGTCTGTGACACAGCTGTCACAATATTGGCAGCACCCCCAGATATTAGTAAGCGGACTTTGTAGGGTCAATAGGACTGAGTTTGCTCTTGTTGTTTCTCATGCCTATGACAATGCACATTGTTCCACCAGTTTCTTTTATTTTAGACTTTTTAGCCATTTGCAACTGAAGTTTTCCCTTGATATAGGATGTGAATGAACCAGATGGATTTTTTATGACAATCAACAATGGTTTTACATTAGGCTTTTAATGCCAGGTAATTTTTTGTTTTTAATCTGATTTCAAATTCCACCTTTTTGGTGTGGTGAACTTTCAACCTAGATACCTAGAACATTACATGGATTTTCTGGATTACTATTTCCAGTGACAATATCACTATGACATCATATCCCCATACTTTATAATCACTATCCATAGTTTAATCTCTTCTAAAGTAGGTGGACCCAGCCTTTAAGTGTTTCTCGTTGATTGGGGTTCTTTATTTAAAAAGGACTTGTACTTGTGGAGTGGTATTCATTACTACTGGAAGTCCCAAAGTGCTTTATAATTGAACTATATTTTGTAGTTCAATTTTCCAAGTTCACTTCTATTGCACGCTGGATTTTAGGGATGGTGGTCCAAGTGCATTGTAATGTTGTGTTTACCTTCAAATTGTGTATTTCAT
Source organism: Rhincodon typus (assembly GCF_021869965.1). Lineage (NCBI taxonomy): Eukaryota > Metazoa > Chordata > Chondrichthyes > Orectolobiformes > Rhincodontidae > Rhincodon > Rhincodon typus. Next base: position 65,619,637 of record NC_063341.1, on the reverse strand, counting down.
CACTGTGTGAATTTGCTGCAAAATTGATTGCATGCAAGTGCAAATGTGAAAACAGCTGTGATGGATTGCATAGCATGTGTGTAGTAACTAAATCATGTTGTCACTACAACAAATTGTCTCTATCATTGCTGATGTCAGTGCTAAAATAGCATGTTATTTATCTGTCTTACCATACAGATTCATATTTGGGTCTCAACTTGTATTTCAGAACAAGCAATCAAGTGTAATAATCTTGTTTATGTGGCCATTTTCTAAATCAACTTCTCTTTATTGCATGTTCTCATGCTTACATTTATAATGGGAATGAATCTGTAATCACAGCCTTCTGCCAATGATAATGCTACAGCACTTCAGCCTGTAGTATAGTACAGAGGAAATACAGCAGCCAACTCTCATTCTTTGCTTCACAAAATATTTTGGGTTCCATCTGATTATGTTAAAATAGAAGCAGATGCATGGGAATAAAGTAGGTTCAATTAATCTGTATGCCCTAACCATTTTACAATTTTCATCTAATCCTTTCAATCTGAAAGCTGCACTTGGTCCTTGCTCCCAATGTACAAAGGCACAGATGATCAGAAATATAAAATTACACTTTTGCAGCATTTATCCTTAATTGTATATATTTTGTGTGTTCCTGAGCTCTAAGACTCTGTGGAGGTGAAATTCAAAAATATTTTATCTTTAACTGGGTGTTTCCTACTTTGTAAGGGCTTCCCAGATGCAAGTTTTAGTTTTTTTTTAAGACTGGCGTCTTTAGCTTGCAGGTGTTGCTGTCTGTGCAAGACCTGCATGTTGGCAACCAGCAGCACTAGAATGATACAAGAGTAGCTGAAAACATATTCTATATCACTCTTCCTGGTGGCAGCTTTTCTAGACTAATCAGGTGCTTGTAATGTGGTTGATTTGCTCATAAACTTGTGAATAGTCATAATGCTCTAAAACATTTGTCCTTAAAATATGTAGTGTTCTTTTTGATTTTATGTCTAAGTGCACTATTTGAGTGATCCCTTCTCTTAGAAGCACTTGCTGACCATGTCTTAACTTATTTTGAACTGCTGAGGAACTATGTACAGCCACATTGTGGCACCATATGTAATATCAGTGAAGATCCACCCAACCGTCATAGTTCATGAAATATCCTGTACAAAATATGCAATTAAGGATGACTAAGGAGTATGTAATTTTCAGTCAATAATTTAGTTTTTCAGAAATGAAGTATATCTGATATCAGAATTTTACCAAAATAGAGTTCTATTTATCATTGAATGGAATCTTGAATTTAGCTTTTTTGGGGATAATATTCTGAGATAATATTCCGACTGCTGCTTCCCCTCCTCCACCTGAGTACAAAAGTAATAAAATTATGCTTCAGCTATACAAGGCATTGAGGTATTATCTGGCATGCTGTGTAGAGTAAAGATGGATATAATTACATTGAATGCAGTTCGAAGAAGGTAAAATGGACAAAAACCTGGACTGGACAGGTTGCCTTATGAGGATATGTTGGACAGACCCTAAGACATGGGGCAGAAGTAGGCCAGTTGGCCCATCAAGTCTGCTCCACCATTCTGCGTGATCATGACTGATCTGATTCACTAATCTCGAACTCTACTTTCCTGTCTTTTCCCTGTAATCCATGTTTCCTTGTAATGATTAAAAATCCAGCTCAACCTTAAATAATTAATGATCCAGGCACTACAATGTTCTGCAGTAAAGATTTCCACAGATTCATTACCCTCAGAAGAAGTTTCTCCTCATCTCTGTGTTAACTGGGGAGCCCTTTACTCTGAGATAATGCCATTAGGTCCTAAAGTCTCCCACAAGGGGAAATAACTTCTCTGCATCTACCCTATCAACTCCCCAAAGAATTTTGTATGTTTCAATAAGGTCACCTCTCATTCCCTAAACTCCAATCAGTACAGACACAACCTACTCAACCTCTCCTGTTCAGAAAATGAATCCTTGCCTGAGATCAACTTAGTGATCCTTCTCTGGACTACCTCTAATGCTAGAATATCTTCCCTTAGATAAGGGGATCAAAACTGTTTACAGTATTTTATATGCGATCTAATTAGTATCTTGTGTAGTTTTAGTAAGACTTCCCTATTTTTCGCATTCTTTTCCCTTTGCCATAAAAACCAGCATTCCGTTTGTCCTCCTTATAACGTCATGAACTTGATTGCTAGCTTTTTGCTATTTATGCAAAATCTCCAAGTTCCTCTGTGCTGTAGCTTTCTGAGGTCTTTCTCCAATTAAATAAAATTCAGCCCTCCTACCAAAGTGTATAACTGCTCACATTTCCACACCGTATTCCAGCTGCCTAGTTCTTCCCTACACACTTAACTTGACTGTATCCTTCTATAGACTTTGCTATTTTTACAACCTGACTGACACATTTTGTGTCATCTGCAAACTTGGTGATGGTACATTTACTTCCTTAATCCATTGTGTATTGTAAATAATTGTGGCCCCAGTACTAATTCCTGTGGCACTCCACTAGTTAATTATTCCATCCTGAAAATGACCCCCAATCTTAACTCTTTGTCTATGAGTTGGCCAATCTTCTATCCAGCTGCTAATATACTACCCCAACACCATGGCCCTTATCATATTAGTTAGCCGAACATATGATGCCCTTTATCACATTAATTAGCTGAACATATGATACCTTTATCAAATGCCTTTTGGAAATCTAAAAACATTACTTCTACTGGTTTCCCTCTACCGATTCTTCTTTCATCTTCAAAGAATTCCAATAAATTGGTCAGGCATGATTTCCCCTTCATGAAGTCATTCAGACTCTGCTAGATTATATTATGTACTTCTGAACACTGTGCTATTACAACCTTTATGATAGACTCTAACATTTTCTCAATGACCGATGTTAAGCTAAATGGCTGATAGGTTAGGCTTGAATTCACTGGAATTTAGAAGAGTAAGAGGTTACTTGATTGAAACATGTAAGATCCTGAAGAGTCTTAACAGGTTGCTTGCGTAAAGGATGTTTCCTCTTGGGTGGCATTCTCAAAGCAGGGGCTTTGTTTAATATAATGACTTGTCCAGTTAAGACAGAGATGAGAATTTTCTCTGAGATTCATGAGCCTTTCTCTTCCCCAAAAGGTGGTGGAAGCAAAGTATTTTAATCTCTTTAAGGCAAATGTTTCACTGTATGAATGAGATGTTGCCACTCACTGTGTTCTTGTCCCCTTCTCTTGTTTTTATCAATGTTAAATATTATCCATGTTTTGTTTTGTATGATGTATTAAAAGTATTTTTTTTTGCTATTCAGAAATATGAAGCATTTGAATCTCTCTGAAAAAGCAGTATTGATAATTATGTCTTTAAATCCAATCACTGATGGCTGTTTCTAATATTTTCATGATTATAATTGAAGTGCTTCTCTTTTTAACCAGCTTAAATAATTTACAATTCTTTTCGCTAAATGGCACTAGTTGTCAACGCTTGGTATGAGTTTTATTCTCTCACATCAAGTGACGTAATGCTTTTGAAAACATTGACAATCGATATTGAACTTTTAATTTTTTAGGCGAAAATCAGAGGAATGAAAAATTGTATACAGCAGCAGAGTTTTATTTTAAAGTGCTTTGGAAAATAATAACTAGGACTTGTATATCAATTGTGTACAGCTAGTCTTTGGTACAGTGTGCTATTGAGAAATTCTGGTCTGTTTTGTCATAAGAAAGGAAATCTTTCATGACTGACAAATGTAATCTTTAGTATTGTTTGGTTCTACTCAGAGTCATACTGCATGTACTTGCAATGGGAAAAAAAATCATTTATGTAGATTCCTTGATAGCTCAGGGCAGCATGATTCCTCAAATTGCAGCATGTGTTTGCAACACCGAATCTTCGTTACCTGTTCTGGTTACCCTCCCTATTCAATTTTTTTTATAAGAGGTGTGTATTTATGTCTGTTTATATAACCTCAGCTTGTTTACAGAAAATTGCAGGTAGATTAAAAAATCTACATTACCCATATGTTGGAAGCTATTTCAGATAATAACAGTGATTGTCTGGTAAATAGTGTTCAACTTGACATCTTGCAAGCCTGGATATTTGAAGCACAAGATTTCTATAGTTTGTTGAATCAAGCCATAACTTGCTGAAGTCATATATTCTATGAAATTTGTATAAAAAGAAAATTTGGAATAATTTTTCACAACTTGCTGGTTTTACATCAGAAATTTAGTTATGTATTTAAAGGTTTCAGCCTTGTTTCAAGATTGATTCAATTATTTAAAGCAAGGAATGAAATTATAAAGAAAATTTTGAAAAATGCGTGCTTCACAGTTCTGTAACTGCCCAGTTGTTGTCCAGTTACTAAAACTGTGGCCGTTGGTTCTATCTTCCACCCTTCATAAACGTGAGTTCACCCAAATCCTGCCTCTACTCAAACACTCACCAAAAACCATTTCATGATCACTTCTGTGCTGTTGATCTACATTGGTTCCAATCTGGGGAGCCTTGATTTTAAAATTCCATCTTTTGTTTTCAAATTCTTCCATGGACTTGCCTCTCTCCTCTCTTTATCCTACTTAGTCCTCTATGATCTCTGAACTCCTCTAATTTTGGTTTCTTGTGGATCCCTGAATTTGACTGCTGTACTGTCAGCTGTGCTTTCAAATGCCTGACTCCAAGTTTTAGAATTCTCTCTCTAAGCTTCTGCACCTTTTCTCCTTTAGTTCATTGCTTAAAACCCACATTCTTGACCAAGTTTTGCTAACCTGTTCTAATAGTTCCTTATGTTGCTCAGAATCAGATTATTTTCTTGACAATCCTGTGAAACATCTTGCAACATTTAACTCTATTAAAAGCATTTCATAATGTAAACTGTGTATTCAGCAGCTTCACTTGGATGAGCAAAAGCTGCTGTTGTGCAAAATAGTGACTATACTTCAAAATTAACTCTCAAGTAATTCATGTAATAGCTGCTAAATAAATACATATTTTTCTATGTTTTGGGTCCATTGATCCTCCTTCAGAACTCTTCTGAAGGAGGATCACTGGACCTGAAATGTTAACTCTACTTTCTCTCCCCAGATGTTGGCAGACCTGCTGAGTTTTTCCAGTAATTTCTGTTTATTCTTCTGATTTCCAGCATCTATAGTTCTTTTGATTCTTTGTTATTATATTTTTCTAGATGCTGAATTTTTATCCTATCGCTGTTTAATTAGAAATTACAACAAATTCCTTCATTACCCAGAAAATTATACACTTTGTTTAAAAAAAACTCAATATTGCATTAACAGATTGCAGATGAGGATTTCCTCAAAGTAAATCCTTTCATAGATGACAGCTTCACCACTGCAATGCTAATAAATTAGATGTTGTTTGAGATCTCTGCAAGATGAAACTTGTAAATTGAAGATTTCCATATGTAAAGGTGAAACTAATCCACCATTGTTTGTGATCATATTTTTTGAGATTTAAGCAGCTGATTTTAAAAATTCTTAAACTAATTGTATCTTTTTCCAAGCTTCTTTCTTAGGTTGCGCATATAGCAAGAACATATTTTCTGTTGGTTTGAAAAGTGTGCCAAATAACTAACTGTTTAAATTGAGATTGCTTCATTTTGTGTCCCAGAATCATGGATAGTCTAAGTGTTGTAATCATCTGACACTGGGGATTGGTTATTTTGTTGGAGTGACACAGATTGATGCCAACAGCCTGGGTTCAGTTCCTGCACTGGTGAGGTTGCCATGAAGGGCTATCCTTCCTAACCTCTCCCATTGCCCAAGGCCCAGTGATTCTCAGGTTAGACCACCACCAGTCATCTTTCTCTAATGAGAGAGCAACCCTATGATAAGACTATGGTGACTGACAACTGCTTATTGATCTTCAGCTGAGTAACCTTAACTTGTCATTTTATGTAAAAATAATTTTTAAAAACATCTCTGGAAATATTTTTAAAGGAGATTGCTTGAATAATAGAAAAATTCCAAACTTTTGAAAAAACTCCTTACTATCTGTATGTCTGTTTTGATGCAGGCTAGCTGTGAAGATTTCAGCACTACAGAAAGCTCTGCAGAAGCTCACTTCAGAACTGTTTATGTCTACACTTATGGAAGAGGTTCATATCCAGAGTGAAGACCTGGAGAACCTGAGAAATATTTTCAAATGTCATGATGACAATAGAAAATGATCAGGTCAGGAACCAATGTTTTGATGACATACAAGACTGTCATAGTTTGAATTACAAAACTAAAGATTTGTCTTCCACTGGCATAGTCTATTTAGTTATTGTTAAGACTATACATATTTTTATTTATCGCAGTTATTTTCAATGAGCATGTTCTTAATTTTAAGTTTTGAAAACCAGCAGTAAGCTTTCATTTGTGGATCCTTTATTTCTTCTTGCCTGCGATTGATTATTTGTTATAGAACATTCTCTGCTTTTCCTGGTTTGGTATCCTCATTTTGGAGTAAGCATAAATTACCAATGCATAATTAACGTTCATGCAGTTCATTACTGTTTCTCTCAGGGATACTAGGATAGTATTCATTTGACACTTACCTGTGAAGTGTAAAGATCCTTTCTCAGGGACGATACGTTCATTCTTTTTCTTGTTTGTTGCCTCCTGATCCCTTTTTGTTGCTGTCCTCCTATTATAAAGTTTGATTCTGTGTTTATTCAACAGTTGTAAGTGTATTTACTTTCTTGCATCTCTATCGCTTGCAAATTGGGATATGATCATAATCCTGATGTCATTTAGGAACATAAGAACACACAAAGACTTTCAGTCTGTCACTCTGTAGTATCATTTCATGAAATTATGGTTGGTCTACACCGTAACTTCATTCACTTCATGTCTTTGGACCAGCAAAAATCTATCAATTTCAAATTTAAATTTATCAATAATACAAATACAAATTAGGAGCAAGAGTAGCCTCCCTCTGCCATTCAATAAAACAATGGCTGATCTGGTAACAACATTCCAGCCTACCCTGTAATCTTTCACCCCCTTGCTTACCAAAAATCTATCTACTGCTGCCTTTAAAAAAAAAATTTCAAAGACTACTTCCACTGCCTTTTTGATGAAGAGTATTCTGAGAACTTGTGATCCTGTCAGAAACTTCTCTTCATCTCTGTCTTGTGTGGTGGACTTCTTAATTTTAGAAATGACCCTTAGCTTTAGATTCTCTCACGTTTTTCCATATTTCCATACCCACCCTGTCAAAATGCCTTAGAATCTTGTGTTTCAAACTCTTCTAAACTCCAGATATATGTCTAGCCTCTTCAACCCTTCCCCCTAAGACTGACTGCTCCCAAAAGGTATATGTCTAGTACACATCTCTGAACTGTTTCCAATTATTTAAATCCTTAAGTAAGGAAATATACACTGTAAACAGTACCCTAGATGTGGTCTCACTAATGTCCTGTATTACTGGAGCATATGTTTGTACTCCTATCCTCTATCAAAACAAAATTGAGTTTCTCTAATTACTAGCTATACCTGCATACTGACCTTTTGCAATTCATGTGCTGGGTACCCAGATCCCTCTATGTCTGAGCTCTGCAGTTTTTCACCATTTAAGTGATATGCTTTTTCACTCTTCTTGCAGAAATGGACAGTTTCCCATTTTCACACATTATATTCCATTTGCCCTATCTTTGGCCACTCACTTAATCTGTCCACCTCCTTTTGTAGCCTCCTTGCATCTTCTTCACAACTTGCGGTTGTGTCATCAGTAAAATTAGCAGCTATACTTTGAGTCCCTTTTATCCAAATTATTTATATAAATTGTTAAAAGTTGAGGCCCCAGAACTGCCTGTAGCTCTCCATGCCAATATGTTATCCCTGCTCTATTTTTTTATTTTTTACAATAACTTTTGTTGTGGCACCTTATCAAATACCTTCTGGAATCTAAGTATGGTGCACCCACCAGTTCTCCTTCATCCACAACACATTGCTTCTTCAAAGAATTCTAAATTGGTTGAACATGATTTCCTTTTCACAAAACTATGTTAACTCTACCTGATTATCTTGAACTCATCTAATTTTCTAATATATGTTCCATAAAACTTCTGATATCTTTTCAATGCCAGATATTAAACTAACTGGCCTGTACTTTCCTGCTTTCTGTCTCCATCCCTTTTTTGCATAAAGGTGCTACATTTGTGATTTTCCAATCTAATGGAACCTTCCTGAATCTAGGGAATTTTTGGACAATTAAAATCAATTTATTAATCTCTCTAGCCACTTTTAACACTCTTAGTTATCTGTTGCTTTTGTGGGAGAGAGTACCACATTTTCTTCCACATTTTTGTGTGAGGAACTGTTTCTAACTTATCTCCTGAATGGCCTGACTCTCATTTTTAGATTATGTCTCTTTTCCAGGGCTCCCCCACCAACTGAAAAAGTTCTCCACCTACAATATCAATTCTGTCATAAATTCTTTAAACTACTCAATCAAATCATCCCTTGTCTTATTTTGTATATTAATCTTTACTCAACTTAGCCTAGTATCATTTGGATATGCAATAGACACCTTCCAAGACAGTTTTTTTTTATTCATTCATGGGATGAGGGCATCACTGGCCAGGCAGCATTTATTGCCCATCCCTAATTGCCCAGAGGGCAGTTAAGAGTCAACCATATTGCTGTGGGTCTGGAGTCACATGTAGGCCAGACCAGGTAAGGACAGCAGTTTCCTTCCCTAAAGTGAACCAGATGGGTTTTTCCAACAATCGACAATGGATTCATGGTCATCGTTTGACTCCTAATTTCAGATGTTTTTAGTTATATCTCTTTACAGCGTGGTGCCCAGAACTGTGCCCAATAATCCAGATGTGATCTAACCAGAGCTTTATATACATGTAGCAAAACCTCCTAGAGGTAAAGGATTACATTCAAAGGTCTTTTTGGTAATGCACTTTATACCTGACTGGTATGTTTTACTAATTATGTAGATGGATCACTTAATCTCTTTGAACTTAGTCTTTGCAAGCTTCCCAACATTTTGGGGAATATTCAGATGTATCTTTTGGTTCAGTCTGAAATATCTGACCTCTCACCTTCCACTGTCAAAATCTGTCTATGCTACAATTTTGATCACTTACTGAATATGTCAATATCTTTTTGAAATTTTTTTGTTTCCATCTACACTAATTATGTCACCAATCATTGTGTCAGCAGCAAACTTTAAACTATAGTTTGCCATTGTGTTAATACATCATTCATAAATGATAGGAATGGTTGAAACTCCAGAAAAAAACCCTTGTGGGACATAGCTAGTCATTTATGCTTGATTTGATTGCATACCTATGATCCATATAACCAGAGCCTATATTTGAGTTGATTGAATCTAAATATTTATTGAGAACTTGAGAGTTTAAGCTTGTTGACGGGAATGGGCACTAATAGGGTTGTTCTCTTTTTGCTATGAAAACCTTAACTGCTTTTGCAAAACCTTTTGCAGACCAAGCACACAGTACGCACTAGATGTACATTGTTAACTGGATATTAAATGACAACATCCATTTGTTTTAGTTAGTTTAGTCAACACTCATATTCTGTGTACACTGGTATTCGGTGTGAAGTCCAGTTGTACTAAAGTACATAATGTAGTTAGAGTAGAATTTAATGTGCTGGACATTGATTTTGTGTGTGGATGGGATCTGTTATAGCACAGGATATACAAAAGGCCAAGTTTTTGGATTATAATGTTTATTATACATAATTATAATGCTTTGCATTACCATCACCACATCCCTCCAACTGTCTCATTTAATTAGTTTGGTAAGGGCAGAAAACACAAGAAGTAGGATCAGGAGTGAGCTAGGCGCTAAGTCTACTTCACCATTCAATAAAATTGTGACTGATCTGATCTTGAGAAGGTTGACTTTCTCCACCTATTCCCACAAAGCATTGGTGAGGCTGGAGCATTGTGTGCGGTTCCAGAAGCCACATTATAGGAGGGATGTGATAGCACTAGAGAGAGTGCAAAGGATACTTAACCATGATGTTACCTGAACTGGAGAGTTTCAGTTATGAAGAGAGGTTGGACACACTGGGGTTGTGTTCCATAGAGCAGAGGAGATTGAGAAAGGGTGTGATTGAGATATATGAAATTTGAGAGATTGGGTAGTCAAGAAGAAACATATTAGGATAGAGGAAGCAATGACCGGGGCATAGATAGAAGATAAAGAGCAGAAGGTACAGGAGGAGATATGAGGAAAAACATTTTCACCCAGGCGATGGGAGGAATCTGGAACTCAGTGCCTGTAAGGGTGGTAGAGGCAGAAACCCTCATAACATTTAAGATAAATATTTTAGATGTGCACGTGTGATGCCAAGGCATACGAGGCCATGGGCCAAGTGCTGGAAAATGGAATTAGAACAATTAGAGATAGTAGGAACTGCAGATGCTGGAGAATCTGAGATAACAATTAGAACAATTAGATTGTTTTTGACCGGTGTTGACGTGATGGACAAAAATGCTGCAGATTTCTGATTCTATAGCTCTCACTTACCCCTTTTTTCAAAACTCTCATTATCTATGTAGTTTCCACTGGAAGCAAAAAAATTACACAGAATTCTGATGTATAACCCTTTTCAAATGCTTTTACTTGGCACCGTCATTTACTTTTGAGGCTAGAAGAACCAGTGAACTGTGCTGTAGTATCCCGCAACTTGTAATTGTGGTACAGTTCTCAATGTTGTTCCTAATATTCTACCTGCCCTGCTATCTCTTGTATTCACATAGATAGAGATCTATTTTCAGGCCATCTAGGCCAATAACTGTTTTGATAAAGGATACTATTTCAATTTTAAAGTATTTATGTGACAATACAACATATCGGTATTGAGGAAACTCAGCTGGTTTGGCAGCATTGTGACAAGAGAAACAGAGTTAACTTTTTGAGTCTGGTATGGCACTTCATTACTGTTCTGTGTTTTCCTTTTAGTAACTTGTTTGTTCATGTCATTGGAGTTTAATTATACTTCTTGGTTTTATTCTAGATTGCCGAGAAGATTGGACACGTTTGATATTTTGTTCCAATGGAGTCCCAGGTTCCATCTAACGAATAGAATTAACGAGAATTGTTTTTGAAAAATATAAACATTGTGTTTCCATGATACAAAACTTATACTTTAATTAATCTTAACATACTGGTTACGTTTAAGGTACTTTATTTCAAAAAGTAAATCATGTTAGAGCACAAAATCTAAATAAACATATTTGTCACCTGCTATTGTGTTATGTATTATGAGTAATTATATTTGAATATTGATGGGAAAAGTAACAATTTTAGCTTCATTTTGTACAGAAATTAATTTGGATACATTGCTTAATCATTTATAAAACTGAACAGTAACAACAGCAAGAAAGAAAATTACCCTATTGCGAAGGTGTAACTCTGATATGCATTTAAGATTCTCCACCACACTAAAATCTGTTATGTCCCATCATAAGTGCAATTCCTCATCCATTCACCAAATTACTGTTAAAAGCTGATCTAGAGAAGGGCACACTCTAGCTAAAGATCTGATTTTTACTGCATGTGAAGAATTGTAGGCTTTTCCGTGAACACACACAACAGTAATACTGAGATGAAGAGAATTCTTATTATTCGTGACACTCTTTTCTTTACTTCAAGATCATTCAAGAACACATTTAATCACAAAAGATCCAGTCATCTAATTCCCTTCTTATCCAGCTCAGTAATTTTATACCTTTTTTAAATACCTATTTTCCTAGCACCGTAGTACCAGGAGATACATCCAAAAAAAAGTTTCAGATTGTCGGACCAACTTTAAAGGATTTTAATTTTCTGATATGTGTTCCTTGGTGAATGCATTTGTACACTGTTCTCTTGAACTCCACTTATTACTTTGATATGTAGAAATTTGTTGTTAGTAAGTATTTCAGTTTCCACATCATGAATCTTCCAGGGATATTTTTCCTAGTCTTTAATTAGTTCTTCCTTTTTGTTCAGTTTCAGACAATTGTTATCACACCATTTTTTGAGCATCTCCTACAGTTTACTTTGCTATTTCTTTTGAGATTTAAAAGTACCATATCAGCATACTTAATGTCCCCATGCTCTGATCAACATTCACTCATATAGAGGATGAAAAGCAAAGGTGAAAGTACCCAACCCTGAGGAGGTCTAATATTTGTTAATGTGCTCCGAGTAAACTTTGGAGATGAACAACAGCAATGTAAGGCTAATAAGTAAGATATACGTCTGATTGTCATGAAGTTCTAAGACTGTACCACTTAGCATATTCCATCTTCATGTCTCAATTGTGATGAAATTTGTCAATTCTGGATTGGGAAAGTTTTTGATCACATACCTCAAAGGAGCACAAAACCTATAAGGTGCATCTCAGCCTAAAAACACGTTGAGGTTACCAGCTGCATTTGCAGTCGTGACTATAAATATATTAAATGTCTTAATGATATAAAAGCTTTTTTACCCCTTTTTACATGTCCACATGATCTATTTATTGTCACATGTTTCTCGTTACAAAATAGTGAAATATATTGAATTGTGTTGCCAATGTCCAGTGCCATCTTAAAACGTAAAAATGAATCAAGATAAAGAATATCTAAAGGCAGAAAAATAAAGAAAGTGTCCAACTTCACAGCCCCTCATGTTCAGTGCTCCATCACAGGCCATGGGCCTGGTGGCCAGGCATGAGTCCCTTCATCATGCTGCCACCGCTGCAACAAAAGTCACCACTCTTCAGCGCCATCTCACCTCCACCGATGCCCTCGCCACTGATTCCTTGCTGGACCTCGCCAATGCAGATGCTGCCGATGCTACTGGGTACTGTACTGGCCCAAAGTCTACTCTGCTGCTGCCACCACCAATCCGTGCTGCTGGGCCCACTCACTGCCGCCAGTGCCATTGCTACAACCGAGCTCTTCACCAATAGGTAAATAAATTTAAAATAGAAGAGGTAAAAAATGAGAGAAGAGAGGAATTTAAAAAAAGAGGAGAGACGGAAAGAAAAGTAGACAGAGCGGACAAATCCCGGGCTCAGAAAACCTACTCCTCCACCATCTTACCCCTGAAGTTATCTCATATCTTAGAATAAATAGTATTACATCTCACTGAATCTAGTAACTTATTGACTTTGAGGAGTTAAACTAAATCTGAATAGGATTTTCCTTGTATTGCTCTGTTTGATTTTATTGTCACGTGTACCAAAATACAGTGAAAAGCTTTGTTTATGAGCACATCACGTTTATGATCACAGCAAATAAAGCATATACAGATCAAAAAGACTTAGAGGCATACAGGTTACATTGCTGGTTACATTATTTGAGGCTAGTTCATTCAACAATCTGATAACAGCTGGAAAGAAGCTGTTCCTGAATCTGCTCGTGCATGTGTTCAGGTTTTTGTATCTTCTGCCTGACGGAAGAAGTTGTAGGAGGTCATTACTGGCATGCAATGGGCCTTTGATGATATTGGCCGCCTTTCTGCACAGCAAACCACGTAAATAGAGTCTCTGGATGGTAGTTTGGCTTCTGTGATGGTCTGGGCTGTGCACACCACCTTTTGTAGTTTCTTACAGTCCTGGGCAGAGCAGTTGTCATACCAGGCTGTTATGCACCCAGACAGTATGCTTTTAATGGGGCATCCGTAAAAGTTGGTGAGGGACCTTATGGACATGCCAAATTTCCTGAGCTGCCTGAGGAAGAAGAGGTGTTATTGTTGAATCAGAGATAGTAGGAACTGCAGATGCTGGAGAATCCGAGACAACAAGGTGCAGGGCTGGATGAACACAGCAGGCCAAGCAGCATCATAGGAGCAGAGAGGCTGACGTTTCGGGCCTAGACCCTTCATCAGAAAAGGGGGAGGGGAAGGGGGTTTTGAAATAAATAGGGAGAGAGTGGGAGGCGGATAGAAGAGGGATAGAGGAGAGGATAGGTGGAGAGGAAACAAACAGGTCGAAGAGGCGGGGATGGAGCCAGTAAAGGTGAGTGTAGGTAGGGAGTTAGGAAGGGGATAGGTCAGTCCAG
>NC_063341.1:65604119-65605533 GCF_021869965.1 Rhincodon typus | reverse complement strand
GGATAGAAGAGGGATAGAGGAGAGGATAGGTGGAGAGGAAACAAACAGGTTGAAGAGGCGGGGATGGAGCCAGTAAAGGTGAGTGTAGGTGGGGAGTTAGGAAGGGGATAGGTCAGTCCAGGGAGGACGGACAGGTCAAGGGGGCGGGATGAGGTTGGTCGGTAGGAGATGGAGGTGCGGCTTGAGGTGGGAGGAGGGGATAGGTGGGAGGAAGAACAGGTTAGGGAGGCAGGGACGAGCTGGACTGGTTTTGGGATGCGGTGGGGGGAGGGGAGATTTTGAAACTTGTGAAATCCACATTGATACCATTGGGCTGCAGGGTTCCCAAGCGGAATATGAGTTGCTGTTCCTGCAACCTTCGGGTGGCATCGTTGTGGCACTGCAGGAGGCCCAGGATGGACATGTCGTCTGAGGAATGGGAGGGGGAGTTGAAATGGTTCGCGACTGGGAGGTGCAGTTGTTTATTGCGAACCGAGCGTAGGTGTTCTGCAAAGCGGTCCCCGAGTCTCCGCTTGGTTTCCCCGATGTAGAGGAAGCCACACCGGGTACAGCGGATGCAGTATACCACATTGGCAGATGTGCAGGTGAACATCTGCTTGATGTGGAAAGTCTTCTTGGGGCCTGGGATGGGGGTGAGGGAGGAGGTATGGGGGCAGGTGTAGCACTTCCTGCGGTTGCAGGGAAAAGTGCCGGGTGTGGTGGAGCTGGAGGGGAGTGTGGAGCGGACAAGGGAGTCACGGAGAGAGTTGTCCCTCCGGAAAGCAGATAAAGGTGGGGAGGGAAAGATGTCTTTGGTGGTGGGGTCGGATTGCAGATGGCGGAAGTGTCGGAGGATGATGCGTTGGATCCGGAGGTTGGTGGGGTGGTACGTGAGGACGAGGGGGATTCTTTTTTGGTTTTTATTGCGTGGACGGGGTGTGAGGGATGAGGTGCGGGAGATGTGGGAGACACGGTTGAGGGCGTTCTCGACCACCGAGGAGGGGAAGTTACGGTCCTTGAAAAACGAGGACAACTGAGATGTACGGGAGTGGAATGCCTCATCCTGGGAGCAGATGCGGCGGAGGCGAAGGAATTGGGAATAGGGGATAGCATTTTTGCAGGAAGGTGGGTGGGAGGAGGAGTATTCTAGGTAGCTGTGGGAGTCGGTGGGCTTGAAATGAATATCGGTTTCTAGGTGGTTGCCCGATATGGAGACAGAGAGGTCCAGGAAGGGGAGAGAGGTGTTAGAGATGGTCCAGGTAAACTTAAGGTTGGGGTGGAAGGTGTTAGTGAAGTGTATGAACTGTTCGAGCTCCTCGTGGGAGCACGAGGCGGCGCCGATACAGTCATCAATGTAACGGAGGAAGAGGTGGGGTTTAGGGCCGGTGTAGGTACGGAAGAGGGATTGTTCCACGTAACCTACAAAGAGGCAGGC
>NC_063341.1:65600370-65603719 GCF_021869965.1 Rhincodon typus | reverse complement strand
TTGTTGTCTCAGAGGCGTTATTGTGCCTTCTTGACTGTTGCATTTACATGTGAAGTCCAGGACAGGTTGTTGGTTATTGTCATTCCGAGGAACTTGATGCTGTTCACTCTCTCAACCTCTGTTCCATTGATGTAAATGGGGGCGTATTCTCATCCTTTCTTTCTGAAGCCGATGATCAGTTCTTTAGTTTTGTCGACGTTGAGAGACAGATTCTTTTCTTTGCACCATGTTGCCAAGCCCTCTATCTCCCTTCAGTATTTTGACTCATCATTGTTAGATATCTGTCCCACCACGGTGGTGTCATCAGTGAAGTTGTAGATGGTGTTCATTTGGAATTTGGGTGTACAGGGAGTACAGTAGGGGGCTGAGGACGCATCCTTGGGGTCTCCAGTGTCATGTTATTGTGGAGGAGGTGCAGTTAGCCATCCTCGGATTGTGGCCTATGGGTCAGAAGGATGAGGATCCAGTCGCACATAAATGTTCAAAGTTTTGATGGAAAGATAGCATTGTCTATATTTCGATTGTTTGTCTCAAACCCAATACTGTTGTGACACTGCAAGAAACATTGATAACATTTCAAATGCAGTAAGCGAATTGCTGGCACATTGAAGCAGGTAAATATGACCTGTTAGCATTATGGAAATGTGGCTGCATGATGACAAAGGATTAATATTGAGGGGCATATGATATTCAAGAATAAGCAAATGAAATTCGCCATATTTCCATGGACCATAGGCCTGCTCTCTCATTAGAGAGATGACTGGTCATGAGCTTAACCTGAGGATCTCCATGCCTCAGGTGAGTGACAAGGTTGTGAAGGCGGGACCCTCATGCTAACCTCAGCCAGTGCAGGAAGAAACCAGGTAAAGGTGGAATGGTAGCTCTTAATCCAGGATGGCACTGGGGCATTGGTAATGATGTCCTTGTATCAGGAGATTGGAATATGAAAATGGTTTTGGAGGCGAGGGAAACATGTCACTAATAGACATAGTCTACAGGCCCCCTAACAGTAACCATGCTTTAGAAAAAATTAAGTAGAAATATTGGGTGCTTGGGACAAAGGGACAGGAATAATCTATATATAAAATGTAAACATCAAATTGGCAATGGTAGCCAGAATGCTGTTGGAAATAAGAGAAGGTTATAGAAACATAGAAATTAGGAGCAGTGGTAGGCCATTTGGCTGTTTGATTCTGCTCCATCATACATTATGATCATGGCTGGTCACCCAACATAATAACCTGTTCCCATTTTCTCCCCATACTCTTTGATCACTTAAGCCTTTGGAGCTATATTTAACTCCTTGAAAACATTCAGTGTTTTGACCTCAACTGCTTTGTGTATCAGAAAATTCCACGGGCTCGCCACTCTCTGGATTTAAAAAAAATGCATCATCTTTATCAGCATTGTCAGCCATCTTTAGTGCACAACTGGTAGGTAAATACATCAAATTCGCAGCTTTACCAGATTTCAATGTTTTGAATCTGTTATCGAGCAGTTTACTCTTTGAAGGAGCCATATTAAACTGACTACATTTCCATCTTTAACAGAGTGAAATAATTGATCAGGTGCACTGAGCCTCACCATTAATATTTCCAGCTTTTCCAGTTCTGGTGATCTGTTTCTTCCTCCACAAGTCCAGTCAGAGCTGTTGCTGCATGGTTCCAGCATTTGGTTTATTTTCCAATAACCAGAATGTTTTAGAACTGCAGTTGTAATTTCTGTAAAATTACAATTAAATTTTGCATATTTTTATCTTTTTAATATTTTGTTCTTTTCACGTGATGGGCTGAATGGCCTACTTAAATAGAAAGGGTTATGGTTGCAGTATTTCATGTTATTAAAGTAGTGTTTGCCTTCCAATGATTTTGATTAGATCTAGCTGACTAAAATACTTATTGATTATTTGCATGCTCTCTACATCTTCTGATCCAAGAAAAGAGGAAGAAGGATCAATCTATAAACCCCTAACAATGGTAGAACACAATAAATCAGGAGATAATGAGGGCATGTGACAAAGGCAGTATATTAATCATGGGTTACTAATCTTTGTGTAGATTCGGAAAGTCAGAGTGGCAGAGGTAGCTACAAGGAAGAGTTCATTGCATATTCTGGACATTTTCCAAGAATAACATTTTGTAGATCCAACCAGGGATCAGAATATTTTGGATTTGGTGATTTGTATGAGGTGGTTCAATAAATGATCTCAGAGAAGGAGATCCCCTGCAAAGCAGTGACCATAACTTGGTAGAATTTAGCATTCAATTTATGAGGGAGAAACTTGGGTCAGAAACAATTATGCTAAAACTAACTAAGGAAAATTTAGAAAGGAATGAATACAGGGCTATCTAGAGTGAACTGGGAGAGAGGTTTAGAGCAAAGTCAGTTGAGGAACAATGAGAAATATCAAAGAAAATAGTTCATGGCCCTCAACAAAGCTGCATCCCAGTGAGAATGAAGGATTCCAGGAATGGGGGTAAGCCAACCATGGTTAACCAGGGAAGTTAAGGATAGCATCAAATTTAAAGAAAAATCATATCATGTGACAAATATTCATGGTAAACTGGAAGATTAAGGAATGACAATAGTTGAGCAAATGAAGAAATGATAAAAACACTATTTGTTTTATCATTATAACTCTGTCAATAGCAATATCCTCCCAAATCTCTCTACTATGCTCAGTCTGTTTGTTGTGTGTCCGCAGCATAACTGTTCCCTAAACTGCATATTCTAGCTGTATACCATGGAATTTGGAAGACTCTTAGTCAACACTCTCCCTTCATATCAGAGTACATTTAATGAGTTGTAAACCAGACAAACAAGACATTTTTGGCATCAAAATGTCAAGTTAATTCAATGGAAGACCCCGGTAAAACACATCTGCTGCACTGTGCCTTTTATTTGAAGACACCTAAAGTTTGCGTGACTAGCCTTATAGTGGAGCTACCTTTAACCTTGTGTACATCGGTATCCCAAAGATAGATTTGTCCTAAATCAGATTGTGTTAGAGATGGCATTAATATACAACAAAGATTTGGTTTGGTGATGTCACTTTTTCATCCTCACAGCCTTCATCCTAAGGTGGGGTAAAAATGTTTATCAGTCTGTTAGTGTTTGACATGACATCCACATATAACAAAAACCACAAGTAACTCAAATCATCCAATCTTAGCTCAGCTCAGCTCAGATCTATGCATGATTTATCAGTGAGATACTATACTTCTGCAATGTCATTATGATGATGGAAATTTTAAAACCAGTTGCTCAAAAGGACCAGTTATATAAATAACTATTTGTGATTAGGAATGCATGCCGTTTCCTCCTAACTCATGCTTACTGAGTAGTAGAA
>NC_063341.1:65599321-65599870 GCF_021869965.1 Rhincodon typus | reverse complement strand
CACCATCATATCAATTACACAAAGCAACAGGGATAATTCTCCATGGAGGAGAGAAAGTTAAGGGGATATTTGATAGAGTTGCTCAAAGTTGAGGGATTTTAATAATGTAGATAGGAAGAAACTTTCCACTCTCAAAAAGCTCAGTAACCTAAGAACATAGATTTAAGGTAATTGGTAAAAAGCCAGAGGAGAAATAAGAAGAAAAAAAGCATATTCAGTTATGTGATCTGTCTGAAAAGGTGGTACAAGCAAGTTTCATAGTAACTCACAAAAGAGAACTGGTTTTCTACATTAAGGGGGAAAACTGAAGGACAAGGGGCAAAGAGCAGACTTGTGGAACTAATGGATAGCTCTCCTAAATAGTTGGTAAAGGTACGGGCATGATGGACTAAATGGACTCCCTCTGCCCTATTAATTTAAGCAGGCTTGATTCAGTTCCTGGTGGGAATTGGCCCAACAAAAATGTTGGTACTTAATTGGTAATTTCCGTTAGTCTACAGAATGGTTGGGGTACAAAATGTTGAAATTATACACTGGTGTAGTGGAAGA
>NC_063341.1:65574870-65599311 GCF_021869965.1 Rhincodon typus | reverse complement strand
ATGCAATCTTATGACCTGAAACTTGGCTGTAAATCATCAGTATCTAGAAAATAAAGTGCTACAGATCATAAATCCTCTTCTTCATCATGTTAACAGTGTGGATGCCCTTCCTTAGTATCTGAGGAAATTTGATGTTCCGTATAAAATTTATTCAAAATAACGAGGATGGAGAGGGGCAAAGCTTGCAAGGTGTGGGCCAAATTGGATAGTTCTACCAAAGGACATGCATATCCATGGTAAGTTGAAAGGCTGCTTCCTGTATTGGATCATTCAATCTTTTTATTGCACTGGATAGTATGTATGATTAATCTGTCCTATGCAATGTCAGAACACATCCTTCATAACAAGGTAAACAATTTGGTTCACAAGTAAGTTAGTTAAATAATATAGCAAGGGTGTTGAACAGACCAGTGGGTGACTAATCAATTAAGGCATTTAACTAAATCCTCTTGAATTTTCTCAATGAATTTCAGAGGAATAACTTTGTAGGCACACCCCTATCTGCATCAGTGGAGCTGAGGTAGAGATGGTCAAGAGCGTCAATATGTTCTGGACTGCCTATGTTGATGCAACAGTCAAGAAGGCATAACAGTGCCTCTTCTTCCTCAAGAGGCTAAGGAAATTCAGCATGACCATAAGGACACTCACCGACTTTTACAGATGCACCATAGAAAACATTCTATCTGGATACATCACGGCTTGGTACGGCAACTACTTAACCCAGGACGATAAGGAACTACAAAGTGTTGTGACCATGGCCCAGTCCATAATGCATGCCGACCTTCCATCCATTGTCTTCATCTATACATCTCACTGCCCTAGAAAGGCAGCCAACATCTTCAATGACCCCTCCCACCCCGGTTATAACCTCTTACAGTCTTTTCTGTCAGGCAGAAGATGCCAAAGCTTAAACACACATACCAACAAGTTCAAGAACAGCTTCTTCCTTGCTGTTATAGACTTCTGAATGGGCCTCTGAAATTTCAAATCTAATGTCGATTTTGCTTTTTTTTTTGCATCTTCTTTGCAGCCATAACTTTGTATTCCTCGCTCTGTTCTATCACCCTATGATTTTTGTATGATATGATCTGCCTGTACTGCACGTGAAACAAAACTTTTTGCTGCAACTAGATACGTGTGACAATAATAAATCAAATAAAGAGCTAATTGTTTTATTCCTCAACAAAAATAGAATTGTTTTTGAACAATGGGTAAATGAGAGCTTGTTTAACTTAATTTATCTATCCTCTACTACAATTCCAATTTATCTGAGTCATAATTAGCATCTGTATACCATTTATATTTTCATTCCACTTATCTAATGGAGGTTTTTTTAAAATATTTAATTTACAATCCCCTATGAAAGGATTTTGCAAGACAGTGCAATTTAAAAATAATCCAACAATGTAATCAGACATAGTCCAGATAATTCCATTAGGGGGTTAACCATGCAAATAGTCAACAGGAAATATTCTTGTTATCAAGCTTGCAACCAAAGCATTAACATCACAGGTGGTGTGGCAACAAATGAAACATTTTATCACTTTCTCAAAAAGTTGACTGCTGTTTCCCACCAAACTCACTCACCCTGTCATTGTCCTCATTTTTACTCTTTCAGGTCAAAGGAATAAAACTCACTTTTACCTGGCCCACAACTGGTCTAGTCGTCAACTACCAGATTTTGCTCAACTATTTTAAATATTAACATAAAGACCGTCTTTGAAGCGGTCATCACACAACTTCCTCCCACCCTAACCTTGTTCCAATTTCCCACCTACTCAAACCCAGAGTCCTAGTATTTTTCTGGGATCTAGCTCATCTCTCTCTCTTTTCTCTCTCTTTCCTCTCTCTTTCTCTCTCTCTTTTCTCTTTCTCTGTCTCTCTCTCTCTTTCTCTCTCTTGCAAATCATTTTGTCCATGAGTCCCATGCAGAATTTCCAATTTCAAGAATAGAAATTGAGAGAGGGAGATAGAAAGAAGAAAAAATCCAAGAATGCAAGAATGACACTTTCAATTGAGAGCCCAAGCTGAAAAGGGAGAATGAAAGCAGCTGCTAGTGAGGGATCTACAGCCCAGAGAGGATGGAAGAGCTGGAGAAACTCAACCTTTCATAAACGATAATTTTTTTTTAAAGAAAGGAAGAAATAGTGACCGAAATGGCTACAGTGAACTCCTGACCATAGATTGAGGCAAGTTTCATGACAGCCATACAGAATGAACAAAACCACCTGCGCTAAAGACATCGAAATCAGATCACTAAGACAGTATCAAGTAATGTGTATCTCCAGTTTTAATTCATACTTGTATGATTTCACATATTGAGTGGTGAAAGTCTCACTTACCCCTTAAACAGCTTAGAAGGACAATGAAGCTAGACTTAGCAATATATACTGAACTATATTTCAACAACTGCTTTTGAACAACAAAGCAGCGAGGAAGAATGGGTGCTAACAACAAAAACTGAAAGACTTTTTCCCTATCTCTGTCATCATCTTCAGAGACAGCACATGGTTTTAAAAAAGCAAACTGAATCAACCAGTCACCAAAAACTCAAGGATAACTAAAAGTTTTGCCATTGGCTAGGGTACTAGTAAACAATTACAGATTTCAGGTTAAAAATATAACACCTCGAAGTCTCCAAGCACTTTTATCGGTGTAATATTTATTCTTCCAGCATATACCAGACAGATTCCCTTTTAAACTTTATTACTTGTCTTGGTGTCTAAGGTTGATGTCACAGTTTTAATATTTTTGTCAAGGTTAGTTAGTAAGAAATTTTTTCTTTCTTTCACTCAAGAAAACCTTGTAGTTAGTTCCTTTATTTAGATTAGTTGATTACATCTTTGATTGAGATGTGATTTTGCTGCATGCTGAAAAGAAGTAAAATGTTTGTTGTGACCATCCAACAGATGGTTAAAAAGCAGAATCTCCTCTTCACTTGTTTGGAGCAAGAGTCATGGAATCATTATAGCATAGAATGAGTTTGTCATTTTCAGTTTTTCCATTGAGTCTTTGCAAGATCTCTATAGAGCAATTGAATTGGTCCCATTTCCCCATTACATCCCCATGGCCCTACAAGTTCCAGAACGCTGGAACTACCTATCATCATACTATTGCAGAGGTTCAAGACTAACCATCATATAAAGTTCATTATAGATGGCTAAGCATCGCCTTCTCAAGGGCAATTTGGGTTGGGTATGTGGTAAGCAATAGGTGCAGAGCTTTTGGATCATGGAACCTGTTTCCCCAGTCATGAAGACCATAGCTAACACGTGCTAGCCTTGCCAACAGTGTCCTATGTAAGAATAAACAAAAATATTTGCTATGTGAAAAGGTTTCTTCCATGCACCTCTTACCCTGAAACCTTAAATCTGGTACCATTAGCCAACAGGTACAACATAGTTTCAGTTAGCATATTAATTCATGTTGCCATTACATTATTTCCATAGCACCTTCAATCCAGAAACTGTAGAGGTATCAAAGACATATCAAAAATTTCTTGTTATTACATTAGAATATAATTATTGCATTAATTATAATCTACATATCTCAAATTTTGATAAACTCATAGTATTTCCATGGTTTTGTTTCCCAACAAGGTTTTGAGGATTAAGAGCGTTATATTTGAACATGTATTCAAACTTTATTAACATAAGCCTCAAACAATCGTATATTAATTTATACACGAGACTAATTGAACTAATTGACTTGCCTTTCAGCTTATCATGAATCACTGTATTTGTTCAGCATGTGAATTTCAGCAATACCACCAACTGTTTCCAAGGTTGTCAGTTTGAAAAAGCTACTGATTGTAATATAAAACCATTTTGTCATGTTCAGTAGGTCACTGGATTCTCTTTAAATATTGTACTGTTGAACTCTGACAGTTTCACTTTACTATTACATTATTAAACTAACCGAAAACATTTATTTGAACTTTCTGAACCCAGTTTTCCTTATATGCCTTTACGAATAACCATACTCAAGTTTTATCTTTTTAAGATGGCTATGAACTTTATAGATCTCTGATGGTTTCCATAACACATTTCAAAATTAGTTAACACTTAATGCTTAATGTGGTACTGATTTGTTGGTATTGTGTTAACCATATTGGCAGCGAACTACACTTAACTGATAAAGAAATTTAGAAAACACTTGCTCATCCCATCATGTGAAAAGAACAAAATATATAGTATGGGGTTATTCGCGTATTGAAAAGCCTTTTTTCCTGTTTCAAAAATTAAAAGCCTAACAATTTACAAAACATTTAGGACTAATGAAAAATGACACAACATAAACAACTTGCAGATGCTTTAGAAGTAGTGCTTTAAACTTCAAAAGAAATAAAACATAAATATAAGTAACTGCACAATACCTGAAAAAAAATCCCACTAGGTTCATGTGAGAAAAAGGACTCACCAAAGTGTTTGTAAAGGTGTACTAAGTAAAAGGAAAATGCAAAGCTAAATGGTTATGTTAATTGTAATACACACATCATGTCACGCACACAAATAACTTCTATGGGCTAGGTCAGTTATCCTATTAACAGCAGTTCTTTGTGTGGAACAGATGGTGGATCTCAGGAACAGAAACAACTATTTCTAGATTAGTAAAGAATAAATGAATCATTCAGAAGGAAAAATCTTAAAAGGCAATGACAGCAGTTAATGTGGTGTACAGAAAAAATTACTTGTGTCATATTAATCATATATTCCATGCATTGGACAATATGTATGTGCTCTGTAAACAAGGACACATTATTATGGCAAAGATAAAGTTGTCATAGCCCAAGCGGACTGCTGTCTCATTAGAAAGAGACAACTAGTGGTGGTTTATCCTGAAGGTCACCACACCTTAGGTGAGGTTGAGAAGGAGAGTCCTTCACATTAACCACAGCCAGTGTGGGAATTGAACCCCTGCTGTTGGCATGCTCTCTGCACTACTAAACCTGTCATCCAGCAAACATCCCTCAAGGTAAAGATGCCATAGTGCTAGAGGATCATAGGACTCCTCTTGCTGATGTAGTATCCAAATCGGTACGATCACTTCTTCTCAAAAATATTGCTACTGCTGTTGGAAAGCAGTAAGAAAATCCCAGTGGTTTACCAAGACACAACCAAAAAGCATAACTCATCTAGGCTCTGAGCAACACCTTGATTCATGCACCAATACAGATAATGTAGTGGTTAACCATAATTGGGTTGTGAGGAATGTACAGGATGGTGAAGAAGTGGAAAAAGTGAGATTGACGAGGGGCCAATTAGCAATAGCTAGAGTTACTGCATGCTGTTTGCTATTTCAATAACAGCATGTATTTATATTTTCCTTTTAACAAAGTAAAGTGTTCCAAGGCACTTCACAGAACCTTTACCAAGCATGTTTTGACTAAAAGCATGGATGAAGATGTTAGGACAAGTGGCCAAACATCCAGTTAAAGAGATAGGTTTTACGGAGTTCCTTACAAAGAGATGGAAGTAGGCAAGCTTGATGATAGAGAGGCCATGCAGTTTGAAGCTTGTCTTGGGGCGAACTGAGACATCAATGTGCAAACACCTGGTTCAGTCTATCTTGATCCATTTAATTCCATGACCAACATGATTTACTTCAAAAACATCAATACATTTAATTGTCAATGTGTAATATCTCAAAACACATACAGGAGTATTCATGAAAGAATGTTGGACCTTCCCCTTTCTTTTCTCTTCTTCATCGGTGACTTCTGGATGTTATTGATCAAATATGAAAATTTCTGTGGTGATTGCACCATCTGAAATCTTGGTTTGCCAAGATTAACCAAGTCACTGTTAAGAGCTTAAACCATGGAAAAGTAACAAGTGAAATTTTAATTCCTTTAATATCCATTCTTGCATAGAATTAAAATTAGAATATTTTGTCCTTCATAAGCTTGACCACATGAGAGAAAAAAAGAATGCATTAACATAGTGCCTTTCCTGACCACAGGACATTCCACAGTATTATACTGCCAATGAAGTATTTTGAAGTGCTGTTGTAATGTAGGAAACATGGCAACAAATAGTGCACAGCAAGATAACATAAGTAGGGTAGTGATAATGACTATGTTTCCCCTTAGTTTCATTGACCACAACATCAGGAAAATGTTCCCTGTTCTTCCTCTAAACTGTGCCAAGGAATATTTTCTGATTACCTGGGAGGATAGACTGGGTCTAGGTTTAACATGCAAAAGTCAGAAACTGCCACAATGCAATACTTCCACATCCGATATTCTATTGCCTATACCATAATTTATACTCAATTGCTTTGCTGTAAAAGATTATCTCCAAAAAGATTACAACTCTGCAGTTCCCATCATAACAGCCTCTTGGTCCACTAACCAGACCTGATCTGTGCAGAGTCAGCAATATGCTATAGATTGTTGAAGAATCTGATAAAGGGTGTAAATTCTGAGGAAGGTTCATTAATTTTTCATTATCCTCAAGAGTTCTGCAAAGTCATTATTTACATTTTAGCAGATTGTGTGGCAATGTACTTGTTAATACAGAACGATAAAAAAAAGACTAGGAAACCTACTCCACCATCAACACTGGCTGCCTGGTCAATCTATGTTTTTCTGCAGATTTTTAGAAAAATTATTGCAATCATACAAATACTACCTGAAATTGCACATCAATTCAAAGGTTTGCACAGGTTATACTTCATGTTCCTGCCTTCCTCCAAATGATGTTATATCCTGGAATTCTGTTCCTTGCGCGCAGCAGTTCAATGTCAAGCATGCCTTACTACTGAAGTTGAGTTGCAAGAGCAATAGGAAATCTGTCACTTGCTCACTGTTTGCACATAGGGAGACAAGCTTACTAAATAGTTTTGTGCAGTCAGTAATTTGCATCTTCTCTTCATGCCACCAAAAATGCAGAAGGTACCATTACAACTACCACGTAAAAAGCCTAATTTTGGATTACCAGTCTGGAAGAAGAAATAGCAGCAAATTTGCAGTGGAGCACGAATAATAAAGATTTGGACCATCAGTATTCATAAGCACTGATTATTTATATCCTGAACTACTGAATACTGAATTATCTTTTGATTTTGAATTAGTTAAAAAAAAACAAACTTTGTTTGAAAATAACTTCCTTTCTGGGTAGAGACCAGTATATCCTGCAGACAGTGTGTGATTCATTTGTCAAAACCCATGTTGTTTGAGTAACAGTTCAGTTTTATGATCTTCATCAATGTGGTGCTATAGCAGGCAGGGTGTGCCACAAACCAAATCTAAGATGTGAACTTGTGCACTTTGACCAGTACTTCCTTCAAACTGTTGAGAGAGTATTGCAAGATACCTGAGTGCAGGATATTATGTAGTGTTCAGAAGTGATTTCAAAACAATTTTTTTTCTAAATAAGTGAAGATTGGGTGGCAGTGTGTTTTAGAATGCTGCCCTTTTACCTTTGGTTAACCACATCAAATACACAGACCTCTCCGAACAGTGGTGCAGTATTCCAACAGAAGCAAAGTAAGATGTAGCAACATACTACTTTGCTGCTTCTTTTATTTTCTTGCTGTGTTATTCATTCTTTGCCTTTCTAACACCATTTCATAGCCTGGCTGAAATGACTTTTAGGTATCAACCAGCACTTTTCACTTGTTTCTACCTTTTAAAGAGAGTCCATTTGCAGATTTGTATTGTGATAGCATTTGGTACATTTGATTTTGCTCTTTTAATTTTACTCTCCTCCCCTCTTCACTTTCTTTGTCTGCCACTCTTTACAGTTCTCATAAAAAGTCTCCACCCAAAATACTACGCAGTTCCTTCCCTTTTGATCTGCTGTGTATTTTCAGCATTTTCTGCTCTTATTCCAAAGTTAACTTCTCTGACTTATACATATTTTAAGTAGAAATGTTAAGTCCTACACTGTCCAACTCTGTTTAGGATATCATTGAGCAGAAACCCATGTCACACCACTCTGGTCTATAGAATTTTAACGGGTATCCCTCTTTCCTGCTGTTTTTATTATACTCTCACTAATTGAATTGATTTACCATATTCTTAATTTAAAAATTATTAACCTTAATTCTTAGGGTAACTGAAATATGTGGTTCTTAGACTAAAACAAAAGCATGTTCTTTCAGTTCATTTTATGTTTCAAATGGCAAACTTTAAAGATGGCAACATCACTAACAGCAGTCAATCTCTGCTAAACACCATGCTCACTTTGAGACTGAGAAACCATTAAGTAATATCAATAGTTGGAACAGTTGGAGAAGTCAGCCAGTGTTAGTGACACTCCAGGGCTCCACTTATTTTTTTTTTAACTCTTGTTGACAGTCCGATAATTGTAAAGATGATGCAATAAAGAGCAATGACTCACATCTAAGCCTAATGACTGTGGATTCAAGCCCCCACTCCAGGAAATGAACAATAAATCTAGGCCAGTATTTCAGTGCAATAATTTATTAGAGATACTGTCTCTGGATGAGGTAGTCACCTGAGGTGTTGATCAAGTCAGTGCTAAAGATCTCATGGATCTATACAAGTTTCAAACAGGTCTACAAGTTTCATACAAGTCTATACAGGTTTCAAACAACATAAGGGGCATTGAAGGTGAAAACTTCATGTACTGTGTCCAAGATTTTTTAAAAACAAGACATGACAAGCCCAATCAGATGAGATGCAATTCAAAATTGAGTTTTGGGAAATGAAGATGGTCAAGTGGGTGAAGTGACAGTGGGTGACCACGTTGGGCATAATCACCACAATTTGGTTAGATTTAGTATTATTATGGAAAAGGACAGAAATAAATCAAGAGTAAAAGTTTTTAACTGAGGGAAGGGAAATTTTACAAAACTGAGAAGTGATTTGGCTGAGATGGACTGGACAGGACTGCTAAAGGACAAATCAGTGGTAAACCAGTGAGAGGCACTAAGAGATGAGATCCTTAGAGCACAAAGCCTCCAAAAATAAAATGTACCCTCCAAAAATAAGACCGTTACTGCCAATCTAGACTACCCCATGGTTGTCTAGAAAAATAAGTGGGAAGATTAAACCGAAAAAGAAAGCTTACGATAATCACAAAAGACGCAACACTGCAGATAGCTTAGATGAGTATAGGGAGTACTGGGAGCAAGTTTTTAAAAAAGAAATATGGAAATCTAAGAGAGGGCATGAAAAAATATTAGCAAGCAAGATGTTTTGCCGGTATATAAAGAGCAAAAAGATAGCTGAGGAAAATGTGGGACATTTCAGAGATGAAAGAAAGGAATTTGTGTGAAGATGCAAAGGATAGGGAAGAATTTTAAATGAATTTTTTATCTCCATATTGACAAAGGCAAGGGATGATGTGGGTATAGTAATCCAAGAGGAGCGGTGTGAAATATTGGACAAAGTAATCATAAGAAGAGAGGAAGTGTCAGACTAGTTGGAATCCTTGAAAGTACATAAATAACCAGAGCCGGATGGATTGTTCCCTAGCGTAAAAGTCAGGGAGGAAATAACAAATGCTCTGAGGATTATTTTCCAATCTTCACTAGACACAGGTGAGGTACCAGAGGACTGGAGGAATGCAAATGTAGTTCCATTGTTTGAAAAGGGTACAAAGGAAATGCCAAAAAAAAGGCCAATTAACAAAGTTGCTGGAAAAGTTCAGCAGGTCTGGCAGCATCTGTGAATTAAATATCAGAGTTAACTTTTCAGGTCTGGTAACCCTTCCTCAGAATGATTCTGAGGAAGGGTCACCGGACCTGATAAGCTAACTCTGATTTTTTCTTCACTGATGCTGCCAGACCTTCTGAGCTTTTCCAGCAACTTTGTTTGTGCTCCTGATTTATAGCATCTGTAGTTCTTTCTGTTTTTAAAAAAGCCGATTAGTCTCACTTCAGTGGTGGGCAAATTGTTAGAATCAATCCTGAGAGATCAGATAAACTGTCATTTAGAAAGGCATGGGCTAATCAGGGATGGTCAGCGTGGCTTGTTAAGGGAAGGTCATGCCTTACAAATTTCTTTGACTTCTGTGAGGAAATGACACGGAGGTTTGAGAGTGGTGCAGTGGATGTTGTCTACTTGGATTTCAGTAAGGCATTTTACAAGGTCCCACATGACAGACTGGTCAAAAAAGTAAAAATCCCTGGGATACATGATATGTGTTGAATTGTATCCAAAGTTGTCTTAGTAACAGGAAACAAATGGTAATGGTTGCCCTTGCGAATGGAAAGCTGTTTCAAGTGGTGTTCTGCAAAGCTTGGTGTTGGGACCTCTGCTGTTTGTATATTAACAATTTGGACATGAACATGGGGTGCACAATTGGGAAATTTGCAGACGACACAAAAATTGGCCATGTAGTGGAATGGTAGTGGATAGCTGTAACCTCCCAAGTGTTACAGATGGATTGGTGGAGGGAACAGGTAAGTGGTAGATGGAGTTTAACTCTGATACATGTGAGGTAATGCATTTAAGGATGTCAAGCAGTAGAGGGAATAAACAATAAATGGGAATATACTGAGAGGGGTAGATGAAGTGAGAGATCTTGGCTTGCAAGTGCACAGGTCCCTAAAGGTAGCAGTATAGATAGACAAGGTTGTAAGGAAGACATATGGAATGCTCTCCTTCATTGGCAGAGATAGAGAATACAAAAGTAGGGATATAATAGTGAAACCGTACAAGACATGTGTGAGGCCACAACTGGAGTACTATGTATAGTTCTGGTCACCACAGGAAGAATGTAATTGCTCTGACGAGTGCAGAGAAGATTTCTTAGAACATTGCCAGGGCTGAAGAAATGTAGCTACAAGGAGAGATTGGAGAGGTTGAGTTGTTTTCCTTGGAACAGAGAAGGCTGAGGGGTGGCATGGTTAAGGGATACAAAATTGTGAGGGGTAGGGATAGAGTAGACAGGTGGAACCTATGTCCCTTGGCAGAGAGTTCAAAAACTAGGGGTCATAGATTCAAGCTAAAATGTGGAAAGATCAGAGGGGGCAGGAGGAAAAAATGTTTTTATGTAGAAGGTGGTGGGTGCCTGGAATTCACTGCCTGAGTTGTGGTGGAGGCAGGGACACTAAACTGTTCCAAGAAGTAGCTGGATCTGCACCTTAAGTGCTCTAGGCAGCAGGGCAATGGGCAATGTGCAGGAAGATAGGATTAGAAAGAGTATCTGGGTGTCTTTGAGTCAGCATGGACAAGATGGGTCAAATCCTCTCCCTTCTGTGCTGTTTTGTTTCTGTGGTTTCATTAGTTCTAAGTTAGCTCTTCTATTGTTTGAACCAACATTTCTGTGTGCAAAACAGCTGTTGCATTTATCTATTAGAGATATGTTGAGTGATATGGTAATGTTGAATTATAAATCAAACTTGTAATTTTCCAAGAAGCATTGAGGGTTAATAAATGACAGCATGTATTCAATTGTAGAATGACACTTAAGGGGTTAAAATGCATAAATGGCTGTTTAAGATTTCATTTTGGATGTTATGTAGAACAATATGTTATCAAGGAAATTTGACAAAACTAACTCTCTTCACAGATAGGTTGTGGAGCAAGCTGTTATTTCAGATGAGGCTCTGTTTGATCTCTCAGGGGATCATAAAAGATCCAATAGCATCATTTCAATGAAAACCCAAGGAGTTATCCCTACAAAGTCACATCACAAAAGCAGCTTATCTGATCATTATCACATTACTCTGTAGTTCAGTGGTTAGAGCACTGATCTGGTAGACCAGTGATCATGAGTTTGTTACTTACTGGGGCCTGTAAGAATTTTCAAGGCTGGCATGGAGACTCAGTGGTTAGCATTACTGTCTCATGGTGTCAGAGATCTGGATTCAATTCCACCCTTGGGTGACTGTCTGTGAGGAGTTTGCACATTCTCCCCGTGTCTGCGTGGGTTTCTGCCAGGTGATCTGGTTTCCTCCCACAGCCCAAAGATGTGCAGGTTAGGTGAATTGGCCATGCAAAATTGCCCATTGTGTGCAGGCTAGGTGGATTAGCCATGGGAAATGTAGGGTTACAGGGATAAGGTGGGATGCTCTTTGGAGAGTCAGCATAGACTTGATGAGCCAAATGGCCTGCTCCCCCACTGTAGGGATTCTATGATTATTGATTGAGAGGTTTTGCTGGGTACACACTTACTGCTGCTTACAACATTCACTACACTTCAAACATTATTCATTGTTTCTATATATTTTTCAGCAACCTGTTCAGAGATGAATTGAAAGGACTGAGTCCCAGCCTTCTGGTTATGGAGGCAGGGACATTACCACTCTGCCTATGGCTTTAGAACATTTTATTATGGAAGGCACATTAGAAATACAAGTAATGCAAGTTCTTTTTTTTCAAAGGAAAAATGTGTTTGAATTTTGAGGAAACAACAAAAATTTTATTTCCTTATGTATTTATCGTAAATGCATCTGAAAGAGAATGTGTGTGTCCCAGCCAAACCCAAACTAAAGAAACCTGAAGAATGAAGTACAATTGTGGGATGGATCAAAAAATGGAAGTTGTGTACATTGTCAGAGGGACAGAGTCTGCTGTTGTTCCTTGTTTGATGTTTGTAATCAGTCGGCAAATCAGAAGCTGAGCTACGAGTTGGATTTCCGATACGTGATGTGGGTAACAACCAGCATTATTGCCTTCCATGTACCTGACTTTGTCCTTTAGAAATAAACTGTCCTCACCTTAACTGTATGTACTTGCTGGCTCTCAGAGACACAGTCAATTACAGATGGGCGAAGCTGTAATACTTTATGCAAAAATGCAGCCATGTAGATTTTACTGCTTTCAATCATGGTCTCTGATTTTTGATTGTTGCGATACTTGCATCTTGCTGTTAAACTCAACTGCTTTAGATATGTTTTGCCAAATAATGCTATATTTTATAGTAGAGAGTAGTCTGATGAAATTACAAGGAATTGAGAATCCCAAGTATGTTTCTGGTGTTTTCAGTGGGTCATATTGAATCTTAATTTGTGCCACTGTAGTATTGAGTATTTTTCTTAAAATATCTGCAGTTTCCTCTCCTTTTATCTTAATCTCATTTCCTTTCACCCTTGCTCCAGATGTCACCTACACTCACCAGAGTCCCCCACAGTTTCCGTTTTATCCAGCTCCAGTTATACATTGCAGTCAGACTGTCTGACTGTCTACTCAACAAAATGTCAGAAATACCCCAGGTTTTTCCATCAACCCAGAAAACCAGCATAATTTCAGCACTTTGACAGGAAGAATAGAAGAGTTGAATATTATTTAAATGGTTATAGATTGCAGAAAGCTACAGCACTGAGGATTTGGGAGTCCTCTCGCACAAATCAGATAATAGGGAAGGCAAATGGAGAATTTATTTCAAAGGGAATTGAGTATAAAAATAGGGAGGTCTTGCTAAAACTACACAAGACGTTGGTAAGACCACAGTTGGAAAACTATGAACAGTTTTGGCCCGTTATCTAAGGAAAGATATACTGACATTGAAGGCAGTCCAAAGAAAGTCCACTGGGCTGATCTCGGGTATGATAATGGAGAGATGAGGAGGAATCTCTTCTTTCAGAGGGTAGTGAATCTGTGGAAATCTTTATCACTGATGGCTATAGAAGCTGGGTTGTTAAGTATATTCAAGGCTGCATTAAACAGAGTTTTAAATGATAAGGCAATCAAGGCTTATGGGAAAAGGCAGGAAAATGGAAGTGAAGATTATCAGATCAGCTGAAAGCTCGTTGAATAGCAGAGCAGATTTGATGGACTAAGTGGGCCTACTTTTGCTCTTAGGTCTTATGGTCAAGAGCTTCAAAAAATATCTACCCTGAATAAGGGCTTGTAAAGTGAAAACAAAAAATGATATCAAAATTGAATTGGAACAAATGTTAATCATGACGT
Source organism: Rhincodon typus (assembly GCF_021869965.1). Classification (NCBI taxonomy): domain Eukaryota; kingdom Metazoa; phylum Chordata; class Chondrichthyes; order Orectolobiformes; family Rhincodontidae; genus Rhincodon; species Rhincodon typus. The sequence goes on along the minus strand of NC_063341.1, from coordinate 65,585,483 downwards.
AAGCTGTTGGTATACCCAGCATTCAATTGTTTGTGCTAGGAAGGTTTCATGTTTAGGTTTTTTGGAAGGGTGTTTGAATTTTGAAAGATTGATGAAAAATTGTTGACACTATTCACACTGTTGGACACTTTTGATCACCTGCTGAGACTTATTATTCAGCCTGTCAACACTCCACTCACACGATCTTTTGATCTCTCTGCCTATAAATTACGTGCCTGTGTGCTTCTCTTCACTCCACCTGATGAAGGGGCAGCGCGCAGGAAGCTTGTGATTTCAAATAAACCAGCTGGACTATAACCTGGTGTCATGTGACTTCTGACCTTATGGTATCACAGTAACAGGAGTATATCCCCCATGCTGCACTATCATTTAAATTATTAACAGACAGTAAGGATACTTTCCAATAATACTGGCCCCAAAGCCCACTTAAGAGGGTCAATTGTGGCACTGAGCCTGAGGGAATATTTAGTACAGGCTTGTGACATTTGTAACAGCTGCCATAAAATCTACCTCTTGGCAGCCACGTCCCAGGCATTGGTGTTGGTAAGATCCTGTGGCAGAGCCTTAGCCTGACCACTCAAATTTAGCAGCTGTCCTTAAGTGCAAGGCCATCATCTTGGCCAAGACAGCTAAAAGCGACGCTTTGAAAGAAGAAGATAACTGGGGAGTGGTCTGACATTTCACAAACACACGACTGATGAACTGAGGAAAAGAAGTAGCGCACTCCTCCTGGAGGGACTTAAGTTACCTTTGAAGCTGCCTGCCTGATGTGTTCCAATCACTCGTAAGGAGCGATGGGCAGTCAGCCAATGAGATTAGGATGTTCTTATAACCTAGTGAACGTAGCCCTGGGAATCGAATTCATAACAATTTGATTGATTGAATGCTTGCTGTTGCCTGTGTTTGTACAAGCTTTTCCAAAGCTGATATAATGTTACATGGATAGGATTGTTAAAGTGAGACACACATTATTACTCACTTTATGAAATTAAAATTAATAATATATGAGCAGTGACATAAATCCAGGCACATGCACACCACATGTGTCCCATCCTGATAAGTAGAACAGATCTTACATGTTAAATTTAATTCCAGGAAAGGTAAAGCTGAGGTGCATTGTATCAACAATAAAATTTAATACTTACCTTGTTTGGCAAGTGAAAGTTTGTTACTGTTCTTCACTGGATTTTGTATCACACCATAATAATTTTTGTGCAGTTTTACAAAAGTAGAAGATGCCACTTTTTAAATGTAATTATTTTCTATGACTTCCCATTAAAACAATTTTAAATGCTTAAGAAGAATCAAGATTACCAGTTCTTTATTTTTAGGTGGGGTGGCTATAACTAAAATTGATAGGAAATCCAGTGACGTGATTAGGACTAATTATCCAAGTATATACTTTAACATTAGGGAGGGGACAGTGAAATACACAACAGATGGCTATCGAGTGAAATACGACTCACAGCCCAGCTAACAACTGACAAAGGGAACTTGTTTTGGCTTTCACATTGTGTTTAACTTATGTACTGTCTCCATATAAACATAGCACTGTTTCAGAACAGCCTAAGTTTCAACACTCCTAAATGTCAAGAATTTAAGTGGTTGAATTTCAGACTAAAATGGGATGGCCTGAAATTGCAACAGTAACCCATAGTTGAGATTAACGTAATATAGATTGAAAGATAGAAGACGGGTAAATTTTAAATTCCAGTTCTTGCTGCAGAGTGATTTGTTCAAACAAAATTCGCAATTATTTTAATAGAACCTTATTCCCTTATAAATACTATACTCTATGCATTTATACAGCTAATTTAGCAGCCACAATCATATTGCAGTGACAGCTTTAATCAGGGACCAATCAGACTTTGGAGAGGAACAATCTGAGATCCTGGAGGAGACAATCTCACAACCTATAAAACTGCAGGACAGTGTCAAATTCAGTTCTAAAAATATCTTCAAGTCATCCACTGGTCATCCTGGATGCATTTTGAAACTTACTTGGAATTGATTTAAATACTTAGAGATTGACACGCTCACCCATGTTCTCCAAACATTTCAATTATAACTTCTGGACAAAGAGCACTGCAAAAGTGTATAACGATACATACAGACAGCTGCCTCTGAAGAGGTAACAGCAGAAAGGCAGTTCAAATGAGGGAACGCTGCTTCAAAATAATTCTGCAGTCACTGGTCTCAGACTGATAGATGCAGTGCAAGTTTATTGGCACCCCATCTATCACCATCAATATTCACTCCCTCCACAACTGACACTCAGTAGCAGAATGTGTAACATCTACAAGATACTCAACAGTAAATCACCAAGGCCACTTCAGTAGCACCTCCCAAAACCACAAACTCTACCACCAGCAGGACAAGAGCAACAGGTACAAGGGAACACCACAATCTGCAAACTCCCCTCCAAGCCACTCACCATCCTGATTTAGAACTATACTGCCACTTCTCCACTGTCCCTTCCTAACAGCACTATGGGTGCACTACATAAGACAGACTCCAGTTCATGAAAATTATTGATTAATCCTCTCTCATTACCCATGACCAGGTCCATAAAAGCCTGTTACTTGGCTGCTCTAAAAAATTATCCCAGATACAATTAATGAACTAATTTTCTTAGTTACCTTTGCCAATTTGATTCACCCGATCTACATGCAGATTAAAATCACCAAAGGTTATTGCAGTGCATTTCTTATATGTCCCAATTACTTCTTCATCCATACTCAGCTCAAGGGCTGTTAGGGAGCCTGTAACCTCTTCCCACATGTGATCTCTTATCTTTCCCATTTGTTAGTTCCACCCAAACTGATTCTGTATTTTGCTCTTTTGAGATAAGGTCATCTCTCGCTACAGTACTAATACTGACAAGGTAGATGTGGAGAAGTTGTTTCCCTTTGTGGGAGAATCTTGGGCCAAAGGGCATAATCTCAGAACAAGGTTTGCACATTTAAGACAGAGATGAGGAGGAATTTCTTCTCTCAGAGGTTAGTGAATTTGTGGAATTAATAGAGGGCTGTTAAGGCTGGGTCATTAAGCATATTTGAAGCTGAGAAAAATAAATTTTCAATCATTAAGATAATCAAGGATTATGGGGAAGAGGAGTTGAGGTTTCTCAGATCAGCCATGATCTCAATGAGTGGCAGATCAGACTTGATGGGGTAAATAGAACATTGAAACAGGGATATGCCAAAGTTAGCCATAAAACCATAAGGCATAAAAGCAGGAGTAGACCAGTTCTGCCTTTGAGTCTGCTCTGCCATTCAATAAGACCATGGCTGATCTGATAATCTTCAACTCCTTTTTCTTCCTTTTCCTCATAACCTTTGATTTCCTTCCTAAGTCATTACCCCCAGAAAGAAGAAATTCCATCTCGTCTCTGCCTTAAATGTGTGTCCCCTTATTCTGAGGTTATAACTTCTCATCCGAGACTCTTCACATACAACAACAACAACAAAAACAAAGTTGCTGGAAAAGCTCAGCAGGTCTGTCAGCATCTGTGGAGGAGAAAACAGAGTTAACATTTCAGGTCCGGTGACTCTTCCTCAGAACTAATGGTGGCTGGGAAAACGTCAGTTTATATGCAGAAAATAGGGAGGTGGGTGGGATAGGGAGTAAACAATAGGATAGAGCCCAAAGAGAGAGAAAGACATTTGGACAGACAAAGGAGTTGATAACAATCAGGCTGGGAGGGTGAATAGTTGTTAATGGGGACTATTAGTGACTAACAACAGGGGGTGTGTAGTGGCAGGCTATGTGGTAACAAGGCCTGGTGTGTGGGGTGGGGGGCTGGGACATGGGGCAGTTTAGGCCCTAAAATTATTGAACTGAATATTGAGTCCGGAGGGCTGTAGGGTCCCCAAGCGGAAAATGAGGTGTTGTTCCTCCAGCTTGCGTTGGGCTTCACTGGAACACTGCAGCAAGCCGGAGACAGAGGTGTTGGCCAGGGAGCAAGGTGGTGCATTGAAGTGGCAGGCAACAGGTAGTTCAGGGTCTTTTTTGCGAGTAGAACGTAGATGTTCTGCGAAGCGGTCGCCAAGTGTACGCTTCGTTTCCCCAATGTAGAGGAGGCCACATTATGAGCAGCGAATGCAGTAGACTAGATTCTTGGAAGTGCAGGTGAAGTGTTGCTTCACCTGGAAGATATGTTTGGGCCCTTGGATTCTGGGGAGGGAGGAGGTAAATGTGCAGGTGTTGCACCTTCGCCGGTTACAGGGGAAGGTGCCGTAGGCATGTGGGGAGTTGTTGGGGGTGAAGGAAGTGTGGACCAGGGTGTCCCGGAGGGAACGGTCCCTGCAGAAGGCGGACAAGGGAGGAGAGGGGAATATGTGTCTGGTGGTGGCATCTTGCTGGAGGTGGCAGAAATGGCGTCTGATGATCTTCTGGATGTGGATTCTGGTGGGATGGTAGGTGAGGATAAGGGGAACTCTATCGCTGTTGTGGGAGGGAAGAGAAGGGGTGAAGGCAGAAGTGCGGGAGATGGGTCGGACCCGATTGAGGGCCCTGTCGACAACAGGTCACCGGACCCGAAACATTAATTCTGTTTTCTCCTCCACAGATGCTGCCAGACCTGCTGAGCCTTTCCAGCAACTTTGTTTTTGTTCCTCTCTTCACATACACCTTGTCAAGTCCCCCAAGAATGTTATATGTTTCAATAAGGACACCAATCATTCTCCTAAACTCTAATGAATTCAACCCCCACTTCATTAGAGAATTCCTCCATACCTGCGATCAACCTGGCGAAACTTCTCAGAATGGCCTCCAATGCCATTTTATCTTTCCATAGATAAGGAGATCAAAACTGTTTATAATTTCTAGATGTGATTTGATTAGTGCCTTGAATAGTTTTAGCAAGTTTTCCCTATTGTCACACTCTATTCCCCTCAAAATAAAGGCAGATATTCTATTTGCCTTCCCTATCACCTGTTGAATGTTTTGTTATTTATGCATGAGGACCTCCAAATCTCTCTATGCTGCAACTTTCTGTGATCTTTCTCTGTTTAAATAATGTTCAGCACCTCTATTCTTCAAATCAAAGTGTACAAACTCAAATTTTCCACGTTATATTCAAGAAGGCAGCTCACCACCACCTTCTCAAAGGCAACCAGGGATGGGCAAGAAATGCTGGCCAGCCAGCGACGCCCACATCCCACAAATGAATAGAAAAAAAATTCCGTCTCCAAAACTTTTGCCCATTCACTAAACCTGTCTTCATCCATCTGTGTTATCCTTACTATTTGCCTATCCATCTATTTTGTGTCATGTGCAAGATTGGTGATAGTACATTCAAATCTAACATCCAAGTCATTCATATATATTGTAAATAACTGTGGCTCCAGCACTGATCTCAGTGGCACTCTACTACTTAAAAGTTACCATCATGAAAATGTCCCCCTATGCCAATTTTCTGTTTCTAATAGCTAACCTTACAAAAATTACATCTTTAATCAACAGAGCTACCCCCACCATCTTTTGTAGCTTCCTCTTCTTTTAATATGTCAAATCTTCCTCAATGTTTAGGTCTCAACTATTGTCACTTTGCAATTATGTCTTTTTAAAGCCTGTCAGATCATTCACATTTATTTCTATCTGTGCTGATGTTTATCCATTTTGCTATGAATACTGTACATATTCAGATGCTGAGCCTTTAACTCTGTCTTTTTTAAGCAGTTTTGCTATCTCTGGCCTTATTTACTGGTGTATTCTTTAGATTATGTTCTTTCTCCCATTCTACCATGATGCAGTCATCATTACCCCCAAAATATGACCCTATTCCATCTTTCAGAATTCTACAGATTCTAGAGAGAATTCTGTGGATTGAAAGATAGCAAATCTCACCTCACCATTTAAGAAGGGAAAACAGGGAAAACTGACCTCTTAATCTTACATTAGGGAAAATGCTGTAATCTTTTCTAAAGGATGGGATAAGTAAGTGTCTGGTTGCCAATGAACAGATTGGGCATAGCATGAATTTGTGAACAGAAATCATGTTTGATGAATGTGTTGGTATTTTTTGAAATTGTTACTAACAAAATTGATAAAGGAGAGCTGACTGATACAGTATGCTTTGATTTTCAAAAGGCTTTTGAAAAAGCCCCCACAGCAGGCTGGTTAGAAACAGTAAAGCACACAGGATAGGAGGTAATGTACTGGCATGGATTAATGATTGACTGATAGACTGAAAATGGAAAGTAAGAACACCTGAATTACTCTCACATTGGCAGCTAGTGAGTAGTGGGGTAGTGTAAAGAATCTGGATTCTCTGGATTTATGAAGAATAAGAGGTAATCTCGTTGAAGCGTGCAAGATTCATGATTCAAACAAATGCTTCACCCTTTACAAGACTGAACAGAGTCCAATGCAAAGTCAAGACTTAGCATATCCAGTGTTGGACTTTCTTTCAGCCCTTCCAAGGTAATGTCACTGTAGATGCTCCATTACGTTCCTGAAAGTCAATTATAGAAATACTGAGAGCAAACACATGATTCAAAAGAAAACTTGTTAAGTGTACAGTTAAAGTGGTTTTCACTGTTACCTACAGACAGCTATTGAAAAGAATAAAAATAATGGATTGGCCACATTTTTCATGAAACTAAAGTCACCATAGGCCCAGAGGACCATAAGACTGCTCTCTCATTAGGAAGAGAGGCAAACGGTGGCGATTTAACCCAACGGTTTCCATGCTCAGGCAAAGGGAGAGATTGAGAAAGGAAGTTTCCCTTTCCTCTCTGTCTCTCTCTCTCTCTCTCTTCAACAATAGGGTGTTCCTTTCTCTCCACATCACCTTTGAACAAGATCTTCCTTCATGCACAGAATCTCTCATTCTCAACTCCTTCCATTATACTGAACCTATTCCTCTCCATTCTGTATCCCTCCCCATGCTCATTTAAACACATTTAAAAAGCAAAAACAGACCATCAGACCCTTAAGGTATGATCAGCCCATGTAATAAAGTACAACCTTGCACATTGCTTACCCATTCGATATGCACAGGGTCTCCTGGAATAGATATAAATAATGGAAAGGCCATGAGCCGTTGTAGAAGGAGCTTCTTTCTGGCTCGTTACTTGTTTCATGTCTCAGTGATCTATTCCTCAAGTCAATAATTCTACCATATTATATGTTTCCTGGGCTTTATTTAACTCTTTGCTATTCCCATCCATCAAACCATCATTTTCAAACCTGCGATGTTATCCTGTCCAAATTGTATCTGTGACTTAAGATTTTTTTTCGATTTACTTGTGGGACATGGGTGCTGTCGGCTGGTCAGTATTTATTGCCTGTTTTTTAGATGCCCTTGAGAAACAGAAACCCTTAGGAGCCTTTGAAACCAAGAATTGTTCATTTTCTTCTCTTCAGCCTTAGGCAGTAGCCAGACTCTTGCCTTTTGATCAGTATGTTTAAGCTCACTACAGACTTGTGCCCGTAATATTGTGCCACAATATTATCTTTCAAAAGCCCTGTTCTCTTTCTAAGATGGGTGCAAAAGGCCTCAAAGTTTTGTTAAATGAAAAACAGTGAGTTTCCCTAGTGTCATTACATAATTTCTCTCAAAACCATGCCACGAAAGGGACATCTTCTGTCCATTTCTTCCATTGTGGGATCTTGCTGTACATATAGTGACCACTTTACCTGCACTTCAAAATAAGTCAGTAGGTTGTAAAGCACTTTCTCATATCTCCCCATATCTTACAGTAAGGTAAAGTACTATACAACATTTAGATTTTCTTTTGTTTAACACTCAAATTCAAGCAATTCAACCCAAATTCTATCTAACTTCATCATTGCTACATCACCTTATTTGTGCAGTCTGATCAACGATTATCATCAAATCTTTTTCTTGACCAACCCTAGGTGGTGTACACATTTCCTGGGATGTCTTAACCTCAAGAAAATGATATTATATTTAGCTAAATTATATTTTATTTGCCATGACTGGAAAGGGTGCAGAGGCGATTTACCAGGATGTTGCCTGGTATGGAGGGAAGGTCTTATGAGGAAAGGCTGAGGGTTTTGAGGCTGTTTTCGTTAGAGAGAAGAAGGTTAAGAGGTGACTTGATAGAGACATACAAGATCATCAGAGGATTAGATAGGGTGGACAGTGGGAGCCTTTTTCCTTGGATGGTGATGGCTAGCACGAGGGGACATAGCTTTAAATTGAGGGGTGATAGATATAGGACAGATGTCAGAGGTAGGTTCTTTACTCAGAGAGTAGTAAGGGCGTGGAATGCCCTGCCTGCAAAAATAGTAGACTCGCCCACTTTAAGGGCATTTAAATGGTCATTGGATAAACATATGGATGATAATGGAATAGTTTAGGTTAGATGGACTTCAGATTGGTTTTCACAGGTCGGCGCAACATCGAGGGCCGAAGGGCCTGTACTGCGCTGTAATGTTCTATGTTCTATGTTCTATGTGCATGCCTTACTTAGTCACCAAATAAAACCCTCCCTCACCAAGCACATTTCTATCACAAGTACAGCAAGGAAATAATGTTCCCACTTCTCCCCCATACATTGCACATATTTCATGATTCCCAACTTCTCCACTGACTCCCTACATTCTAGTTCAGGATGTTCAGATACTGATAGAAAACACTGGGTTGCCATGACAGGATGAGAAAGTTAATCAGTAGATTTCATGACTAGTTCAGTTTAGGAAACCTGGTCAGCATGGTTGATTTGAGCTGAAGGGTCTGTTTCCGTGCTGTATGGCTCTATGACTCTGACTACTTTATGACTGTTTTAAAATTTTCTTTTCATTCTTTATGTTACATAACCACATTTTTTCATGGTAGCTGAACGTCAAAGAAAGTATATTTACTGGAATATGATTATTAGAATTGTTTTGCTAGAATATGAATAGGGCTTTTTTTGGTGGTCAAATGTGACTTAGAGAAAAATTAGAAATGATTAATAGAAAGCTTTATAAAATAGATCTGATTCCAATTTCCTTTTCCTCTCCAATGTCCTTGAATGTGCTGTCGCCTCCCAAATCTGTGCTTCTCTTTCCTGCAGCTCTATGTTTGAATCCTTACAATCAGGTTTCATCCCCCGTCAATGTCACAAACGATATCCAAAGTGACTGTGACATTGGGTAAATTAATGTTGAGTATCCTTCCCAACTTGACTCCATTCTTTGACACACTTTGCCACAGCATTCTCCTCCAACACCTCTCCATGTCATCCTGCTGGGTATGACTACTATATCTGTATCTGTTTAATTTAGCCAGTTAATTTCCACCGGCTCTCCAACCCTCATGTCGTTACCTCTGGAGCCCCCTAATGATCCATCCTTGACTCCTTCTCAGTTTTCACCTACCTCAATTCTCAATGACATCATCAGATGTTGGAAAACACAAATGTCAGTTCTGCATGAACACTAATGACACCCAGTTCTACCTCAGTACCACTTCTCTCAACCTTTCCAATGCTTAATATGACATACTCCTTGTCCTACATTCATGATGAGTAGAGATTCCCTCCAACTAATATTAGGAAGACCTCAGTCATTGTTTTCACTCCCATCACAAATATTGCAACCTCGCCACTGATTCCTTCAGACTCCACTATTTGAAGCTAAACGAGAACATTCACAAAACTAGCCTAAAGATAAGCTTCTCGGAATGGGGCAAATTGTGTACTTTTGCTTTTATGTCTGATAGTCTTATGATCTTAAATGTTACTCCATCAACAAGACTGCTTACTACTGCCTCTGTAACATCATCTATGTTTGTACTGAAGGGAAATACTGAGGGTAGGTATGTGGCTGTATCTGCCAGAGTTAATTTTCTACTTAAATACTTATCCTTGCCTTGGCTATAACAATGCACTGTTGACTCACCTTCCATTTCTCACCTACTGTAACTTCAATGAATCCAAAACTTTGCTGCCCATATCCTAAACAACATCAAAACCCTTTCTGTGCTAACTTCCCAACATTGGCTTTTGGTTCAGTTGTAACATTCTACCTCCATAGACTCACTCTTCCTTTTCTTTATAACAAATTGGTTTTAAAGATAAAATCGAAGTTTATTTTGCAAGAGAAAAGAAGATAAAATAGAATAAACCAAGATAATTACATAAAACATGATTAGAAAAAGTTTAAAATACAGAGTCAAAATGCAGTCCCGTTTATCCCAATACCATCACATAACAGTACTCAAACAATAGAGAGAGTTCACTTCTGTATCACATATATAGGTTTAACATACTTGTTTCTTTCAATTCCCGGTCTTCAGAGTTTGGCCGCCTCTTCCTCAATTAGTCACACAACTGAGCTTAGACCTTATCAGCCTCAAATAACATGTTCAGGGTTCTAATCAAAGACTTCCATGGGTCTGCATTCAATTAAAATCCACTCAGAGGTAACCTAATTCCTAACTTTTCTGAAGTAACTCCTTACTCTAGAAGAAACCGTTTCATACATCTAACTTCAAACAGGACTTCTGTGGACTGAAAAACTAAAGCTATCTAAACTATGGGACCTTTTCCTGTGGGGAAAAAAACTTTATCTTTCTTCAGCAAAAAGCAAGCTAATGCTCTCTAATATTTACTCTGTCATAGAATCATAGAATCCGTACAATGTGGAAGCAGGTCATC
>NC_063341.1:65570131-65574370 GCF_021869965.1 Rhincodon typus | reverse complement strand
AAAATTTTAAGTTTACTTCCCCTTTGGATTTTCTGACCAGAAAAAAAGTAGTTTTTCTGTATTTAACTGCTGCAGTTTCTTATCATTTCAAAGGCCTTGGAACAAAACATTTCAACTTCCTAAATTTATGGAATAAATTCAGATCTATCCAAAATAACACTTCAGGTCCTGTTATCATTCTTGTGGGCCTATGCTGCTTTTCTCCAAGACCAAATATCCTTGAGCTACAGTGTCCAAGACTTAAATGAAACACTCTGGATGAGGGCTGACCAAGATTCTGTACAGATTAGGCATACCCACTCCTCTTTTCATTCCAGTCCCCTTGGAATAAAGGCCAAAATTCATCAAATATTTTTAATTACTCTTTTTCAGTAATTTATGCAGAGATCCAAATTCCTTTGTTGTTTCAGAGTTATTAATTTTTCACCATTATGAAAATATTTGAATTTACCTTCTTGTAGATTCAAAGTAGATGATAGCATACTCCCTACGTTATATCTGCTAACGTTTTCCACTCTCAATGTTTACATTAGTTTGCAACTTTCAACTTCAATCTGCATAATTTACTTTATCTCCTAAAATAGTGAGATCTGGAAATCTGGATGTGCAATTATGTATTCCATCATCCAAGTAATTGACATAATTGTGGAAAGCTGAGACCCCAGTTATAGATCCATTGGAAACACTCATTATATCCAACCAAAAGTACACTCTTTTTAGCTTGACATGTCTTTCACTTTCAGCCAATTACTTACCAACCTATAGCATAGAAATATCTCCAATTCCATGCATATACAATATCATCCCAATTAATAAACTTTAGTATAGAATTTTACCAAATACCTTCAGGAAATTAAATGGACAATATCGAGAAAGAGTTGAAGAAATGAAAAAGTACAGCACAGGAACCAGCCCTTCGGCACTCCAAGCCTGTGCCGACCATCATACCCTAAGTAAACTAAAAACAAACCTGCCATTTTTTGATCCGTATCCCTCTATTCCCTCCCTATTCACGTACCCATCTAGGTGCCTCTTAAATGTCTTCAATGCACCTGCTTCCGCCACCCCTTCTGATAGTGCATTCCAGTCTGCTACCATTCTCTACATGAAAAACTTCCCTCACATCTCCCTTAAACTTTCCCCCTCTGACCTTGAACCTGTGTCCCTTTGTACTTGAAACTTCAACCCTGGGAAAAAGCCTCTGGCTATCCACCTTATCTATGCCCCACATTATTTTGTAGACCACTATCCGGTCTCCTCTCAGCTGCCATCTTTCCAGTGAAAACAATCCTGGTCTTTTTAACATTTCCTCAGAGTCAATGCCCTGGAGACCAGGCAACATCCTGGTGAACCTCCTCTGTACTCTCCCCAAAGCTTCCACATTCTTCTGGTAGTGTGCTGACCAAAACTGCACACAATACTCCAATGCGGCCTAACAAGGGTTTCATACAGCTGCAACATGTTTTGCCAACTCTTGTACTCCATGCACCGGGCGACGAAAACAAGCATGCCATATGCCATCTTAATCACCTTGGCTACCCATGTTGCCACTTTCAGGGAACTGTGGACCTGCACGCCCAGATCCGTCTGAATGCTAGTATTCAGAAGGGTTCGGCCATTTACAATAGAATTCACACCTAAATTTGATCATCCAAAATGCTTCACCTTGCATTTGTCTGGATTAAACTCCATTTCCCATTTCTGTGCCCAAGTCGCCAATCTATCTATATCCTGTTGTATACTTTCATAATCATTGGCACTATCAGCAACTCCACCAATCTTCATGTCATTAGCAAACTTGCTTATCAGACCACCCACATTTTCCTCCAAATCATTTACATATACTACAAACAACAAAGGACCTAAGACTGGCCCCTGTGGAACATCACTAGTTACCGGTTGATATTGCATTTAGGGCTAAAGGGATCAGAGGATATGGGGATGAATGGGAACAGGCATTTGAGTTGGATAATAAGCCATGATCATAATAAATGGTGGAACCTACTCAAAAAGGGCTGAATTGCCTATTCCTGTTCCTGTTTTCTAAGTTTCTAATCCACAGGAATTCTCACATCCACCATAGGGGGAGGTGATGGCCTAGTGATATCATCACTGGACTATTAATCCAGAGACCCAGGTAATGTTCTGGGGACACAGGTTTGAATCCCACCAAGGCAGATGATGGAAATTGAATCCAATAAAAAGAATTCTGGAATTAAGAGTCTAATGATGACCATGAATCCATTGTTGATTGTTGTAAAAACCCATCTGGTTCACTAATGTCCTTTAAGGAAGGAAATCTGCCATCCTTACCTTGGTCTAGTCCACATGTGACTCGAGACCCACAGCAATGTGGTTGACTCCTAATCACCCTCTGTGGCAATTAGGGATGGGCAATAAATTACCCATGACACCCTCATCTCATGAATGTATAAAACAAAATGCTCGTGATATCAAAATAGTCAAAGTTAATCAAACAAACTATTGGCAAATCCAATCTTTAAAATAATTTTAAAGCTGTGATAAAAGTTCTTTTGATATATGAACAGAAGTAAAATTATGTTTCATAAGTATCTTGGCTTTGTGCAAAAAACCACATAAAACAAACTGGAGGGAATTTCCACATCAGAATACATTGATAAAAGTTCAACATTCGTATGTGTTTTATATAAAATACTTAGAACATAAATTGAGGAAAATGAATATTGTTCAAAACAAGAATGCCGTATGTTTGTATGTACCTTTTTTTGAAACAATTATCCTCGATTTTGAGACAAACAGAGAACAAAGACTTAGTGGAAAGATAACTATATGTTACACTTAACATACAAAGGAAAATATCACAAATTTGGGCAAAAACTGTTTAAATGAAGTTCTCAATTGGCTTACGTCTTCAGGTAAAATAAGGAGTAAACATGTGGAAATCCAATCATTCAATGTAAAGTGTTACACCCACCACAGTCAAACAGGATAAGCTCAAGCACACAATGTAAATGTGAAGTACAAATCAGGCAACTTTTAAAGAGTTACATGTGTCATAGATTCAAAAGCACGCAAAGGTTGGCAGCAAAAGGGATGCCGTCAACATCAAGAAAAGCCATGGCAAGCTTACCTACTTGTTCAAGATAACAAGGTGTAGAGCTGGATGAACACAGTAGGCCAAGCAGCATCAGAGGAGCAGGAAGGCTGATGTTTCGGGTCTAGACCCTTCTTCAGAAATGGGGGAGGGGAAGGGGATTCTGAAATAAATAGGGACAGAGGGGGAGGCGGATAGAAGATGGATAGAGGAGAAGATAGGTGGAGAGGAGACAGACAGGTCAAAGAAGTGGGGATGGACCCAGTAAAGGTGAATGTAGGTGGGGGAGTTAGGGAGGGGATAGGTCAGTCCAGGGAGGATGGACAGGTCAAGAGAGTGGGATGAGGTTAGTAGGTAGGAGATGGGGGTGGGGCTTGAGGTGGGAGCAGGGGATACTTGGGAGGAAGGACAGGTTAGGGAGGCTGGGACAAGCTGGGCTGGTTTTGGGATGCGGTAGGGGGAGGGGAGATTTTGAAGCTTGTGAAGTCCACATTGATACCATTGGGCTGCAGGGTTCCCAAGTGGAATATGAGGTGCTGTTCCTGCAACCTTCAGGTGGCATCGTTGTGGCACTGCAGGAGGCCCAGGATGGACATGTCGTCTGAGGAATGGGAGGGGGAGTTGAAATGGTTCACGACTGGGAGGTGCAGCTGTTTAGTGCAAATCGAGCGTAAGAGTTCTGCAAAGAGGTCCCCAAGCCTCCGCTTGGTTTCCCTGATGTACAGGAGGCCACAACGGGAACAGCGGATACAGTATACCACATTAGCAGATGTGCAGGCGAACATCTGTTTGATGTGGAAAGTCTTCTTGGGGCCTGGGTGGGGGTGAGAGGGGAGGTGTAGGGGCAGGTGTAGCACTTCCTGCGGTTGCAGGGAAAAGTGCCGGCTGTGGTGGGGCTGGAGGAGAGTGTGGTCCCTCCGGAGAGCAGATAAGGGTGGGGAGGGAAGAATGTCTTTGGTGGTGGGGTCAGATTGCAGATGGCGGAAGTGTCGGAGGATGATGCATTGGATCCGGAGGTTAGTGGGGTGGTACCTGAGGACGACGAGGATTCTGTTTTGGTTGTTATTGCGGGGAAGGGGTGTGAGGGATGAGTTGCAGGAAATGCGGGAGACATAGTCGAGGGCGTTCTCGACCACTGAGGGGGTGGGGGGGGGGGGGAAGTT
>NC_063341.1:65561617-65570031 GCF_021869965.1 Rhincodon typus | reverse complement strand
GAGGTGAAGGAATTGGGAATAGGGGATGGCATTTTTGCAGGAAGGTAGGTGGGAGGTGGTGTATTCTAGGTAGCTGTGGGAGTCGGTGGGCTTGAAATGGATATTGGTTTCCAGGTGGCTGCCAGAGATGGAAATAGAGAGGTCCAGGAAGGAGAGAGAGGTATCAGAGATGGTCCAGGTGAACTTAAGGTTGGAGTGGAAGGTGTTGGTGAAGTGGATAAAGTGTTCGAGCTCCTCGTGGGAGCACGAGGCAGCGCCGATACAGTCATCAATGTAACGGAGGAAGAGGTGGGGTATAGGGCCAGTGTAGCTACGGATACGCTTGGGGACCGCTTTGCAGAACACCTACGCTCGGTTCGCAACAAACAACTGCACCTCCCAGTCGCGAACCATTTCAACTCCCCCTCCCATTCCTCAGACGACATGTCCATCCTGGGCCTCCTGCAGTGCCACAACGATGCCACCCGAAGGTTGCAGGAACAGCACCTCATATTCCGCTTGGAAACCCTGCAGCCCAATGGTATCAATGTGGACTTCATAAGCTTCAAAATCTCCCCTCCCCCTACCGCCTCCCTAACCTGTCCTTCCTCCCAAGTATCCCCTGCTCCCACCTCAAGCCCCACCCCCATCTCCTACCTACTAACCTCATCCCGCCCCCTTGACCTGTCCGTCCTCCCTGGACTGACCTATCGCTTTCCTAACTCCCCACCTACACTCATCTTTACTGGCTCCATCCCCGCCTCTTTGACCTGTCTGTCTCCTCTCCACCTATCTTCTCCTCTATCCATCTTCTATCCGCCTCCCCCTCTCTCCCTATTTATTTCAGAATCCCCTTCCCCTCCCCCATTTCTGAAGAAGGGTCTAGGCCCGAAACATCAGCCTTCCTGCTCCTCTGATGCTGCTTGGCCTGCTGTGTTCATCCAGCTCCACACCTTGTTAGGTCAGATTCTCCAGCATCTGCAGTTCCTACTATCTCTGAAACCATTTGTTCAAGTATTAGTTACTTTGCTGATCATCTTAAACTTTCCGAATATGTATTAAAATCTGATGCAGATATTTTTCACACGGTACAGATAAAGGTATTTCTCTGCATTTGTTATTTTCTAACCTGAAATAGTAATGTTGGTTGAAGACTTGTTATGCACACAAATGATTTTCACCATTTTCTACTCATTCAAATGAGCAGTCAACAATTCATAGTGGGATGTTCATTGTCAACATGAGAGAGAGATTGGCTCCTGTTGCAACAAAGGACTCGTTCAGCACAATTATTATACAGCAGAGTATTTTCCCAGCTGTTCATATTGAACTTCAAATTTACAACAATTCAATCTTAGAGCAACCAGGATTGGGATGGCCAGGTTTATGCTCCTGAACCCAGAAATTCTAAGATTTATAGAAGTTTGCAACTGTTGCTCAAGACAAGATGAGCCAAACAAACAGTAGCTCATTCTGAAACCTTCATAAAGCTCAAAACAGCAGGTATTTCCAGTTACAAAAACAGAAATTGCTGGAAAAATGCACCAGGTCTGTCAGCATTCGTGGAGAGAAAGCAGAGCAGTGATTCTTCTTCAGAACTGAAGCTAGGAAAAGCGTTTGTATATATGCTAAACAGGGGTGTGGGGAGGGGGGGAAGGAATAAACAATAGGTGGAGACAGAGCCCAGAGACAGAGAGAGAAAAAAGTTGTACAGACAAAAGAATGGGTAAAGATCAGTCTGGGAGAATCAATAGTTGCTAATGGGGACCCTAGTAGCTGATAAATTGTGGTGTCATCACAGAGGCTGCCAAGGCCTGCTGTGTGGGGGTTGAGCTAAGGACATGGGAGAAGGTGCTCACACCCTAAAATTATTGAACTCATTATTAAGTCCTGAAGGCTATCGAGTTCCTAGTTGGAAATGAAATGCTGTTCTTCCAGTTTATGCTGAGCTTTGCTGGAGCACTGCAGCAAGTCCAAGACAGAGATGTTGGCCAGGGAAGACGGTGATGTGTTGAAATGGCAGGCAACTGGAAGCTCAGGGTCATTTTTGTGGATGGAACGTAGGTATTCTACAAAGTGGTTACCTAGTCTATGCTTCAGCTCCCCAGTGTAGAGGAGACCATATTGTAAGCAGCAAATACAATAGACAAGATTGAGTGAAGTGCAGGTAAACTGCTGCTTCACATGGAAGGTGTGTTTGAGTTCTTGGATGGGGAGGAGGGAAGAAGTAAATGAGTAGGTGTTAGACCTTCTGCGATTGATGGGAAAGTGCTGTAGGGATGTGTGGAGATGTTAGGAGTTCAGGAGTTGACCAAGGTGTCCCGGAGAGAACGGTCCCTGTGGAAGGCTGACACGGGGAGGGGAATGTGTATCTGGTGGTGGCATCCCACTGGAGGTGACAGAAATGGCAGCTAATGATCCTTTGGATGTGGATGCTGGTGGGATGGTAGATGAGATTTTCAGTTATCCTCTAAGCTATTTGCAAAGATTCCTTGCTTTTGCAGAAGCAGAAATATTTCTGGGTACAATAGGGTTTATTGTTTGCTCTTTCCTCTCCAAGATGGCTACATTTTACTGTTGTACAAATAGAAATTCCTGCACAACTTCAGTATCTCACCCAAACCACCATGTGGCAGGTTAGCCACTGCTAGGCTATTTGCACTGAGCTTCCATCATCAATATATGCTAACGTTGTAGCCAAAGTTCTTGTTTCTAACAAATTGATTACTGGCTTCTATCCCTACTGTCTATAAATTTATTGCCCTACCCTTAAATCAGTGGCACAACCAAAAGCACAACTGACATATAACAAACCAAGACATTAATTGTCAGATTCGGAACACAAATTTTACTGTGCATCACTTCCCTCAGCCTAACTCACAAACTATCCGAAGATCATAAGTTCCTATTTACACTCAAGCTCAAAGCCCCTAGATTTCTTCAATGCTATGATTGAGACTCCATGCAGTAGACTCTGCTTTCTCCTCTTCACCTCTATCAT
This sequence comes from Rhincodon typus, assembly GCF_021869965.1. Taxonomy (NCBI): domain Eukaryota; kingdom Metazoa; phylum Chordata; class Chondrichthyes; order Orectolobiformes; family Rhincodontidae; genus Rhincodon; species Rhincodon typus. The sequence goes on along the minus strand of NC_063341.1, from coordinate 65,567,051 downwards.
CTTCCAAACACCTTAGCTCTGAACTGAAATCACCACAGTTTCTCTCCTTTAATTCTCCTTACTCTTTCCATCGTCATATCTTCACAGAGACCAACCTTCTACTCACTTGAACCCATCCTCATTCCAGATCACTCAATTACACTTCCTTGCCTTCATCCCAGCAAACATGGTGAGCAATTCACTTTCCTCTGGCATTTCTGTCCTTCCTTTAAAGATCAGCTTAATTATCACTCTATGCAGAAAAAGAAATGAACTTCCCTTTCTTCTATAATTTCCATAAATGCATGATTGCATTTCAGCTGTGTCTCCATCTCTGCTGTAACTTCCTGTTGAAACCTTTTCAGCCCAATTTCTATTCACCTTACAGCACCAAAACAGTTCAAGATCAGAAACAAAACAAAGAAAGCTAGAAAAATTTAGCAGGTCGGGTAGTGTGTGGAAAGAAAAAGAATTAATATTCCATACCTGAAATTTAACTCTGGTTTCCTCTACAGATGTTGCCCCACCTGCTATTTTCTCCCCCAGTTTTTTTAAAAATCTCATTTCGGACTTACTGCATTTTCACCTTTTTGCTTTTATATCAGATAAAGTTTAGCGGAAGGAAGAGAAATTATTCCTGGACATGCTCTGGATTTCTCCAGTAGAAATGCTCCTGCCCAATGGAGGGAACCTTGCTACTGGTTCTCTCCACTGAGCAGGAGCATTTCTACTGGAAAAATCCAGGAATAGTTTCTCTTCCTTCCCCCAAACTTTTCATCAAGTGTCCATTAAGAATCTCTCATTTGCACCTTCTCCTTTATTTCACAACTATTCCTGGTGACATAATTTATGGGGTGTTTTAATGTATGTTGATGACAGTAAGCTTCATCTTTCCACAATATGTCAACCCGACAATCACATCCACACAGCTATGCTGCCTCTCCAAAAAGTCTTAGAAAACTCAAGTTGTCCTTCACACAAACAACTGCAAAACTGAAGCCAGGGTTTTCAGTGACTGACAAATGCAATGCCACTTATAACATCAGCCTCCTGGTTGCTTAGGCTAAACAACATATTATACTATGCAACCCTGACATCCTTTCACATCACTAAGTCTGCTTACTTCCACCTCTGCAAATTGCCCATCTTCATCCTAAATCAGCATACTGTGCTGATAACATTGCTATTTAATGCTCTCCTGCTGCTTTCTCAGTAACCACCTTTCATAAACTGCGATCTATCCTTTTTCCAGCACAACTTCTCATCTATACTTATTTCCAAACCTACCCATTGCCTGCTTGCAACATACCTGCCATCTCTAATCTCACATCCTCAGCTCTTCACTAATGCTAAATGTCACCCGACATAACCAGTTTTCCAGTTATCTAACTCCAAGTTGTTCCCTTACCCAACATCTAAAATATCCATCACCCCTCAAAGAGCTACTAATTGCTATCCAAACCTACTGGCACCTCCCTCAGTTGCTCACACACACAATTCTTGATTACACCAATGCTAAATACCTTTCACATATTAATCACTTAATCTACAAACCTGCACTTCAATAACTGAATTCTTAACAGCTCACACTATCTATAGAACACTCTCTTCCTCAACTTACTAATTACCCTCGCAAATTCCTTTCACTATTCAGTAACTCTACCTCAATTACCATTCAGATCTGCAAATCCTCAATCTTGTCTCCAGATGATATACATTGCTTTTCCCAAACTGCTCATACTCTTCATTTGCTCAACCCTTTAACATTTTTTTACACCAATCTCAAATTATCACAAAACCACTGTTCTGAAATGCTATATCCTCATACTGTCACAACTACCACAATGTGTTCACTTCCTTATAAAATAATATTTTCTCAAACTTCCTATTAGTTATACAGGAGATCTGAGCACAATTCGCAGTTACAAGAAAATATTAAGCAAATACAATTCTAATGTAGTGTCAAGTTGTAAGTTATACAACTCACCCTATTACACTAAGCTTTCAGACATCTGAAGCTAAGTGTTGTCGTTGCATTACTCTCCATTTTAAATGGCAAGACCAAGTTGCCTTAGTCACTTTTATAGTCAAATGCTCATAGCCTCTTGCGTTGGTCCTCCACCACTGTTTCCTACCTACCTTCTGGATGGCATCTGCTCAGCTTTTTACCTTTTGCATCGGTCTGCTGCATTTTCTTTGCAAATGCCCCACCAGGGAATAGCTCCTTACACTTTAGAAATACATTGAAGCTTTCTTTGCACTTCCAAAAAAAACAGAAATGTCTGTTTCTCAGCTTAGAGTCATATAGTCTTACAGCACGTAAGCAGACCCTTTGGTCCAACCAGTCCATGCAGACCATAATCCCAAATTAAACCACGTCCACCTGCCTGTGCTTGGGCCATATCCCTCCAAACATTTCTTTTTCATGGACTTATCTAAATGTCTTTTAAACTTTGTAACTGTACCCACATCCACCGTTTCCTCTGGAAGCTCATTCCATACACAAACCACTGAGTAAAAAAGTTGCCCCCACGACATTTTTAAATCTTTCTCCTCCCACCTTAAAAATACACCCCTTTGTCTGGAATTCCACCACCCTAGGGGAAAGTCATCTGCCATTCACCTTATCTATGCTCCTCATACTTTTAAACACCTCTATTAGGTCACTCCTCAACTCTACACTCCAGAAGTCCCAGCCTATCCAACCTCTCCTTATAACTCAAACCCTCCATTCCCGGCAACATCCTGGTAAATCTCTTCTGAACCCTCTCCAGCTTAATAATATCCATAATGCAGCAAAGCTATGAAAAAGGATGTAGTTGTGATGATAACACAGAAAACTGAAAAAAATGGAGAAGTTTGAGAGAAGCAATAAGGGTGTGTGCAGGGTGGGCAAGAGAGACCAAATCAAGATGTGAAGTATACAAAACTGGAAAATGTCAGCACATGCAGCATATATTTTTTTTTTTAAGATGTTGCCAATGCTTTAAAAAGCACAGAATCTAGATGCACGCTGGAATAACTTATTACTCAATTTAAGGCTGTAATGATTTATCTTTGTGGTTCTGCTGGCTTGAATAAGTGTTGCTAACTTGGTTTAAATAGTCATTGCAAACAAAGAAATGGATTTTATCTTCCAACTTATTTATCCTCATTTAAGCGAGGTATTTCATATAATCACTGTGCAGAAGGTCCTAAACTACTTGTATTTTAATGAAGGTAGTTGTCCATTAATATGTTATAATGAACAAATGTTACATTCAAAAAATTTTTACCTAAAATAGGCATTCATTAAAATATTAATGATTGTAAAAATATTTTAATCCTAAATGTCAAAATTACTAGCAGCAATTTGAGTATTTTATTTTATTAACAACAAATTCAATTTGACATATACATTTCAGACAAATGTTTTTCCAAAATAAATTGAATCCCAGTGTCAAATGGGGAACTACTCCCACTACTGGTGGCAATACAGTATTCATCTTAAGTGCAGGATTCTCATCTGTGATATGATGTATACTGTAAAAATACATTACAAAACTATATCTAAGCTAAGGAAATAAATCCCGATAGTCATCAAAATATAACAAAAGGAAGAAAATATGGGCTTTGGGCTAGTACTTGCTGCAGGTTATGTCTTAATATCTGGTTTTATTACGTAAAAACGACATTTCTTGTGCACAATCAAGAATGCGTCCATTAGAACCTTTTAAAAATTTCAATAGAACCTGGATTCAATATTAAGTGACATTTAACGACAGAGGTTGAGTGAATTCCAGGTCTAAGGGATATGGCCGAAGGTAGGTACGGAGTTAGGCAACAGATCAGCCATGACCTCATTGAATAGGGGAGCATGCTTGAAGGGGCTGAATGACCTACTCCTGCTCCTGCGCTTCTAAACTGGGGTTAGTTCAAAAAAGTTGGCAAAAGCATATGCTTGTGCTCCCATCCTCTCCCAACTTCCCAAAATGTTTCCTCCAAACTTTCTTCAAATTTCACTCTCATCACCTCAAAAGATTGACTTATCATGAAGATGACATACGTTCCATATGAATGTTATTATACAGACTGGGTATCCTTCATCAGAAAATCCCGGGAACAACTGAAGCTTGGATAAAGGATATTTTTGCTTTCAGGTACACTTATTCTTACAGATTCTGTTTGGGCCATTTGGAAAAGCTTTACAGGGGATATGTTTTGGCCATCTCTCCACATGGTTTACCATCAAAATTTGTTTGGCAACACTCCTGTGAAGCATCTTGAAGATATTTACTACTTTAAAGGTACTTTAGTAAATGCAAGTTGTTACTACAGCAAATTCCACATTCTCAGATATTAGTGATATCTTACATTTACATCCAGATATCTGTCCTGACAAACCCCTTCATAACATTATAAGTCAAACAACTGCAGATTCTCACGATGTGAATCAGAAACAGAAATTACTGGAGAAACCCATGCAGGGCTGACAGCATCTGTGGAGAGAAAGCAGTAAAGTGACCCTGCTTCTTAACTGATAACAGCTAGGGGGTGGGGGTAAAGAGGAGTGAGCAGATAGAAAAGTGGAGACAGAGCCCAAAAAGAGAGACAGAGATGACAGAGAAAGAAGCTGATAATAGGATGGCTGTGCTGAATGTGTCATGATTGAACCTGTGGTGTTGGGGTGGGGAAAGGACATGGTTTTAACAGGCTATCACATTACACCCCACTTTTCTACAGAAAAGAGCCATAACCGTGTCCCGTCTTCTTAGGAAAGTCTTCTCTCTGCTGGTATAATCACAGTAATTTTACTATGTCAGCATTTTTGAGATATAACTTGCATGAATACACTATGCATAACTAATTTAGCCCAAATTATTTTGTGCTAAATGGCAAAAAGATTCAAAAATGTAACACTATAATAAAATTTGTGTCAGTAAATTAGAAGCTATGTACTTTAAAGCAAGAAAGACTGCCATTGACCTGAAGGAGCACAGCATGTTTATTTTGTTGCTGCACAATTCTATCTCTTGATGAGTTTTCATAAATGATGTGGCTTCCCCCAAATTCTCAGCAGTAAACATATTTACCTGGAGTTTCCTGCATTTTCAGGACAATTTGGTCAAAAGAAAATCAAACCAATACAAAAGACTGCCAATTTTCAAGGAGATTATGTCACATAAACAGTTTGCCTGTTTATGAAACATCACAAAAGCTGCCAATCTAACACCTTTGTTTGAAAAGGGAAGGACACAAAAAAAACAGGTAACTGTAGGCCAGTTAACTTAACATCTGTTATTGGGAATATATTTGTGTCTATTATAAAGGATGTAATAGCACAACATTTGAAAGTACATAATGTAATGAAACACAGAGTCAGCATGCAAAGTTGCTGGAAAAGCTCAGCAGGTCTGGCAGCATCTGTGAAGGAAAAAACAGAGTTAACGTTTCGGGTCCGGTGACCCTTCCTCAC
>NC_063341.1:65521579-65561217 GCF_021869965.1 Rhincodon typus | reverse complement strand
TACAGAGTCAGCATGGCTTCACATTAGGGAAATCATAGAATTCTATGAGGTAACAAGTAAGATAGATAGAGGAAACAGGGGATATAATACAATTGGAGTTTCAGAAGGCATTTGATATGGTACCACAAATTAGGTACTTAATAAGGTAAGTGCCCACGGTGTTGGAGATAGTATATTAGCACAGATAAAATATTGGCTAATTAATAGAAGACAGAGTTGCGATAAGGGGAATAGTGGAGTGCCACAGGAATCAGTGCTGGCACCACAATTATTTACAATGTATGTTAATGATTTGGATAAAGAACATGAATATACTACAACCAAGTTTGCAGAAGACAAAAATAAGTGGGAAGGCAAGTTGTGAGGATGACACAAAGGCTCTGCAGAGGGATATAGACAGGTTAAATGAGTATACAAAACTTGGTAAATGGAATATAATGTGGGAAAGTGTGAGGTTATGCACTTTGGCACAACGAAGAGGGGAACTGAATATTATTCAACTTAAAAAAGACTGCAGAAGACTAAACAAAAAAGGATTTGGGAGTTGTTGCTACTGAGTCACTACTGAGTATCCAAATTCGGTAGGTAAGAGGGACGGTAAACGGAATGTTGGCCTTTATTTCAAAAGGAATGGAATATAAAAGTAAGGAGATTTTAATAAAACTATATAAAGGCACTCGTCAAACCGCAGATGCATTACTGTGAACTGTTTTGGCTCCTTATCGAAGGAAAGATATACCGGCACTGAAGGCAGTCCAGATAAATTCACTAGGCTAGAGGGTCTGTCTTATGAGGAGAGTTTGAGTAAATTGGGCCTCATTGTACTCACTGCAATACAGAAGTACCAGGGGCGACCTTAGTGAAAAATACAAGACTGTCAGGGGAGGTGAAAGGGTATGCAGAAAGGTTGTTTCCCTTTGTGGAAGTGTCTAAGATCAGAGGGCATAATCACAGAATAAGGGATCACTCATTCAAGACAGAGATAAGGAAGAATTTCTTCTTTTGGAGAGTAGTGAACCTGTGGAATTCTGTATTGCAGAGGGCTGTTGAGACTGGATCATTAAAAATCTGTCTATCTCGGGCTTGAATATAATTAATCAGGAAAAGAATCTCAGAAGAGAAGGGAAAAGTCAGGAAGGTGGAATTGAGGACTGTCAGATCAGCCATGATCTCACTGAATGGTGGTGCAGACTTGATGGGCTGAATAGTCTATTCACCTTATGGCCTTTGATGTGGCTCTTAAAATTAATGTGTGCAAGAGTATTATTAGGAGGTTTTAAAAGCTTTTTAAAATGCTTTTCTAAATTTACCAAGAAACTGACTACTGTCCATCATCATAGATGGTAAATGCTCACTATTGTTTTTTGCTCAAATAAAAAGCTCATTTAAAATCTGTATATCAAGCTGTGGCAGACCAGAAACTAAAATACTTATTTTTGTGATACACCCATTCTCAAGAGTATTAATAAAAATGACACCATGTTGCCAATCTTAAAATCACAGAATCCTTTAAATCTAAATTTGAAAATATTTTGCATTCTAAACAGCCATCTGATTAACTGGTCCATAGAACATTTTGAATTTGAGCAAAAAATTAACTTTGTAAAACGAGTACAATTTGTGCCTAGACAGGCATTTGACCATGGTCTAAAACATTCAGCTTACAGCTTAATGCAAAATGATTCAGCTAACATATGTTGTAATTCCATCCAAACAAAAATGTTTTTCAAGAATAACTTGGCATGTATTTTGCACCTCATACATTTCACGAGACCAATCTTTTCTAACCTTTGTACTGATACCAAACTCTCCACAATACAGTATGCAAATAAGTTTGATTTATTATGGTTAAATTAAGGCACAAAATCTGATTAGAGACAAACTAAGAAGTACTTTCTGCAGCTGGCTCTGTTTTCCCAATTAATAAAAGCTGCGCGTCTGATTGTCAGCTGCCAACCATCATAGATAAGGAAGTGCAAATATTCTGCAGACATTGGATTGTAGAACTCACTAATAACTAAGGCTCATAAAAAGTCAATGTAAAAAATAAATTTACTAGCAAGGAATTCAATATTTCTATTACGGTCCATTGTATTAATATATCAGAAGAAACAGGAACAGGAGTCTGCCATTAAGCTCTTGAGCCGGTTCTGCCATTCAATAGGATGACTGATCCAACATTCCCCACATCCACTTTCCTGCATTTTCCCATAACCATCAAGAATGTATCTCAGTCTAAATATACACAAGGACTCCACCCCCATAGCTCTCTCTCTGTGGCAAGAAGTTCGAAAAATTCACAACCCTTAGAGAAGAGATTTGTCATCTCAGTCATAAATTGGCACTCCTTTATTCTAAGGCTCTACCCTCTGGCCCTAAATTCTCACAAGGGAAAACATCCTCTCAGCATGTATTCTGTCAAGCCCCTCAAGAGTCCTGTGTTTCAATGAGATAACCCCCTTTACTTTTCTAAACTCCAGTGAAAAGAGTCCAAACCTGTTTAGCCTTTATTCATAAGGCAATCCCTCCATTCCAGGGATCATTCTGGTGAACCTTCTGTGATCTGCCTTGACTAAATGATCATATTTCCTTAAATTAGGGGAATAAAGCTGCTCACAGTAATCCCGATGGGGTCTCACCAGCACCTTGTATGGTTGCAGTAAGACCTCCCTACTCTTATACTCCAAACCTCTTGGAATAACATTCCATTAGCCTTCCTGATTACCCGCTGCATCTGTGTGTTAGCTTCTTGTGTTTCATGTACAAGTATCCCCCAAGTCCCTTTGCGTTGCAGCTTTCTGCAGTTCTTCTCCTTTTAAGTAATATTCTATTCTTTTGTTCTCCCTTCCAAAATGAACAACTTCACATTTTCTCACGTTATTCTCCATTTGCCAACTTCTTGCCTACTTACTTAACCTATCAATATCTCTCTGTCAACTATATAGATCTGTATTACAACCTGCCTTTCCACCTGCTTTTGTGACATCTGCAAATTTTGCTACAATGCATTCACTGCCTTTCTCTAAGTCTTTAATATATATTGTAAACAGTTGCAATTCCAGCACTGACCCCTGTGGAACCCACTGGTTACAGGTTACCAACCTCAAAAAGAACCCCTTATCCCCAGTTGCTGTTTCCTACTAACTAGCCAATTCTCTATCCACGACAATATACCACCTCCAACACTAAGTTCTTATGACTTGACAAGGTACCTCACAAAAGGTCAAATGTCTTCTGGGAAGTCTAAATACAACACAACACAAATACAACTGGTTACCCTCTACCCACACTGGTTGAGACTTCCTTAAAAATCTCTAATAAACTAGTCAGACACAATTCCAATTCACAAAGCTATGCTGACTCTGCCTGATTAGATAAAGATTTTCCAAATGTTCCGCTATTTCTTTCTTAATAATTGATTCAAACATTTTTCCAACAATAAATGTTAGGCTAGTTGGCCTTTAGTTACCCTCTTTTTGTCAAAACAAAACACTTTGCAGAAATATGACTTACACACTACATGCACTTTTGGGACAAAAACACAAACATTAGACTGTAGAAACACTGCAACGCTAGAAATGGAGAATAATTAAATGAAAATAATACTAGTCTAATGTTAAACAATCATTTTACAATAAAGAAAATCAGACACGCATGACAAAATTTAATGTTCAAAGATACTATAATTTTAAAGCTTGTGATGGTCAAATTGGTCATTAAGAATTTCGAATAGAAACTCTCAAGAATCACTTTAAAAAACAAATTACTACAGAACCCTAATCAAAATTAAGAGTGACAGATTATGACTTCAAAACTACAGGTTATGGGCCATATTGCCTCTGATTAGGTAGCTTTCTCAATTTTATTCCAGAGCTACTGATTTCATGTAATGAGATTTGTAACTTGAACATTTTTCAAAATCTTGTAAATAATGGTAACGCTGTAATATGAGAAATCAAGTAATTTTTCAATCCTGATTTTCAAACACAGATGAATGACTGCTTACTCAAGTGGTCAGTAACATTATGGGGCAAAGCAGGATTACTGGTTTTCTCATCTAGATCCATAGCAAGAGATATTTTAGTTGGAAGGTAGTGTATGTCCATCTGAAATTTGGTTTCTTGCTCAACAGATACAGCCAGGCCTGCCAAGTTCCTCCAGCACCTTGTGTTTTTTATTTCAGATCTCCAGCAGTACTATGCTTTAAAATGGTCATCCAACTAGTCTTTCCCAATTTTCCATTAGGTTTTTCTATAACCCCAATAAGAGCTCAACAGTTCTTTTCAAAATATTTGTTATGGTATTTCATTTTCCCGGCAATCTTTTGCACAATTATGTCATTCTCAAAACAAGCAAGCAATTTCAATGCTCCTCTGGTCTTAGATTTTGTGCCTGCCAGAAGAAATTTCCAGGACCCAACATCTCCTTAACCCAAACATCTTAAAAGACCTCAATCAAGTCAACTTTTACCCACCTTCTAGAGCCCTCTAAACTCAGAGCAACTTCCTTGTTCTGGACTCCTTGCAATGAGTATATGTACTTTCTGTAAAGGTCCAAAAAACTAAACACAGGGTTCAAGATGTGGTCTCAATATGGTCTGATACAATTTCAGCATCACCAATGACCTATAAGCTATCCATAGCTTTACATCATAGACTTTATTTGCCTTGAGTGCAAACATTGAACTGAGGATTTTAATGGCCTACTTGACAAGACCCTTCATGATTTATGGCTGTTTCACACGCATCTTTGTCTTCCTACCCATCCCTACAATGAGATGTGGCTTGATACAACAAATTCAACTGGGGAATCCCCCCCTTCTTTTTATTGGGAACTTCTCCAAAACGGAAAAAGTCAACACAGGCTTATTGAAGAAGTTAGGTCTAACCCTAATAAGATTAAAAATCTTTGAACTATTTCAGCTTCCTGTATTGCTGCGTTTATTTCTAATCCAGGTTACTAAAACAATTATAAAAAGGATGCAGTCTGTGTGAATGGCATTGCACATTAAAAATCAAGACGAAGCACAGTCCTCAGATAAAGTGAAATTATAGACCAAGAATGCAGATGTTATTCAGCCTCCATTCTCAAATACTTATTTCAATTCTTATTTTTATATTTCCATTACTAGGTTGTTTGCCTATAGTTTTATTGCACACTGAGTAAACTTACACTTAAAATCAGTTCAATTTTTGAAAAGAAAAAAATATTAAAGAAAAATATACATATTTCATAGGAAAAAGTTAAATAATGAACAAAGTTTTGAAATGTACAGAAAATATGTCAAGTGCAATCAAACAAGCAAACTAATTTTTTTTTCCACTTCCAATTTCCAAGTTGATAAACACAACATCTCCATTTGCCACTGTAGTAGGCAATGGCACATTTTCGTAGTCGACTACAGTACCCTGACAGGTGATAATCTACTGCAGTAAATGATAAACTTTATCAAGTCTGTGAAAAAATGCTCACCTGTACAAACTTCGACAGAGATAATGTTCATAAAATTGATTATAGTTTTAATACTTTCTCTAGCAATAATCAAATGAACAATATTTAGTTACATAAACACGTGGTTTCTTTCAGCAGCTGGATGAAGGTTAATCCTTGAAACTAAAACTGAACAGGCAGTTAAGTGGATTATAGGTCTGACTAGGATAGTGCAGTTGATACACTGTAGAAAAAGACTGTAATGGGAACTATTATTGTTTGCTAACATGCAGGCATCTTCACAGCTCAAAGAGTGCCCTCTTTAAAAAAAAACCACAATAAATGATCAGCATTTTATTGCTGCTTAAACTCAATTTATTTTAATTTCATTTCACTATATTATCTGCTTAAATAAAGTTCCACAAGTTGTGCCCATTGTATCCCTCTACCAATGTATTTTACTACCCCTCTAATACCCATGTTAAACATCAAATCTGAACCCTCTTTCACACCAAATGTGTACTGAAGTTCCCACCATCCACTCAAGGGTTATATATCTGATTTCTGTCTATGCTCACTGGAAGAGCAAAAAAAAAAGCAAATTGAATTTAAAGTGCATGATCAGCTGGTCTAGGGACAAGAAGTCAAAGACATCAAACAAACAAGGTGGGACAGCATAGGGATATGGGTAGCCAATTAATTCCCTCAAGTCTATTCCACTATTTAATAACATCTTGGTTGATTTGTTACCCAACTCCATACACACACTTTGTCCTATATCCTTTCATATCTATTGGCTAATAAAAATCAGATTTAAAAACTTAGGAATTAACCGGCATTAAAATGCCATCAGTGGAAGATATTTCGATTTTCTACCACACTTAGCGCATAGGAGTGTTTCCTGGCCGTGCTTAAGGAAGGCCAGACTCTAACTTTTAGTCATGCATCCAAATCCCTGATACCCAACATTTTCAATTTCCAATCAGTTCTCCCTAATCCTCTGAAAATTCAGATCAAATCACCTCTTAATTTTCTAATTTCCAGAGAATGTAGTTCGTGCAATTCAACTTTGCAATTTGGTGTCCAGTTATCATTCTGCTAAGTGTATGCTGCGCCCCAAAGGCCACATGATATGGTCAAACCAGCTGTTTTGTTCTGGATTGTGTCAAGCTTCAAGTGTTTTTGGTGCTGCACTCATCCAGGCAATTCAGGAGTATTCCATCAGACTGTGGTATCTACGCGACATGCTGCATAAATTCACCAAGGCACTTCACACAGCACCTTCCAAACCCACAACAGCTACTATTTATAAAGGACCAGAGCAGCAGATACATGGGAACACCACTGCCTGCAAGGTTCCCCTCCAAGCCACCTACCACCCTGATTTGGAAATATAATCCCTGATCGCTCAGTGTTGCTTGGTCAAAATCCTGTAAATTCCTCCTTAACAACATTGTGGGAATAATTACGTCACATGGACAGGAGCAGCTCAAGAAAACACCTAGCACCACCTTTTCAAGGGCAAATACAGGTGGGCAATGAAACACTGGCCCAACCAGCGAAGTCTCAGTTTTAAAACAGTTTTGCAGCACAGGAACAGGCCCTTCAGTCCACCAAGACTTTGATGATACACAATGCCTTTCTAAACTAAAAACCTTTTGCCTCTATGTGGTCTGTTATCTCTGTATTCTCTGCCTATTTACCACCTCCTCTGGTAGCACAAGCCAGGCACTTACCATCCTGTGTGTGAGAAACTTGCCTCTCACATCTCCTTTAAACTTTCCCTCTATTACCTTAATACGTCCCCTAGTAATTGACATTTCTATTTTGGGAAGACTTCGACTATCCATTCAGCCCATGTCCCACATAATGTAAACTTCTATCAGGTAGCCTCTCATCCTCCAATGTTCAAGCGAAAAAAAAAAAGGTTTGTCCAATCTCACCTCACAGCTAATACTCTCCAAACCAGGCAAATCCTAGTAAACCATTTCAGTACTCTCTTCAAGCTGCTACATCCTTCTGGCAGTGGCGACCAGAACTGCACACAATATTCCAAACACGGCCTAAAAGCTGCAACATGACTTGCTGATTTTTCTACCCTATGCCTCAAACAATGATCAGAAGCACACCATATGCCTTCTTGACAACCTTACCCACTCGTGTTGCCACTTTCAGGGAACTCTGGCCTTTACGTCCAGATCCCTCTGTACGTCAATGCTTCTATGGGTTCCGTTACTTACTGTATTCTTCCTTCCTGTATTAGATCTTCAAATATACATCACTTTGCATTGGTCCAGATTAAACTCTATTTGCCATTTCTCCACCCAAGTCTTCAACCTTGAATCTTCACGATCTGCAGCTCCCCCAGTCTTTGTGCCATCCGCAAACTTACTAATCAGGCCACCTCCATTCTTTTCCAAATCATTTATATGCATTACAAACAATAGGAATCACAGCACTGGTCCCTGTGGAATGTCACTGGTCACAGATCTCCACCTTCTATGGCTAAGCCAGTTCTGTATCCATCTTGCCAGCTCACCACAGATTCCATGCGACTTCATCTTTTGTAGCAGCCTGCTATGAGGGACCTTATCAAAGGCATTGCTGAAGTGCATATAGACATCTACTGCCCTGCCCTCATCAATCATCTGTCATTTCCTCAAAAAATTCCAATCAGGTTTGTGAGACATGATCTTTCCTGTACAAAGCCATGTTGCCTACCGGTAATAAATCCATATTTTTCCCACTGCCAGTCCACGCTTACTCATTTTTCTGGTGGTCACCCGAATCTTTTGTCTGCCTAGCCCTGGCGATGTGACCAGATAGCTAAATGTGCTATCCATGGCATTGTCAGCCTCATGGATACTCCTCAGTGAGTCCACACTCAGCTCCAGGTGCTCCACCTGGCAAATCAGGAGCTGCAGCTGAACACATGTCCTACACATGTCCAGCATCCTTGATTTCCTACATATTGCAGGACAAAAATTCTACAGTACCAAGTTCACCTGTCATTGTGAACCTTATCAACTAAATCAACCTCATCAACAACAGACGATAATCCAGGAAATTATATAACCTAACCCACTAGTCACCAAACGCAGGTCTCTCATTCCCACACTCTATTCCTAGCAGAGTGCAACGATTAACATCAAGTACTTTATCTCTCTCCAGACCCTAATCACTCAGTCTGCAAACCTGTTTCCTGAGCAGCCAAGCTTATGTCATTCTTCTCAGTCTTGACTTCACCTCCAGAGTTTCGCCCCGAGATTCAACTCCACATTCACTCTGACTCACCCCACTCTTCAGGCATTTATCCTGCCGCTGTTCAACCCCAGGTTTGCTCTCCTTTGTTCAGCTGCTGCTGTTACTGCTTGGATTGAACTCCATCCAAGATCCCCTCTTCAGGTATTCATCTAGCTGCTGCAGCATCCCCAAATAGTATTGCCAATTTCAAATTTCTCAATTCTCACTTTCAGAAAAATTCACTTTCAGCAACCGAGCATCAATCGAGAGAATTTAAGATTGATGCAAAGAAATAATCAATGACTTCTACTGCAGGGTCCATTCAAAATCTGTCCACCAAATCCTTCATTGGCCCTACTGTAATCTTTAATAGCCTTCTGACTCCTGACATTGCTGGAAGAGCTTTTATCACAGTTGTGCATTACCAACTCCACTGACCATATAGCTGCTCTAATAGGAGCTTTTATTGCCTTTAATAATGCACAATACTTGTCTCTGTTCTCTTGTGAATTATGTTCCTTTAGGAATAACAGTATTTTTATTGAAGTCTACTTTGTTCTTGTACATGATAAGTTATCCTCTGGAGCTAATGGGAAGGTCAGGAGATGGTGGAGGCAAGTCAGATTATCATTGGTGCATATGTGGAAGCCTATCCTGTATAGAATCATACAGTTCAGAAGAGGCCCTTTAGCCCATCAAGTCTACACTGACAAAAACTAAATCTACAGTAATCACTTTCCAGCACTTAGCCCAGAGCCTTGAATATCATGACATTTCAAGTGCCTTTCTAAGTACTTTTTAAAAAGTCAAGGTTTCCCATCTCAACTACCCTTTTAGGCAGTGCATTCCAGATTCTCACCACACTCTGGGTGAAAAATGTTTGCCTCAAATCCCTTCTAAATCTCCTGCCTTTCACCTTAAAATGGTGCCTCCTTGTTATTTACCATTCAACTCAAGGAAACAGCTGTTTTCTCTCCAGCATGGTCATGCCCCTCATAATCTTATACACCTCAATCAGGTCCACTCTCAGCCTTCACTGCTCTAAAAGATAACAACCCAAGCTGATCCAGCCTAGCTTCCTAGCAAAATTGCTCCATCTCAGGCAACATCCTGGTGAAATTAATGGAGAAACTCAGCAGGTCCAGCAGCATTTGTGGGGAAAAAAGCACAGTTAACGCTTTGAGTCCAGTGACTCTTCATTAGAGCTGTTAGTAGCTAGAAAAAGTGGTAATTATGCTGAGGCTGAAGTGGGGTGGGGTGGGGGGAGAGGAGAGGAGGGGGTTGTGACATTGGGAATGTGGAGACCAGATAGGAGGAGACAGAGCCCAGAGAAATTACCAAGGAGATTATAGATAGCAGGCCAGGTCAGAAGAAAAGCTGAATAAGTGATAATGACAGCTAAGAGTGAGAAAGCTGGTTAGCTGTGCCTAATACAAACCATATATAATGTGATAATGGACTTGGGAGTACATGGTAATAGGTCACTGCGCTAAAAGCAACACATGTCGTAACAGGAACAAATACAGAAGCTGCTGGAAAAGCTCGGCAGGTCTGGCAGCATCTAAATCATTGTCATAGAGATTTACAGCATGGAAACAGACCCTTCAGTCCCAACTCGTCCATGCTGACCAGATATCAAATCAGAGTTAACGTTTTAGGTCCAATGACCCATCCTCAGGGCACTGGATGTGGGGATGGGTTAAAAAAAAAAATGGAAGGATGAATCAGGCTCTAAAGTTATTGAATTCTATGTTGAACCCTAAGGGCTGCAGTGGCCCCAAGTGGAAAATGGTACGATGTTTTTCAAGCTTACACCGAGGCTCGCAGAGACACTGCAGCAGGCCTGCGTCAGAAAGGTTAGCATGGGAACAGTGTTGTGTTGCTGTGGCAGGCAACTAGAAGCTTGGGGCCATTGTGAACAGAGAATACAGTAGACTAGATTGAATGAAGTGGAGATAAATTGCTACTTCACCTAATGGTATGTGTGGGGCCTTGGACACTGAGGAGGGAGGATATAAATGGGCATGTATTACACCACCTGTGATTGCATGGGAAGGTGTGGGGAATAGATGAGTGTGTGCGAGAGTCCCTGTCCCTGCTGAATGCTGGCTAGGGAGAGGAGGGGAATGTGTGTCTAGTGATGGCATCCCATTATCATAGAAATCACAGAATCCCTACAATCAGGAAACAGGCCCTTTGGCCCAACAAGTCCACACCAACCCTCAAAACATCTTACCCAGACCCATCCCCCTATAACCCACCTAATCTACACATCCCTGAACGCTATGGGCAATTTAGCATGGCCAATCCACCTAGCCTGCACATCTTTGGACCGTGGGAAGAAACCGGAGCACCCGGAGGAAACCCACGCAGACACGGGGAGAATGTGCAAACTCCACACAGACAGTTGCCCGAAAGTGGAATCAAACCCAGGTCTCAGGCGCTGAGCCACCGTGCTGATGCAAATTGCAGCTTACAAGTCTTTGAATGCAGAGGCTCATGGGGTCGTAAATGAAGATCAGAGGGGCCCTGTCATTGTTCTGGCAGGGAGGGATGAGGGTAGAAGTACAGAAGACAGGTTAAGCATGGCTAAGGAACCCTGTCAACACAGTAGCAGAAATTCTCAGTTGAGGAAAAAGGTGGACATTTCTGAGGACCCCCACGACAGAGGGTGGCATCGTCAGAACAGATGTGACAGAGATGGAAAATCTGGGAGAATGGGACGGAGTCCTCACTGGAAGCAGGGTGTGTGGATATATCGTCAAGGTAACTGTGGGAGTCAGTGGGTTTGTAGTGTATATCAGTGGCCAACCTATACCCAGAAATTGAAACCGAGATGTTGAGGAAAGGAAGGGAGGAGTCAGAGATGGACCAGGTGAAGGTGAGAGCAGGGTGGAAATTGGAAGCAAATTGATAAATTTTTCCAATTGCAACTAAGAGGTGGAAACAGCACTGATGATGTCATCCACGTAGCAGAGAATGTTATAGGAAGGGACCAGAGTAAGATTGAAACAAGGAACTTTCCACGTATCCTACAAAGTGACAGGCATAAGTGGGGCCCATGCGGGTACCTGGTTAATTTGCTTTGTGTCTGCTTCAGTGTAACTTATTCTGCACATAGTACAGTGACCAGTACAGTGCACAGTATTCCACCTGTGGCCTAACCAAAGTTTTGTGCAGCTCTAAAACAATCTATACAATGATTGATAAAGGCAAGTGATCTATTTGCCTCCTTAACTACTCTACTAACCTGACCTACCACCTTCAGGGATGTGTGGACAAGCAGCCCAAGATCTCACTATTGTTTTGAGCTTCCTGGTATCCTGCCATTCACCAAGATCTGCCCATATGACCAATGGGTCTATATCCTCCTGTAATCTTGGGCCTCCTTCTTCATTGTCAACCACCCAGCCATTCTTTGTGTCATGCACAAACTTATCACCCTCCACATTTTCTTCTATATCATCTATATATATCACAGATAATAAGGGACCCAAGCACGGATTGCTGTGGTGTGCCACATGGCTGCATGTAGAGATGGACAAGGACAGATCATTAGGAAACTCCAGAGCTAATGATGTACGGTAAGAGGAGATATTCCAGAATGCTGTAACATCCTGAGTTATCAGGCCAGCCTAAAAAGTTAATTATATGCCATATAAAAGTGACAGCTAGGGATAGACAATGTGTGTCAAATTTAAGGCAGACTTGTAATGTACATTGTATCCATTAATAGCTGAGTTTACATTATGCAATCATTTTGAACACATCAAATTGTCAATCTCATTCTAAGAATAAGAATGAACTGTGCAGTAGAAATGTTAGCTTCTCAGAATAACTGTATTTTGATGTGACACTAAGTCAATAGGAAAATCATGGAATTATCTCTTGGTCTGATGTGCATTAGCTATCTTCTACCATTGCAGAAATGTGAGCATTAAAACTTTGAAGAACCGATTCACTAGAGTGCAAATAGCTTGGCTACAGATCAGAGTAGGGCACAATATTTATGAACCATGGAAGAAATTGGTTTCATTGCCAACTCAGCATTTTTTGTTCCTTATTTGCTTGCCAAATATTATGCATCACTGTGACCAGGCTTTTAGCTAATTGTCTCAATATCTCATGTAGATACAGGTGAAATTTTGTTTGAAGGATACTCTTGTGAAGGACCTTGGCACAGTTTATGTTACATGCATTACAAATCCATGCTGTTTTACAGAATTGGAAACAACCAACTCTTACATCATTGTTCTCTTCTGCTTAATATCTGTGTTACCTACATGCAATAAATATAAAAATCAATACAAAACTGCAGCAAGCCTGGAGTCTTTTTGCAGACAGAACACAGGTGTTCTGCAAAGCGGTCGCCCAGTCTGCATTTTGTGTCTTCTCATGTAGAGGAGATCATATTGTGAGCAGCGAGTAGATGGAGGGAAGTGCAGGTAAATCTGTTTGCTCCCCACTATTCTCCCCATCTCATCTTCGGCATGTATACCAACCTTTTCCTAGCTGTAATGAGTTCTGAAGAAGGGTCACTGGACCCAAATAATTACGTCTGCTTTCTCTCCACCGAGTGGAGCAAGATCAATTGATAAGGCACAGGCCCATTGAAATACTTAATTGGGAACTCACAATTGCAATGCCTAGGCAACAGAGGGAATGTGCAGACTTCCAAACTAACTAACAGAAGACAGAGTTAGGACAAAAAGGGGCAAATGTCAGGATATAAGCTGTAACTAGTGGAGTGTCACAGCGATCAATGCTGGGGTCACAATTATTTACAATATGGGTCAGGTATCCTTCATCTGTATACCAAAAGGACTTAAAAACCGCAAGATCTTTTCGGAAGTCGACCAGTCCTGTAGACATGCTGAGTTCAGGTATTCTGGTCTGATCAGGTTAAGCAAAATTCTTTTACCCTCAAAGAGCCCAAGCAGACCCAAACAGATCATACTGGATCCAAAAACTGAAAATATCTTTTATCCAGAACTGGTCCTGAGGTTTTCAGATAAAGGATCCCCGATCTGTATAGGTAAACGTCTTGGATAAGCAAAGTGAATATACGTAGGCAAGTTTGCAGAAGACAAAAAAAAAAATGGGAAGGCAAGTGGTGAGGATGACAGAATCTTCAGAGGGATACAGTAAGGTTAAACAATTTGATAAAAACTTGGCTGATGAAACACAATGTAGGAAAATATGAGGTTATACAATTTAGCAGGAAGAATAGAAGAGCTGAACATTATTTAAATTGAGAAAGACTGCAGAATACTAAAGAACAGAGGGACTTAGGAGTCCTTGACCATGGAGGACAAGATGCTACCATCCAAATTCAGTGGGTAATAGGGAAGGCAAATGGAATGTTGGCCTTTATTTCCAAGGAAATGGAGTATAAAAATAAGGAGGTTTTGCTAAAACGATAAAAGGTACTAATTAGACCACTTCTGGAATAGTTTTGGGCCCCTTATCCAAGGAAAAGTATACTAGCATTGGAGTCAACACAGAGAAGGTTCATTAAGCTGTTCCAGGCATGCAGTGACTGTCTTATGAGGAAACAGAGAGGAGCTGGTAGGCCTTGTACTTGTTGGAATTTAGAAGAGGGAGAGGCAATCTTATTGAAACACACGAGATTCTTAGGGGACTTGTCAAGATAGATGCAGAAAGATTGTTTCTGCTTGTGGGAGAGCGTCTAGGACCAGACAGCACAATCTCAGAATAAAGGGCCACATATTTAAGACTGAGGTTAGATGAATTTCTTCCGACGGTAGTGAATCTTTAATTCTTTACTGCAGGGAGTTGTCCAGGCTGGGTCATTAAGTATCTTCAAGGCTGAGATAGACAGATTTTTAATTAAATCAGGGAATTGAGGGTTAGGGGGAGAAGGCAAGAAAGTGGAGCTGAGCATTATCAGATCAGCCATGATCTCACCAAATAGCAAAACAAACTTGATGGGCGAAATGACCTACATATTGTCTAGCTCAGCAGGTCATAGAGTCCTACAGCATGGAGACAGATCCTTCGGCCCAAACTTGTCCATGCTGACCAACATGTCCATTCACGCTAACTCCATTTTCCTGCACTTGGCCCATGTCTTTCTAAACCTTTCCTATCCATCTTTTCATCCAAATGCCTTTAAAATGTTGTTAAGGTACCCGCCTCAACCACTTCTGTTGGCAACTAATTCCATATGCGTACCACCCTCTGTGTAAAAATGTTGCCCTTTAAATGCCCATGTATTTCTCCCCCTTACCATAAACTGATGCCCTCTAGTCCTTGATTCCCCAACCCTGGGAAAAAGACTGAGGGCATTCATTCTCTCCATGCCTCTCACGATCTTATACACTTCTGTAAGATACCTCCTCAGTCTCCTACGCACTAAAGAAAACTGTCCTAGCTTGTCCAACCTCTCCCTATAACTCAGTCCCTTGAGTCCTGGCAACATCCTTGTAAATTTCTTCTGCACTCTTTCCAGTTAAATAACATTCTTCCTACAGCAAGGTGACCAAAATTGAACACAATGCTCCAAGTGCGGCCTCACCAACGTCATGTACAACTGCACCGTAACTTCCCAATTTCTATACTCAATACCCTGAATGATGAAGGCCAGTGTGCCAAAAGCCTTCTTCACTGCCCTGTCTGCCTGTGACTCCACTTTCAGAGAACCGTGCACCTGAACTCTAAGGTCCCTCTGTTCCACTACAGTCCTCAAGGTCCTACCATTCTCCATGAAACTCCTAATTTGATTTGACTTTCAAAAATGCACACTTATCTATATTAAATTCCATTTGCCATTTCTCAGCCCACTTCCCCAGCTGATCGGGATCCTGCTGCAAGTTCGGATAATCTTCCTCACTGCCCATGATACCACCTATTTTAGCGTCAGCAACTAACTTACTAATTATGCCTTGTACATTCTCAACCAAATCATTGAAATAGATAACAAACAGCAACGGGCCTAGCACCAACCCAAAGCACACCACTAGTCACAGGCCTCCAGTCCGACAAGCATCCTTTCACTATTACTCTCTGCTTCCTACCATCAAGCCAATTGTGTATCCAATTTGCCAGCTCTCCCTGGATTCCATGCAATCTAACTTTCCAGAGCAGCCTACCATGTGAAACCTTATCAAAGGCCTAACTGAAGGTTCTGAGGAAGGGTCATCAGACCCGAAACATTAACTCTGATTTCTCTCCACAGATGCTGCCAGACCTGTTAAGCTTTTCCAGCAATTTCTGTTTTTGTTTCCGATTTACAACATCTGCAGTTCTTTAGGTTTTTACATATGGTCTACTTGAAGCACCATCTGTCCCTCCCTCCCCCCGCCCAGATGACAAATGCATATACCTTTAGACTTATCAATATCAAATTCTCCTCACTGCTCATGATGAGTTAAAGTGGATAACCCAAAGCTTCAGTTGTGGTGAAGTGGTCAGCTATTTTCACTGGCAGAATAGAAAATCCAATTGAAGGATGCATGTGCTAAGGTGAAATTCCAGACTGATGACTCTAGATTAGCCCAATTTACGCACGCTTGTCATATGACTGTGCCAAACAACCTGAGCAGAATTAGGCCACACTAGTGCATGAAATCATGATCATGCCTGCAGCACCGGCTGCAAAATGGTCTAACTCACATCCTGAATGAGTGTGCACAAACAGACATTATTAACAGCATGAAATGAAGTGAAGCATTGAATGTGAGAGTACAACGACCTTCGTAAACATGGATGGTGCTGAGAATCTGCCACTTCTTGCAACAGAAGTCCAAGATGCCACACTGTTGTGCAAATAATGAGGCACCATGCACACAACACTAGGCTATCAAAACCACCTAGATGAACTCCACAATTTTTGAGACAGGTAATGGGAAGGTGGACAATATGATTGAAATGGAAGAAAAGGAAGGTTGCCACCCTGATGACTCTGAAGAATACAATGAATATCCACCTGCCCATTTACTGAACTGAAGCTGCAAAGGCTGTAGAAATGCTGCATGATTTTGCACCACAATCACAGAAAAATGTTTGACTGCACTGATAACACAATGGGCTGATCCAAAGACAGCATACCAGAAGATTTTCCACAGCTAATATTGTATTGTATTTCAAATGTCTTTACTGTACAAGGTCAGGCCACTGTATAGTGCGAATAAATTGAAAACAAAGACATTTTTCACATTTTTACAGTCACTTCTGCCTTTTATTTTAAAGACACATTTGTAAGCAAATAGGGTTATGTCTTGGGTATCTGAAACTCGGCTTAACACAAATATGTGGTAAGCCCCCTGCAATCTGACTTATCATTACTGTTTATAGTTTAATCTTTGTTTAGAACTTTCATAACAAAAACGTTCAACCACTTAATATAGAATAAGTGAATTTCAATTTGGACAGAAAGCTACTTTGGACTGACTACTGATAAAGGCAAACACATTAAATTTGGCACATTAGAGATGAACAATGGGATTTACAGGTTTATGGTTTCATGCTTATACTGCTTTTAGAGAGCCATCTAGTGGTCAGTGTGATAGCATGCTGAATTGTTACAATAACTGAAATGATAAATACTCTCCCTTTCAACTTCGCAAGAACCATCCACCATCTAGATCAAACTAACTTGCAAGAATAATTGTGAACTTACAAAGTTTGTGAAATGCACTATGATATCTCCTCTTAAATGCTACAAATGAGGCTTTAGAAGATCCACTTTTATTATTCACTGCCATCTTGAGAAGAAAGAAGACTCCCAAAAAAAAATGTTCACAATGGCCATGGGCCAGATCTTCCTACTAAATTAATGGTCATACTACCATCATTCACAGACAAACTGGACAGCAACTTTCAGGAAGTGCAGTTGCATTTTGGGAGGCGATAGCCTAGTGATATTATCACGGGACTGTTAATTCAGAAACCCAGATAACATTCTGGGGACCCGGGTTTGAATCCTGCCACAGCAGATGGTGAATTTGAATTCAATAAAATATCTGGAATTAAGGATCTAATGATGACCATGAATTCATTGTCGATTGTCAGAAAAACCTATCTGGTTCCCTAATGTCCTTTAGGGAAGGAAACTGCCATCCTTACGTGGCCTGGCCTACATGTGACTCCAGACCCACAGTAATGTGGTTGACTCTGAACTGCCCTCTGGGCAATTAGGGATGGACAATGAAAGCTGCCTAGCCAGCGACGTCCTCACCCCGTTAATGAATAAAAAAAACAAAGTTATTGTCTGAGATGCACCGCTCCTCCACAAGTTGTACGGAAACGTCATCTTACTCCCTGGCTCCATTTCCAATTGTACCAAACGCATGAAACTATATTGCAGTGAACTGGTAGATATTGACTAAACTCACCTCAGTTAGGGCATATCTATTCCAGTCTAGGTACTCTCCAGATGAACCGACAAAGATTTATTACGTTAAAATGATCTCACACAAATATAAAATTTCATTTAACTGTTGAAACCCTTTGAATATCAGTTTTCTTTGCTTCTTTTATTTTTCTCTGAGCCCAGTATTTTTCTACCACTATTCTGTACCTGTGTTCCTGATTTAATGTGAATTCAATTATTCTGCAAGGCTCAGACCTTACACCAACTAGTTTGCCTGTTTAATTTCTAAGGAAATACCATTTTTTACCCTGATCAAAGGCCACAGAAGCTATGGTGGACACTGCACCATTTGGATGCCCAGTGATAGCAATTAGTTGTGTAAAACCTCATGAAAAATGCATGAGAATCTGCAATTTTAACAAACAACAGTAAATTCTGGAAAAAAGATCAATGGTGCTGGAAATGCTTGGATCTGGCAACATCTATGGAGGTAAAAAAAAAAATCACGTTTCAAGTTGCATGTGACTGCCCTTCAGAAAAGACATTTGAAGACATCATACACAAGTCAAAATGTTAACTCTGCTCCTCTCACCACAGATGCTGTAAGAAGACCTACTGAACATTTCCAGCACTACCAGCTGGTATTCCAGATTCCCAACAGACAAATTTTGCTTTCGTTACAGTAAATTCTGGTCACATTCTGCCTGGCAATTTGCTCATGTCAAGGCCACACAAACAACAATGACTTAATGATCAGATAATGCTTTTTTTGTGACATTGGTTAAGAGATAAATTTCGGCAAGAGCACAAGTTGAAAAAGTTCCTTTTTGAATCAATACCATGTTACCTATCAGATTCACCCGAGGGCACTGATGGGACCTCTGTTTAGTATTTCATCCAAAAAACAGCAACTTCAACTGCGTAGCAATCTCTCAGTATCACATGCACTGAGGTATCAGCCTATGTCTTAGACCTGAGTCAGAGGTGAACTTGACACTAAATGAGGAATGGCTAACATCTGCTGTCCCACATTCTTGTTCACATTTCCTCATTCATTGGACTGTCACCAGCAACCAATAATGTTTATGGCAGCCCAGTTTCTCCCCTGCTTCCAAACCAAACGTGCTTCTCCACAATGACAAAGAAAGAAAAAAAGTTAAAAGATTCAAATCCATTAATTCTCCCTAAATTACTTGTAATTAAATTTAAAGTTGAATGGTTCCTATTAAAAATTAAGTTACTATAGGTCAGCACTTCATTAAATTTTTAAATTGCAATTGATGCCTACCAATTCAGGGATGGAGGGATTATCATATAAATTGAGATTGAGGAGATCAGGCTTAAAATCTCTAGAGAGTTTTTAAGAATGAAAAGTGATCTAATTATTTCACAAGGCGGATACAGGCAAGATGTTTCTCCTGACTTTTAGGTGTGTATCTGTATATGTCAATGGGTGTATGGGGGAGGGGAAGCGAGAGACAGCGAGAGAAATATTACCGGATCCAGGGGACACAGACTCAGAATAAGAGGTAGGTCATTTAGAACTGAGATGACGAGAAATTTATTCTCCTATAAAGGTGGAAATCTTTGGAATTCTGCGTCCAGGAGGGCTGTAGAGGCTCAATGAGTACAATCTCGATATTACGTATATCAATGGAAATGGATGGGGATTGTGTGGGAAAATGATGATCATGTAGATGATCAGCCATGATTGAGTACAATGGCACAACAGGCTCACTATGCTGACTGGCCTACTCCAGTTCCCACACTCCAAGTGACAAAAATCAGCTTATGGTGACACTATTTGCATTATTATAGTAGATTTAATGTAGTAATTGTCCCAGGTGCTTTACAGGAATGTCAAAAATGACTCCAAGCTACATATGGAAACATTAGAACCCGAAAGGTGACCAAAAGCTTGGTCAATCTAATTAAGAGAGGTAGAGGGGTGGATGGGTTTAAGGTTTAGGCCTAATACCGGAAGTAATTTGCCAATGCCGAGATAACAGTACCTCCACCTCTGCCCTCATATTTGCTCCACATAAAAAGCTGGTTTTATGCATTTAAAGGCTTTATCAATTTGGCCTGATACCGTAAAAGATTTCTGTATACGAACCTGCATGTTTACATGATCTGGCACCAGAATTGGTTCTGAAGAAGGGTCTCTGGACCCAAAACATTAACTCTGTTTTCTCTCCACAAATGCCGAGTTTTCCCTGCAATTTCTGATTTTGTAGCTAATCAACTAAGGTCTCATTCAACATTTGAAAAAGTTTGGAATAAATTGTAACTTCAACCTGCTTCAGTTCTAGTTTGGCCAAATCATTAGTTATGAAGATTAAAATGCTTTTGAAGATTCCTGTTACTATTTCTAGTGGCTAATTCCTGTACCTGCACCCCACACCAATCCCAATTATTGCCTCCTACACCCTCTGCTCCAACAACAAATTTGCATTTTCTTTTGCTGGGACGTAAAAGACCCTGCCTGTTCTGATACGTGACCATACCTGCTGCAAGTGCATTCAAATTAGAAATGTAGGAATGTGTGAAACATGTTATCAATGGCAAACTGGGTAGCAAAATTTACAGTGGCAGTCATTGATCTCATCATTCCAGAAAAGCTTGGGTCAATGCATCAGATGATCTGCTCGTATACACAAAAAAAATTCAGCACCTATAAAATTGAAGACAAATATTTCATGTTTTAGAACAAAAATCACATTTAAGGCTTCTTTAATTAAATGATACAACTTTAACTTTGCATATTTTACGTAAAATAATGTTAATGAAAAATATACTGGAACTGAGACCATTAGGTATCTATCCTGAAGCTGTGAAAGTCAGCTAACCACAGTCCCTTGGGTATATCTCCGAATAGCACAGTTAACTGAAATGACTGATGGCTTTTGTATTGTGATTCACATCAGCTGAAGCATATTTAAGTTGTATATCCCAAAGCTAACACACTATTCCCAGTGTAGTAAAACCACATTCAAGCTTTTAGGTGAAAATATTGGAGGATTAAATCTAAGCTCAGTGGCAAAATGGACCACAATTCAGTACCATCAGCCAGTTCAGACAAAACATTGACCAAGACATTTTTTCCAACACAAGCACTGAAAGCTTTCCATTAGCTTTCACCCAGTGAAAAAGTCCCAGTAATGCTGAACAATTAAAAGAAAAACAAGTGTTTATTTTGCACCACTGTCATATTTATACAGATGGTTATCTGGAGCATTTGGTATCATTTAATTATTATCATTTTAAACATGAATGTACATTCAGAAACGACTGTCAAGTGTAAACTACACTGATCCAGTTAACTGAGAATTAATCAGCATAACGGGTAAGCTCAAAAGCTAAAGTTTGTAGAGCCAAGTAGATAACATTCACTATAAAGAGAATTTCAAAACTGTAAGGTACAAGGAACTGCATATTTTGGAAGTTGTAACTTTTCTGATGAATTTATAAACATTATTTTCCACCCAGTCATGGCTAAAAGCCAAGCAGTGAACCAGACAAATACCAGTGTTACCAAACTACTAGCTGCTTTAAAAACATCTATACAGATGTGTAAAGGCAATCGACACAAAGATATATGAAAATGCTGCTGTTAATTTACAATAAAAGGTTACCTCTAAATCCGGAGAGATTTATGCCAGGAAACTTTCTAAAAAATTCATAAAATCTGTTTCACAGATTAATCGTTCACCCATATGAGTAAGTAGTCAAAATGACAAAAGATTTGTTCTTACAGTTGATTAAAAATTTATACCAAAGCATTCAAGTAAAGTTACTTTCTATGTTCTGATTTAATGAAACATTTGAGCACTAGCTGACTTTATGACGCAGTTACAAGACTCACTGAAGCCTTCACTAATATTTGCCTATGTACACTTCCTTGGGATAGTAAAGCTGAAATAATGTGTCAGATTGAAGCAATATCAAGTTAAAGAAATGCAATGCTGAGGATTCATGAAGTTACCTCATGGCATATTTTGACCTGCAAATATTTAATAAGTACTTCATTGCTGCAGAAGTTCCACTGAGCCAGCAGGCTGAAGGGGAAGCACAGTGCACCTTGTAATAAGATTTTTAAAACATTGTAATTGAATTTGAATTATGTAACTAGGTGTTCTGAAGAATCATTGGACTCAAAACGTTAACTCTGTTTTCTCCCTACAGACACTGTGCTAGCAATTTCTGTTTTTGTTAATTAAGTCTGTCAATGACTTCAACGTTGAAGGAATATTTAAAAAGAAATAAATCATCCCAATTGCCGCCATCTCAATCCCTCAATTAAATTTCAGCTCACTTTAAACTTTCCTCTCAGCTAAAAATTTCCATTCATGCCAACATCTACATAAAATTCCACTGTAACCTTTCCAGTACCACCAAATCCATCCTGTAGAAAACTCAGAATATTCCAGTTGTGGCCAAACTAGTTTTGTATACAGTTCTAGCATAATTACCCCTGCTCTTCACCTTGGCTATTAATTTCTTATTTATTTTTCAAACCTGTTTCATGGAACTTGTCTCCAAAGTTACTCTGTGCCTTTACACTTCTCAAAATGCTAGCATTTATAAAGTACTCCCCTGTCTTGTTTGCCCTTTCCAAATGCATTTTCTTACATTTCTTTGGACCGAATTCTATGTGACAATTTCCTATTTACCTGATCAATTTACTGATATCTTCCCACAGGGTACAGCTTTCTTGCTCACCTTCAACCACACAAGCCAAAATTTTTAATCATTTGCAAAAATCATAATCATCTCCCCTATATTCATTTTTAATTGTTGACACATGCCACAAAAAAAGCAAGGAAACTGAGACTGTTTCTCATGGAACCACGCTACAAATAGCAGAGATTTAAAAAAAATTACATTTGCCACTTGCCCTTAGATTCTATGGGTTCTCAATTTTTCTGAGCAGCCTCACATCAGAAACCTGGTCAAAATCCATGCAAGCTACATTAAACGTATTATTCTTATTGCACCTCCATAAAGTTAGTAAGTCATAACTTCCAAATAATAAATCCATGCTGACTTTTCCCAATTAATCCAAACCTTAAATGACTTAAGAAGAAATCATCCAATGATAATGAGTGTAACTGGCTGAGCCAGTTTTATTGCCCATCCCTAGTTACTCTGGAGAAGCTGGGAGGTAACGAGCTGCTTTTTGGACTGCTTCTATCTGTTTTGTATAGATAAACCACGTTGTGACTAGAGTGGGAGTTCCAGGATTTTAATCCAGGATCACAAACAGTAGCAATATATTTCCAAGTCAGAATGGCGAGTGGCTGGAGGAAATCTTGCAGATGGCAATATTCCCATGTATCCACTGCTCTTGTCTTCTAGATGGCTGTAGATTTGAAGGGTGTTGTCCAAGGAGTTTTAGTGACTTTCTACAGTGCACCTTGCAAATGGTACACATTGTTGCTACTGAGTGGTGAAGGGACTGAATGTTCGTGGGTGTGGTGCCAATCAAGCAGGTTACTTTGTCCCAAATGGTCTCAAGCTTGAGTGTTGTTGGAGCTGCACTTTCCAGGCAAGAGGGGAGTATTCCAATACACTCCTGCCTTGTACCTTATAGATAGTGGACAAGCTTTGAGGTCTCAGGAGGTATGTTACTTGCTGCAGGATTCCTTGCCCATGACCTGATCTTATAATCACAATATTATATGGCTAGTCCAGTTCAGTTTCTGGTCCATGACAATTCCGGATGTTGATAGCACGGTTTCAGTGATGATAACGCCAATTGAATGTCATAGGGCAATGATAATGGGCTTGTCACTTATGTTGCTCGAATGTTCCTTGCCATTAACTAGCCCAAACCCGAATATTGTCTAAGTCTTGCTGCATTTGGACATGAACTGTTTTAGTAACTGAAAAGTCACAAATGGGACTGAACGTTGTACAATCAGCAGACATCGCCACTTCTGACTGTATAACGGAGGAAAAGTCATTGTGAAGCATCTGAAGACAGTTGAACCTCGAACACTACCTTGAAGAACTTCTGCATGGATGAGCTGAGCATTAATGACTGAGCACAACCGTTGCTCTTTGTGCCAGGTACGAATCTAACTAGCAAATAGTTTCCCTCCAGATTTCCATTGACTGCAGTTTTTCTAGGATTCCTTGATACCAGACTCAGTCAAATGCAGCCTTGATATTAAGGGCAGTCACCATTACCTTACCTCATCACCTGTATGCCTTGCTTCAGAATTTATCTCCAACAATTTGTCACCAAAGTTGGGCTGGCTTGTAATTATTTGATCTCCCCTTCATCCCTTTTTAAAAAGGATGATGCTATAGAGACTGCTAATATTGTAAGAAAAAATTAGAAAATTATGATCAGCAGTTTACCCATTTCTTCCCTCGTTTCTTAGTAGCTGGGATACATTTCATCTGGACATTTCATCCACTTTCAAAGATGTTAAATCTGTTAATATTTCCTCTCACACGAGATTATCCCATTCTTTCTCCCTTAACTATAGTATTTGCATTATCCCCTCCTCGGAGAAGACAGATGCAAAGTATTCATTAAGAATCATGCCTATATGTTCTGCCTCCACACAGAACAAGTGTTTTGGAGGACGGGAGAGCATGGCAGGTACAGACTAATAATTGATCATGAAGAAAAAGAAAGAATATCAATGCTGCAAAACTGTCTACAGGCATATACATGCTGTTACATGACCACATTTTCCCAAACACATCATGCAACATGCCATTTCTTCTAATTTCTTGTTGCATTGAGATCAAGACTCATCTCTTTCCAAGGACCTCATAACACAGTTATCTGTTTCTATATCCTTAATTGTAGTGTTCCGGCTTTTTAACAAATGTTTGGACCATACTACTTATGGCCTCTTGATTTAACAAATTCTCATTTGGCCTTTTCAAGAGCCTTTTGCTTTAACTTCTGAACAAAAATAAACTTATTAATACTTACACTGAAAGCAGCACAACTGCAATTAAAGTCCATTCTGGAATTTTGTGAATGATGTTTGTATTAGTTAGCCTGAAAAACAAAGCGAGAGAACAATCAGATAAAAGAGGCAAAGTTAAAAGTAGGGGGAGGCGGAGGCATAGTGGTCCATTGCAGTGTAGTTGACACTTAACCACCCTCTGAATTGCCTTACAAACCACCCAGTTCAGTGCAATTAGGTGCAGGTAATAAATGCTGGCCTTAATAGTGACACCTACACCCAATGAAAAAGTAATTTAAAAGTTGTCACACACCCTTCCTTTATTACATAATTCTTCAACTCATGACTTTTTCACCCCACAATCCCTGGTCCAGAATAGGCACGAGTACCTTTTTCTAGTCAGGTAACTATGCCCCTGCCCATACTGCCCACTAACTAGTTACAGTGCAGATGGACAAAGGCATCTTAGGGTGGACTTTGTTTTTACCTTTGTCACTTTAGTAAAGCAGAGATGAAAATGTTATGTTGTGAAACAATGGATTACCATTGACGATTTACTGAATGCTGTCAAAACACTGTTCAAGTGCCTTCTTCAACACATTTATTACTTTCAAAAAGTAAAGTAAATGGATAGTACCAGAAACCATGGAAAAGAGCAGGAGCTAAGAAGGTGACGGACTAGGGAAAAAAGGGAAGGTTAGACAGCAGGCAAGATTAGAGACCACAGGTGGCACCAGACCAAGTATTAGATTTCCTATGAATGCACGGGAAGATCCCAACGCAGAGAAAGGAGGTGCTGGGGGTGATAGAAGAATGACCATGGCGTCACAATGGGAATGGTCCCTTTGGGATTGGGTATGGAAGGTGTGTTTTTGTGGTGGCATCGTGCTGGAGGTAACAGAAGTGGCAGAGGATGATCCTTTGAATATGGACACTTGGAGTGGAAAGTGACAAGAAGAGATGCCATATTGCAGTTCTGGGAGAAATGGACAGGGGCCAACAGAAGAAGTGCAGAAAATACAGTGGGCACAATTGAGGACCATAGTTGGGAGGAATCTGGAAGACATGCTGATAGCTAGCATCATTGGAACAGATAAAATGCCCTAAGTCTGCTATAGTGTTAGCTGCTGGAGGAATAACATTTCATTTTTGGCACTTTACACATCTCACTCTTCTAAACTCCAGTGGATATGTGTCTAGCCTGCTGAACATTTTGTTATAAGACCACCTCCTCATCCCCCTATTCCAGATATTAGTCTAGTAAACCTTCTCTGGACTGCTTCCAATAAATTTACATCCTCTTTAAAGCCCCTTGAGCTCGTTAAATCAAGCGGGTTTTTTATTCTTTATTCTTTATTCATTCATGTGATGCAGGCATCGCTGGCTACGCAGCATTTATTGCCCATTCCTAATTGCCCAGAGAGTAATTCCACCACTATTTGAATTCAACAAATATCTGGAATTAAGAATCTAATGATGACCACGAATCCATTGCCAATTGTTGGAAAACACATCTGGTTCACTAATGCCCTGTAGGGAAGGAAACTGCCATCCTTACCTGGTCTGGCCTAGATATGTCCCCTGACCCGCAGCAATGTGACTGACTCTTAACTGTTCTCTGGGCAATTAGGGATGGGCAATAAATGCTGCCTAGCCAGCAATGCCCGCATCCCATGAATGAAGAACGAATAAAAAACCCTTCCTTATTTAAGGACCTCGATAGTATGTATAGTACTCCTGTGGTTTCACCATATAACTGAAATATAACCCCCTACTTTTGTATTCAATTCCCTTTGCGATAAGTGATAACATTCTATTAGCTTTCCTAATTACTTGCTATACCTGCATACAAGCCTTTTTCAATTTATATACTAGCACACCCAGATTCCTCCACATCTGAACTCTGCAATCTCTTACCATTTAAAAAAATACTTTTTTTTATTCTACCTAGCAAAGTGAACAATCTCATATTATGCTCCATCTGTCAGATCTTTGCCTGCTCACTTCACCTAGATCCCTTCGCAGCCTCCTATGTCCCCTTAAAATTTACTTGTCTAGCTCTATCATCAGCAAATTTAGCAACAATACCAAGAGCTTCAAAGTCACTTGTGTACTTTGTAAAATATTGAGGTCCCCCCAGCATTGATCCATATGACAGATCACTTGTTACATCTTGTCCAAGAGAAAATGATCCATTTATGCGTACTGTCCTGTTAGCTAGCCGATCTACTATCTGTACCAACACATTAACCCCTTCACCATGAGTTTTTATTTTCCGTATTAACCTTTGATGTATCTTTTGGAAATCCAAGTACTACATCCATTGACCCTCTTTTATCCATAACATATACTATTTCTTCAACCAATACTAAGAAATTGATTTAACATGATTTCCTTTTCAGAAAGCCATGCTGACTCTGATGAATTGCCTTGAACTTATCTGAATTGCTGGCTACAATAATAGCTTCCAACATTTTCCCCAAGACAGACGTTAAGCTTGTTGGCCATAGTTTCCTTCTTTCCTCCTCCCTCTCTTAATTTCCAATTAAATTATGTAGTTCAAAATGAG
The DNA here is from genome assembly GCF_021869965.1 of Rhincodon typus. Taxonomy (NCBI): domain Eukaryota; kingdom Metazoa; phylum Chordata; class Chondrichthyes; order Orectolobiformes; family Rhincodontidae; genus Rhincodon; species Rhincodon typus. The sequence goes on along the minus strand of NC_063341.1, from coordinate 65,533,709 downwards.
CAGTAGGAGTGCTTGTGAAATCTCAACAACTACAACAGGTTGTGGTCCTTCTGGAGACAATGCAGAAGGTAAAAAAGAACAGGGATCAAATTATTTCTCTAAACACATCCTTTTTACTCCCTTTCCTATCTTTATCTTCTTTCTTTAAGTATTAGCGGAAGATGCCTGATTGACTGTGAGGAACAAACTTAGCCCAGTGCTGAGTTGATGACGAAGACTTCTGTCTAAAGCAAGTTGTCAGCAACAGTTAAGTGTTAAATTAAATTTCCAATTTAATTCAGAAACAGAATTTCTTAAATCAGGAAATGATGGAGTGGAGGGAGGGAGAGCGAGAGCGAGAGCCTTGGAGTAACATCACCAGGGAAGTGGTATTGTGAAAATTGAAGCTATGGATTGTCGAGTCCCTGGGTCTTGATGGACTTCATCATGTAATGTTAAAAGAAGTGACTAGTGAGAAAGATGATGGATTGATTCCACTTTTCCAAAATCCCTTTGATTCAAGGAAGGTGGAATTAAATTGGAAGTTTAATTTAACACTCAACTGTTGCTGACAACTTGCTTTAGACAAAAGTCTTCGTCATCAACTCAGCACTGGGTTAAGGTTGTTCCTCACAGTCAATCAGGCATCTTCCACTAATACTTAAAGAAAGAAGATAAAGATAGGAAAGGGAGTAAAAAGGATGTGTTCAGAGAAATAATTTGATCCCTGTTCTTTTTTACCTTCTACGTTCTCTCCAGAAAGACCACAACCTGTTGTACTTGTTGAGATTTCACAAGCACTCCTACTGCTCATTTTGAACTACATATTGATAGGCAAATGCAGATAGGTGGATTAAGCTCCATACTAGCTCATTCTAGGATTGTGGATACTAGCAGTAGGTGAAATAATCTAATCCACATTTATTACCATCACTTGTAGTGCAACTATTGAGCAGTTGTGTGGCATACTGATAGTGTTGCTGCCTCTGGTCCAGAAATTCCACTTTAGAACTTGATAGGGATGGAAGGTGCATTCATAACATGGCCAAAGAGGTTTATTACAAGCTTGTAAGTCATACATTATGCTTGGTGGCATTCAATAAGAGCTGCAGAGTTTCATGACCAGCCATATTGCACAAGGCAACGGCAAATCACTGCAGTGCGCAATGGCGAGCCACTGATATACTTTACCAAGCAAAGTTATGGACAAATCCAATTAAATCCATGGCTACCAATATCCTCTCGTGCATTAGTACCTGAAGTAGGAAGAGGAATGAAGCTGTAAAATAATACACCTGTAAAGAAAATATCCCTTTATGCTGTATGAATTTGGCTTATTCCAATTGCAAAAATTAATCTGTTATTAACAGCAAAACATTTGCCTTTCGCGTGTTAGTATATTTTACAACAATTTTTTTTTGCTTTGTACACTATTATAATGCTAACTTTCAAAACACTTACTTTTCACTCTATATCAAGTGGGTGCACTATCCCTTTGAGAATTTTATAATTGTGGCGGAAAGTGTTTGATTTATATCAATATTATTTATGGAGCCAAGATTTTAAAATAAACGGCATTTTGGAGATAGTTTTTTTTTAACCTTTCAGAGAAGTAACTAGCTCAGATAGCCCTTCCAGATCAGTGATCTAATCCAGTATGCATCACCGAGCAGAAACCCTGGAATGTGAATGCAAAATGATTTTTACTGTGATGGTATATGACAGATGGAGTGAACACTGATGCCCATTACTTTGTTTTTGGCTCAAGATAATCAAGAATTGATTTAGCTACAGAAACACAGAGATTGAAAGTTTCAGGGCAGTTGTGGAGACCAGAGCTGAGAGAGCCTAATTTCTCAGTTTTGAGAGTACTTATGTAAGATGACCACATAGTTCATAGAAAGAACTGAGGAGAATCAGTTAAGCCAAACTTGGAGATCTGCTATGGAGGCGTAATTTCTTCATATTTGAATTTCTGTAACTGATAGTGTGAGAAAAGGAATGTGATTTTGCTTTCCTGCATTTTATAACACAAAACTCAGTTTGAAAGCTGTTTAGATGAAAACCAAAAGAACTGTGGATACTGTAAATCAGGAACAAAAACAGAAGTTGCTGGAAAAGCTCAGCAGGTCTGGCAGCATTTGCAAAGAAAAATCTAAGTTAACGTTTCGGGTCCGGTGACCCTTCCTCAGAACTATTTTTTGTTCTATGTTTAGACAGCTTCATTTGTTATATTTTCCTTTTGGCAATATTCTGTTGTTTAAAAAAAAAAAACTACATTGCATTGAATGACTAGCACATTAACCAAAATTTTTAAAAATATATCAAGTCTGATTTCATTCTGTGACCTAACTTGCCCAGTACTACCCTCAGCTAGGATCATAACATAACATGCATATGCTCCAAAGACTCTTCCTCGCCCATACTCAATTTGACTTATTCTATGACCTCAGAAGTAATAATGAGAGTCCAAGAATGGCAAATCCAGCATGAACATAATTAAAATTTTAAATGTTCCTGGCTTGAGTCATACTTGAATTTGACACTATTTCCATGACATCAAGTGTTTTTGCCTGAAATTTCTAAAATGAGCAGTTGGTCCCAAGCCTAGGGCAAGGTTCCACGGGCAAACATCAAGCCAAACAGATGACGGAATCATTTTGACAGGCAGTTCAAATGTAACATTCTTGCTAATCTGCTGTGAAATACAACGGAAAAACAACAGCTTAAATTCACCTGGGGAACTAGCAAAATACCAATGAAAGCATTTTTATTTTTGTGCGCTACAAGGATCCATTATTGATCAGAGCATTGGGAAGCTTCATTGTCCTATATAAACTAAGGGATGCAGTTATTTATTTAAATTAACTGGGTCTGTTTATATTGACTGCCAACAACCTAACTCCCAGGATATTGCCATCAAGAAGCAGTTTACAAATCAAACAGTGTGAGGAGTTGATTGACTTGTTCAAGTACATTCATATAGATCTCTTGGTGCATTAATATCACCAGGCTGTTCAATGACTATGCAGTCAAGCTTCTCCAAACAGAAACCTTTTGCTCAGTCACCAGTCCCAAAGCAACTGCCTGTCAAGGTGCAATCATCTTCTTATAACTATATTAAAAGGAGGGCTAAAAGCATTGAACTTCTCGGTGTGGCACGTTTATCTATGCAGGAGCAAACAAAGGTCAATCACTTTTAAAGCAAGCTGCACCCGAGGGTCAGATTCTCAGATGAACAAAGTTTTCAGTGCAGGGACAAGTACAATATCACCAATAACAGTGATCCGTTAATTCTAGACTTCAGTTATGGTTAACTGTAATAGCACTAATGTTGTCACCTGAAAAAACAACAAACATTTCTGGAGGAAAAGGGAAGGCCATCATAAAACAGAATCATTATTTGAGATGATGGTAACAGGAGTGACTTGTAATAAGAAGATCATCACAAAATTGTGGTGTCAATGGTAGACATGATGTGGAGGTGCCAGTGTTGGACTGGGGTGGACAAGGTCAGAAGTCAGACGACAACAGGTTATAGTCCAACAGGTTTATTTGAATTCACAAGCTTTCACCTGATGAAGGGGCAAAGCTCCAAAAGCTTGTTATTTCAAATAAACCTGTTGGATTCTCACCGGGTGTCATCTGACTTCTGACCTTATCACAAAATTGCATTAACTATCATTTCAACTGTCAAGACGTTTGCACGTGGGGGGAAACCTCAATTTAAACTTGCTTTCATTAGTTAGCTTTTCATAAATGTTTTTAAACCAATGATGTTAAGTAACACAAAATGCCAAGATGTTTCCCATTCTTCAGAAAAAGATAACTCATTTATAGAATGATATTGACTTGAGCAGTATTATCAGCTGGGTTCCTAATACCACACACACACTTCTGCAACTCTTCCTCACCTATACTGAACTGGTCACAAGACCACTCAGGACTTTATGGCTTATTTCAGTTCTTTCAAACAGATATCTAGTTGAGTCCTATTCAGTTGCTCTGATTCATAACATTGCACTTTTTTGCCTTTAAGTATTATCAAATTCCTTACCATCACCCAGCTCCATTTCAATATCACCTTTCTTGGCCCTTTCACTATCTCTTAATTGACCCAGTACTTTTCCAATATCCAGTACTAGATGAGCTGAAACTCCATCAACTAATTATTGGGAACACCACAGTCCATTTTTGGCAACTGTCGTAACCTTTGCTCCCAAGCCACCAATTCCATCTCTTGCCCTGGCAACTGTCTGAGGCCCAACGTAAGTGTTCAAAACCTTGGTGTCATAACCTAGGGACAAGCTTCCAATTATTTACTCATGCCATCATTAAGACCATCTTCTTGCAGCTTTCTAACAGTGCCCAACTTCATCCCAGCCGGAGCTTATCAGCCTGAGCTGAAATATGCATCCATCCTTTGGTTATCTTGAGACTTTGTTATTTTAATGCACTGCTCTATGGCCCTACAGATTTCATAGGCTTCAGCTGATTTGAACATTTGCTGCCTGAACCACACTTCAAGTTCACCTAACACCCTTATGCTCACTAACCCATTTAAGCAAAGTTTGATTTTAAAATTCTCAGGCTTGATTCCAAAACCCTTCATGGTTCACTAAATTTAAAACTTTAAACACAGTATTTTGATTGAACACTGATTCAAATAATCACACTGCTATGAACATAAGAATTAGGGTGAGTTGGCACGCCCCTGGCCTACTCCGCTATACAACAAGATCATGACTATTTTACTGTGGTCTCAACTTCACATTTCTGCCTAGCTCCAATAACCCTCAACTGCCTTGATAGCCACAAATCTATCTAGCTGTGCCTTAAAATTATTCAATAACATGTTTTAACAAAATAATGCCTTTAATATACTTAAGCCAAAAATAAGCCAGTACAGATTTCCTCAAAGAACGAGATCAGATGCTGGAGTGTTCATTTACTCATGTGAATACGTAGAAACTTAAATGGGCAAGCCACATTAATACACTGGTTACAACAGATCAGGGGCTCATTTTGTAGAAAGTAACTAATTCCCTACAAATCAGGCGTGTGATGGAGTACATTCCATTTCTCTGGAGGTTGAAGCTCCACCAACAGTTGAGAAGCTTGACACTACCCAGGACAAAGCAGCATGATTGATCTACATCCTATTCTCCGCTTAAACTATTCACCTTCTTCATCCCCAACTGCCATGTTGCAGTAAATTATACCTACAAAAGGCACTGCAGCAACTCACTAAGACCTTTGATTGCACCTTCTAAATCCATTACATCTACTCACTAGAAGGACAAGGGCAAAGGTACAAGGAAACACAAACACCTGCAAATTACCCTCCATGCATCATTTTGACACAAAAACCTATTGCCATTAGGTCAAAACCCCGAAACACGCCACCTAACAGCACGCTGGGCATTCTAATACTACAATGATTGTTGCAGTTTAAGATGGTGCTCACCACCAGCTTCTCAAGGGCAATTAATGCTGACCTTGCCAGCTTATATCTCATGAGCAAGTAACAAAAAACAATGTAGTTTTGATGTTGTAGCAACAAAATAAAAAAGTAATTGTTAAAATGCTACAAAGAACAAAACAGCATAGGAACAGGCCCTTTGGCTCACCATGATGCCATTCTAACTAAAAACATTTTTGCCGCTATGTGGTCCCTATCCCTCTACTTATGCCTATTCATCTATCAGTCAAGCAACCTTTTAAATATTACTATTGAATCTGCTTCTACAACCTCATACGGCAGCACATTACAAGCATTTACCAACCTCTGGAAAAAAAAAACCTGCCTTTCACATCTCCTTTAAACTTATCCCCTTTCACTTTAAGCCTATGTTCCCTAGTAATTGACATTTCTACCCTGGGACAAAGACGGATTATCCAATCTACCCACACCTCTCAATTTTGTAAACTTCTATTAGGTCACCCCTCAGCCTCCGACTTTCACGTGAAAACAATCCAAGTTTGTCCGATCGCTCCTCATAGCTAATACCCTCCAAGCCACGTAACATCCTGGTAAATCTCTTCTGCACCCTCTCCAAAGCCTCTAAATCCTTTTAGTATTTTGGTGACCAGAACTGTACACAATATTAAAAATGTGACCTAACTAAAGCTCTATACTGCTGCAATGGGAGTTCCCAATTTTAACATTGTGGCCCGACCGATGAAGGCAAGTACGTCATATGCCTTTTTGACCATCTTATCCCCTTGTGTTGCCACTTTCAGGGAACTGTGGACCTGTATGCCTAGATCCCTCTGTATGTTAATGCTTTTTATGGGTTCTGCCATTTACCGTATTCTTCCTGCCTGCATTAGACCTTCCAACGTGCATCACCTCACAAATGAAGGATCTGTTTCTGCGCTGTATAATTCTATGACTATGTCCAGATTAAATTCCATCTGCCATTTCTTTTCACCTTCTGTATCAGCCTGCCAGGATACATATTAACTGCATATAAATTAGGTTATGAAATAATTAGGATAGGACTAGTGCATGAAACCAACTGCATTCAATTTTAGGTGGTCATGTTAGTCATTGCATTATAAGTCACATTTTTTACTTTCACAATTGAGAAGAAAATGGACTGGAATAAGTAAGTTATTTTTCACAGAGATAGCAATCACCACCTAAAATAGACATGCAGAAAGAGTGATGGGGGCAGGAACTGCAACATTTAAAAATCATCTCCTCCTGCTCCTCCTCCCTCCACCCCAGCCAAAAAGAAAGACTGTTTTGGGAGCAAGAACTAATAGGAGGTCAAACGGTTTTCCTAATTACCAGTCATCTTGTGATGACTTCAAGGATATGCATCCATGTGTTTGCACATAGGAGAGAGAAGCATGACAGGAGAGGGAGAAGTTTATAGTCAATGACAGCTGGGAGATGGGGTGTATGGAACTGATGAAAATGAGGAGTTGTGGGGTCAAAATAAAGAGGCCCCTGCTTAATGCATGGAGATGCAAGCACACATACAATTTGTGATGTGAATCACTAACCTGAATGTTTTTACAAGAGAATTTAGTTCGCAGGATACATCAGACATGCCAAGTTGTAGTGATCCCAATAACTCCGGTAAACTAGAAATGAAAAACAATTAATCTTATACAATTGTCAAATCTTTTGACCGTTCTGTTTGGGAGATCCAGATTAATGAAGCTTATTTTACTGCAGCACATGACATTCTTCTACTTTGGGATGGATATGCAAAACATTGGCCAGGCCATCTACTTTAAACAAAAACAGGAACATCAACGTTCTCCCAATGTTATTTCAAAAATTGTGACCAACTTCAATCTGTCTGGGAATGCTGCAAAATTAATAAATATTCATTTCAATTATTTCCTGTTCAGTTTTGGGCATTTTCTAGTTGTGACTGAATGCAGGCAACTGAAAAGAAAGCAAACTTTGAATATTAGAATTTAATTTCTTTCCAGGATGTGGTTTGCTGAGCACATTGCATTGCTTTGTGCATTGTCACCCTAAAAGAATCTATAAGTACCATCATCAAAAAAAAATACAAGCAACTGCTGTTGGTTACTACATTCAGACTAAAGGAATGATGAGACAGTAAGACAGTTAATTATTGTTATGATCTCTGGACATTAGAAGGCAGTTATATTTTAAACTAACTTCATTAATACAAGGTGAAATAGAATAGTTTGGAGAAGAGTGAAAACCTTAAAAATCTTACCTGACACAAAATCTTTGTGACCTGGTTGTCACAGACAACCATAAGAAATAGAACAGGAGTAGATCATTTGATCACTCAAGCCTGCTCCACCATTTAATAGACTCATGGCTGATCCCACATTCCTCACATCTACTTTCCTGTTTTTTCCCCATAACTCTTGATTCCCCTACTGATCAAGATTCCACCTTTGGAACTCCTTACCTTGAGGCTCATATTCCGCCTTGACAGCCTACAACCCAATGGTCTCAATGTGGACTTTACCAGTTTCAAATTCTCCCCAACCCCGGCCTCATCCCATGGCCAACCCTCCCTCTCATACCCACCTCCTTGATCTGACACAACATGTCCATCTTCTCTCCCACCTATCCTCTCCTCCCACCTCACTGACCAATCCACAACTCTGCCTACCTGCACTCACCTATCACCATCCCACCTAACTTTCCCAGCCCCACCCCTCTTCCCTATTTATTTCAGAGCTCCCTTCCCCCTCCCCCATTTCTGAAAAAGGGTCCCAACCCAAAACGTCAACTTTCCTGCTCCGATCCTCCAGCTCCACACTGTTACACCTGAGAGTTATCTTTGTGTTTCATGCACAAGTACCCCAAGTCCCTTTGTGTTAGCTTTCTGCTATTTTCTCCATTTAACTAGTTCCCAGTATTTTGTTCTTCCTTCCAAAATGAACAACTTCATATTTCTCCACATTGTTGTCCGTTTGCCAACTTTTTACCCACTTGCTTAACCTATCAATATCTCTCTGTAAACTGTTTGTATCCCTCAAGCAACCTGTCTTTCCATCTCTTTCATCTGCTAATTTCACTAGAGTACATTCACTTCCTTCCTCCAAGTCATCAATATATATTGTAAACAGTTACAGTTCCAGCACTGATCTGTGGAACCCCACTGGTTACAGTTTACTTACCTGAAAAACAATTTTTATTCCCACTTGCTGTTTCCTGTCCATTAGCCAATTCTTTATCCATTCCAATATACCACCTCTAATACTGTGGGCTCTTATCTTATGACTTGACCTATTGTGAGGTACCTTATCAAACACCTTCTTAGAGTCCAAATATAGCACATCTACTGGTTTCCCTGTAATTCCTCTGGTCGAGACTTCCTCAAAAAACTCTAATAAGTTAGTCAGGCACAATTTCCCTTTCCTGAAGCCGTGCTGACTCTGCTTGATTAGGTGATGATTTTCCAAATGTTCTGCTTTTACTTTCTTAAATTATTGATTTCAATACCTTTCCAACAATATATGTTAGACTAATAAGCTTATTGATAGCTGCTTTTTGCCTCCCTCCCTTTTTGAATATGGGCGTCACATTAGGAGTTTTCCAATCCTTTCGTGCTTCTCCAGAATTTAATATTTTTGAAAAATTACAACCAATGCATCGACCATCTCTGTAGCTACCATTTAAGATCTTAGTTTGCAAGCCATCAGGGCCAGGGGACTTTTCTGCCTTTAGCCCCATTAATTTGTCTAATACTACTAATACTTCCTCCTTGTATTCTTCAATGTTAATGTAATGTTCAAAGTATCTTCAACTATAAAGACGGATGTGATATACCTGTTTAACTCCTCTGCTACTTGCAAGTTCCAAACCTGTTTCCCCAAATTCATCTTTTTAGGGGTCTATGTTCACTTCAAACTGTCTTTTCCTTTTTATATGCATAAAGAAAGGAACTCTTATTGTCAATTTTTATATCCCTTGCAAGTTTGCCCTCAATTTATTTTCTCTCATTTTATTATCTTTTTAGACTTCCTTTGAAAAAAAAAAGGTTCGGGTCAAAACTCATTGAAAGTAAAAGTGCAGGCTTTAAACCCTGGATATAAAGAGGAGACAGCTGATCTCGCTGCACTGACACTCAAAGTGTCAGTCAGGCAGAAAGATTTGGGAAAACTGAGCAAAAACCAGTGATTCCATGCCAAGCAGGGGGGAAAAAAAAGGACTGTTTTTGTGTTAACCACCAAGCAGTGTTCTAATGAGTTTAGATTCCCTGTTTGAAGAGGCAAGTGAAGATTTAAAGAGTAAGTCCATCTGATTGTGTTGGGAGGATTAAAGGAGGGGATTTAGTTTTGAAAGTACTCCGGACAATCTTCTGGGTGAGGCAGGAAAAGAGAGCCCATTAAAAATTGCTGGGAGCACTTCTGGACTTTATCAGAAAGCTACATATATGAGAGTATGGAGTCACACATAAGCAAGGCATGGGGCTTGTGGTTGGGTTAATGGGGAAAATACCATTTCTGTAGTTTAGTGCATTTCTTGCTCACTGAGTAATGTTTAATTGATGTCGACTTTAGTTTCTTGTCAAAGTAAGTGTCTTAAAATGTGAAATATTTCCTAATGATTTCAGTTGGTTGCTGGGAAAGTCATACCTCATTTTAAATTTGGGCATTACACTGGGGTAATTTCCACTTGGGTGAAACTGTTAAAAAATTGTGGTCTCTTCAATGTTTCTGCTCAAATCTCAATCACTAGATGCAAAATTGTCTAGTAACTAGTGCAATTAGATGGTGTGATAGAAGTTAGTTTGTTTTGAAACATGCTTTATACATATTTTAAAAAATGGCGGTATAATTTAAGAATGGTAACCATGTATCGTTTCATGAATACAGTTGAAAACGAGTTTATCACAAAAGAAACAACCACTTTTACCATATTCACTACTGGCAAACAATCCAAATTTAAATGACTAAAAAGTCTTAAAATTTAAGAATCCAATTTCCTAGATATATTGGGTGTTGCAGTGACTTGAAATAAAAGTACTTTTAAAAATTTTATTAGTGGTCTTGCATCAAAAGGAATAACTTACTTTTTAGAGCCTACTCAAAGGCATGCAAATGCTAGAATACTGGTAATTCCCAATGGAGATTAACTTGTCCTGGCCTATGACCAGCCTTGCAGTCAGGTTTTGCTTCTAATGTAATGTTAATTTAAACTAGAACAGTAAAACTGAATGTGATTCATATTTCTGCAATGTTAAAACAAGTCAAGTTGCCATAGTCACAGAAGGCCATACGACTGCTCTCTCATTACAGACCCAACTGGTGGCGAGTTTAACCTGAAGTTCAGCATGGTTCAAGCAATGAACAAAGTTGAGATGGCTGGGCCTTCATGGTAATCTCAGCCAGTACAGAAATTGAGCCTATGCTGTTGGTGTCACTCTGCATCGCATCCAACCAACTGAGCTAACCAAAGACCCCCATTCTGCAATGTAACTTGCTTGGAGAAAGATGTGTAAAATTTCATTATTGTTTAAGTCAATTATGCTAACTTCTGCCTAATTAGTCCAAAAATCAGCACAAACAAGCAGCAACTCCAAGTTATTGTGTTTTGCACAGAGGAAAAACTACGAATTCCAGGAGAGTTAAGACAAAAAAAAACAAAATTTAAAGTTAACATCTGTTGCAGGAAAGATCTGTTTAAGATCAACACATTTGGAAGACAACCATTTTTGATTGAAAATAAAGTGTGGCTTGGAAGTAGAAAAATCTGAGACAATAAACAGAAAGGGCTCTCTATCCTTTTCATTCTCTTTGTATAAAATGTTTTATTAAATGGCATAAAAATGCATACTTATACTAGTACATATAAATGCTACCATATTGTACAATGTCCCTATGAAAACACCAGTCGAGTGATGGAATTTCACCTTGAAAATTTAAACATGCAAACTCAAATGGAAAGCTGAAGAGATAAAAATGTTTCAAGTGTCATTTGTTTTTGTATTTTCATTACTATGGCCCTTGCTATATCATTTTTCTTCCAAAAATTAATTGGCCAAGAATACAAGATTAGAAATCAGCTTGAAAGTTATTTATAGTAACTGCTAACTGAGAAGATAAACCAAGGAGATCACGGGATCTAGGTGGCTAATAATAATCACCTGTTAATAGAACTATACTTACACTTTGTGAAGTCTATCCAGCACAATCTGTTTGCGGATCTGTTGCTGTGCAGCAAAATCCAACAATGGAAGAACTGGATCCTCCCCTTCATTTCCCTAAATTCCAAATAAAGATACTCTTTACACCAAGTTAATTCAACACTTATAAGGCTGAAGGTTTGGCAATATAGTAATTCATACATTCCCTTGTACCTTTGGAAAGGGAGCTCAAATTAGGCCTAGATAAATGGAACAAATGAAAAAAGCCTACAGAAGGAATACTATCTTCAAAGTTTTTACAGATACTTATTCCTATTACTCAAAATTTGAGCCTACTCAAAATTAGGATTCGGTGTTTAACATCAGAAAAATTTGTTACAGTCAAATGTGTTATTGTACCACAAATAGGAACAGTTGTTGCAAACATTTAGTTCATAACTTGTATGTTTTAGAATATAACTTTTAGCTTTAGAAGTGTATATGAATGTAGATAAATGGGGACATCTGACGGAGAAACTGGAATGCACAACTCTAAATGCAGTTCAAACAAG
>NC_063341.1:65499370-65521179 GCF_021869965.1 Rhincodon typus | reverse complement strand
AGGGTCTAGGCCCGAAACGTCAGCCTTCCTGCTCCTCTGGTGCTGCTTGGCCTGCTGTGTTCATCCAGCTCTACACCTTGTTATCTCAGATTCTCCAGCATCTGCAGTTCCTACTATCTCTAAAAGTTAATCTGTATTTATCTTCAAGGCCAGAATTAGAAAAGTAAACAATGAACAACAGATGACTCATTTGGAGTGTTTGCTGGAGCCTCGGTGTCTATCATTTGCACAAAAACGCTGAAGCTAACAATTGTGAGAAAGGTGGTTGTAAAACTCCATTAGAGATATCAATTATTCATACAGATTTCGAAAGCAAAAGGTTGTATTGAAGGCAAAACGTTTGGTTTGCATTTCTGTCTGAAGCCATCCCAAAATGCTCCCCCAACGAAACTTTGATCATCTGGCCAGGCTTATTCCCCATTACAAGGTCCAGTGCCAGCCCCTTCCCTCGTTGGAGTATCTACATATGTTTCAAGAAACCCTCCAAGATGCACCTAACAACTTCTGCCCCATCTAAGCCCCTAGCACTAATGGAAGTTCCAGTCAATATTGGGGATGTTAAAATCACCCACTATAACAATGCTGCTGTTTTTATATCTTTCCATGATCTGCTTACACATCTGTTCCTCTATCTCCCGCTGGCTATTGGGAGACATATTATAACCTCATCATAGAGATCGTACCTTTCTTATTCTTAAATTCTACCCATTTGGCCTCGCTGGATAAGCTCTCCAAAATGACCTCTCTTAGTGCAGCTGTGACATTCTTAATGTGACTCCTTAATGAGTAATGCAACTCCTTCATATCTTTTACCTCCCTCTCTATCACACCTGAAACATCTAAACCCTGGAAGTTGAGCTGCCAGTCCCAACCTTCTCACAATCAAGTTTCTGTAATGGCTATCAAATTGTAGTTCCATGTGTTAATCCAGGTTCTAAACTCATCTGCCTTACCTGTTATACACCTTGAATTAGTCACACCTGCCTTGGAATCCTGACGATTCACACATCTGAAGCCCTTCTTCCTGCATCAGTCCTTTAGTCAAATATTCAACTGCTATATCTTCCTGTTTCTGGCCTTACTGGCACGTGGCACAGGGAGTAATCCCAAGATTACAACCCTAGAGGTCCTGCTTTTCTAACTCCCTAAATTCACTTTGCAAGACCTTATCTCTCTTCCTGCCAAAGTCGTTAGACCATTTTAGTACTACCACCTCTGGCTACTCAGTCTACCCTTTCAGAATGTCCTGTGCCTGCTCAGAGACATACGTGACCCTGGCACTAGGGAGGCAACGTACCATCCTGGAGTCTCGCTTGCAGCCACAGAAACGCTGATGAGTGCTCCTGACGCTAGAGTTCCCTATTGCTATCGATCACCTACACTTTAACATTCCCTAATGTACAACAACCAACTGCGGCGCCGCTGAGCTGGCTGTTGTTGTTGCTCCCCCGAGAGGCCATTGCTCTGCCACAGTATCCAAACAGTATACTCATTTGATAGGGAAATAGCCACAGGGGACTCCTGCACCGCCCACCTTACCTTTCCTGACTGTCACCAATTTATCTGGCTGAACTTTTAGTGTGACCACATCCCTGAAACATCTATCTATAAAACTTTATCCCTCCTGCATGCTCCTCAGTGAGTCCAGTTGCTTCTCCAACTGACCCATGCAGTCTGAGAGGAACTGCAGGTGGTTACACTTCCTGCAGACATAGTTTTCAGGAACATTTGACTTCTTCCTGGTCTCCCACAACTCGCAGAAGCAGCATTCCAATCCACTAACTGCCATTACCACCCAACTAGCAGTACGAGACTATTTGGTAGCATGGAGTTAAAGCGGGTACATCATTTTGGGTGGGGGCATGTATAGCACAAGGCAGTAATTAAGGAATAAGTAGAAACTGCTAGACTACCACTACAGGCAGCAGTGATAAAGCTTAAAGCACATTAGAAGGGAACAAATAGCATTCAAATAGATACCATAGGGAGATGAGGCAGGCACATAAGAAGCAACAATCAGTAGTAATTGGGTTGGAGAAAGTAAACACGGTAGATTTACACAGTCATACGAAGAGGAATGAATGAACAAACAATGTTAAAGAGAAGGTTCACCAATTCATCTCGGAGATAACTCCGTGCGAGTTGATGGCAGGCAGGATAATGAGATTGCCAGGCAATGTCAAGACTAGTAGCAAGGAAGTAGGAGCCCAAGCAAAAGAGTTAAATGATTTTTGAGAAAGCCATGCAAGCAGCCACACAGACTGGGATAAGAAATTCAGAATCAGCTGATCAAACATGACAGGGGAAATGGAACAGGCAGGAATAGAACAGATTGAGGTACCCAATGTAGTAGATAAAATCATGGTAAAGGCTGCACCAGAGGATCTAGGATTCATGCCACAATAGACAAGTCATTATGAAGTGAAGATAATTAGCAATACATGCCCCAATACTGACATGGAAGGAAAACATCATTGGAAGCACTGGTCATTACTGGAGTACAGTAAATTCTCTATATCCACGAGATCATGACTCATGAATTTGCCTATCCATGCCAAAAAGTAGCAACAAAATTCAACGTCCATGGGCAAACTTGGGTATCTGTGATTTTCAAACCTATTTGTAATTTGTATCTTTAATGAGCTCTGCATTCATGAATTTCATCATTTGCAGGTGTTCTCAGAAACAGAACCCTTTACAGAGGAACAATTGTAAGTCACTTACTGATTTGTATTTTTCAAAATAATTAGTCACGGGAGTTTCAATCAACGTTTCAGTAAGTATTAAAATATACAAACCTATAAACAGAAATATCTTTAAAAAGCACAAAAATAAAGAGTCGACACATCATTAGAGACAAAAAAAACTGCAGATGCTGGAATCCAAGGTAGACAAACAGGAGGCTGGAAGAACACAGCAGGCCAGGCAGGACCTGGAGGAAAGGAGCAGTCAACGTTTCGGGTATTATCCTTCTTCAGGACAGTTACACATCACTAACTGTTTTGCACACAGTATACTTATTCTTCTCTACTTACTTAAGCACCTGATTTAAAGCACCCATGTTGCAGTCCTTCCTTGGCCATGCAAAATAAGTAAAAGGTGAAGTCACCATAGTCAAACCAGACCAGACCATACACCTGCTGTTGCATTAGAAAGACAACTGGTGACAGTTTAACCCAAAGGTCACCATATCTCAGGCAAGGGGAGAGGTCAAGAAGGAGAGTGCTTCATGGTAACCCCAGCTGGTGCGGGAATTGAATCCACTGGCATCACTTTGCATCAACAGCCATCCAGCCAACTGTTGGGTTTAAACGTATTTTTAGTTTTCCAGGGCTGCGTGCAAATTTTAGGTTCTAATCTTTGTGTTCAACTTTAAATTGAGAAGAATCGCCTATAAATAAGACTTTGAAGTATAGGATTAGGGGTAGAGAATTTGAAAAATTGGCTACAAAATCAGAAAATCAGTCCTTTTGTTCTCAATGTATGGATCATATCTCCTGTGGTCAAACAGAAAAAAGCAAGATTTTAAGGTTTGATGCCTGATCTTCAGTACTGCCTAATTTCAGGGGTTGATTAACTCAGTTGGCTAGGCAGCTGAATTGCAATGCAGAGTCAAATCATCAGCGTGGGTTTAATTCTTTCAATGGCTGAGGCTTCCATGAAGGACTCTCCTCCTCAACCTCGCCCCTCACCCAAGGTGAGGTAATGCTCAGGTTAAACCACCACCAGTCATTTCTCTCAAACCAGAGAGCAGCCCTAGGATGCTGTAAGACTATGGCGCCTTTTATCTTTTTAACCTGATTTCAATTGTGGTCACAGCAAATACTTTTCTCTATACCTCAGACCCTCTGGTCAGGAAGGAGAGAAGATGACCAGTTCTTCTTCCCACTAATTATCTAGAAACCCTTGCTGAAAATGTTTGTACATGTCAACTTAGGGTAGTTTTAAAACTAGTCTATCACACCCCCTATGGTCAAAGTGTTCACTTTGGATTCAGATTAAAGTGGTATTGTGGAACTGTTGCCCAGTGAGGACTGAAAATGCAAGTGGAGTGGAGGAGAGCAGTAATATATAGGAGAAAAAGGGAAATACGACTGTGGCATCAGATAAGAGTCCTCTTTAACTACCAGCTTAGATTGAACTACTCCAAAAACATAACTATGGCAGCAATCAAGATGATTGCAAGTAGTTACCAGATTTATCACTTCTACTCATCCTCTTATATCCTTTATATTGTTAAAGAAGTCCCTAGAGCCATAAAATTAAAAGTTACAAAACCTTCAATAAGGCTGCTACACAAGAATATAGCAAATATTTCAACCCAAGTTATAGAAAGTCATTCTCTGATATTGAGCATGATTTCATGCTATATCATTCAATAATGTTACTTAAAAACTGTGTTAGAGTGCATGACTTACCTGCGCATAATTTACAGATTGATAATTTTCATCACAATTACGTTCAATGTCGTCAGGCAACACATACTGCCCCTTATAAAACTCTCTGACCTTCAGATGAAGAAATTCAGATTCCTGTTTTAGTTGTTCAAAATTTGGTAATGGTCTTGCAGTGGTTTCTGACCTTCCAACTTGTACACCTTTGGTCAAGTCATTGTCTCCAGCATTTTCATTAGGGTTGGTAATTTCAACCACTTCCAGACTGTCCAAGTCATCTTCATCAAGTTCTTCTTGCTCAGTTACACAAGATGTTAGACTTGGCCATTTTGGTGACTGTTTTGTGTACTTCGAATTGGAACCATAAAGAAATCTTGATGTTTCTTCTGTCCTCCATTCATTTAGTGTTTGTCTTAGCAATCCTAGCACATTATTTTTACCTGACAGGTCAACACCTGAACTAGAATGGCTCAACAGTTTTGATTTTGCTACCAGCATCTTCAGTGATGCAGCACCCTTCTTGCTTAAGCACTGCGTTGTAAAGTTTTTAATTCCAACAATGTTTTCATTTTCTTTCAATGTTGTCATCAGAGTCAAGTTTTGCTCTGATGTTAGGGAGCACTTTTCTTCTGGCACAAAGATTGATTGTTCACTTTTTCCACTTCGGGATGGCCTAGAACTTGATGTCTCAGTATTCTTAACATGGCATTTCTTCAACTTTTGTACAACATTGTCTACTTTATAATCCATTTCTGAATGTTTTGGCACCGGTACTATTTTCTTAGGTTTTGTATCTGGTTGCTTTTTTTTGAGCGGTTTCTGTGTTGAAGCTTTTAAACTACACTTTTTTCCCAAAATTATGTTGGAAACAAACTCTTGGTCAGAGTCATCACTGCTATTGCTTTCACTTGAGGAGGCAGACACATCCTGATCTTCCAAAAAGAGAGGATTATCAATATCTGACACATGGATGCTTGAACTTTGAAGGTGCACTTCTTCACCAGCGCTACCTCTACAAGTCAAGGATAAAATATTATAAACAATGACAGAAAATTAGTTTCACGCTGAGAGCCATTAAAAAACTCTGGTCGCACTTTTGTTGTGATAAAATTAGGAACTTAACATTAGCCACTGCTTTAAATAAACAGGCAGAATGTTTTGGATATGTCAGTGGCCTGGATTTTCCAATAACCAGACAGCCGTTTCTGCAGCACAGCTGAAAATTCCATGTTGGGTTAGGGTCAGGGTCTATTCTGCCAATTTTTTCAGGAGATTTGGGCTTTGATCTTGTATTTAATTCCCTGAAGCTGCCTGAATGTCACAAATGTGAGAGATAAAATCACAATGTGTATATGTTCATCATTTGGTAGAAATATAATTTTTAACTTTTAAAAAAGTGCTGAGATCTTTAAAGAAGCTACTGCTTACAAAAGTTGACCTTGAGATGGTGCATTTGTCTGTATATTTTGCTAAAAATAAAACTGTCCATTTCAGAGGTGGACACCATGGATTTGGAGTGCATTATTTCCCCCTCTAACTCCATTTTAATTTAATCTCCTCCCTTTTTCTCTACCCTTTCTTTTTGTTATTGCTGTACTCACCTGCGTTTGGCAGTGTTTGTTAAAATAGCAATTTTGTGGTGTCATGGGTGATTTGGGTGGAGGTTGTTTAAAAAAAAAGCCAATCTCTAGGGCTTTTATGGTATAGTGGTGGTTCTCCACCCTGGAGTGTGCACCCAGGTTCAAATCCCACCTGCTCCCACATCTAAATACGTTGATTTAAAAAAAAAGAGCTGGGTTTCTCCTGGTTAAAGCAGCCACCCACAGGTCAAGGCAGCAGAGGTCATAGTTTTTGACTGCCTGCCCCTCTTTTACGGCTACATTTGTGTAAAAATCTCTGAATGGGTTGATTAGAAAATTATCCAAGCGCTGAATTCTTGTGCTATTGGACTACAGTGGTCCCTAACTCTGGATTAGAAGTCCTGGGTTCACATCCTACCTGCTTCAGAGATGTCTAATAATATCTGAGCAGGCTGATTAAAAAAAAATCTAACATCCGAGTTCTTTATATTGCCCCTGGTAGGATGAGGAGCTTGGACTATCTGCCAGTGCACTCAAGGCATCTTGGGGGCCGGAGTGTATTATTGACAGCTGGATAGCTCTTTTGGTAGCCGGTACAGACACAACAAGTCAATGGCCTCCTTCTGTGCTGTAAAATTCTGTGATTCTATCTTTTCCTCCTACTTCATTTTAATTTAGTCCACTCACTTTGTGTGCGAGAGCACACGAGGGAGATAAAGAACAATTGAGAGACTTTGAATGAAAGTGCTAGCTCTGATCAGGTGTAACGATAGCTGTAATAACAGTGATGCTGTGTTTCTGCACGTGCACAAGATGAGCTTCACCTAACATGACACTGCCTATACACACCGCCTTTACAAAATGGAAAAATGGAAAGTTTATCTTTAGCTAAATATATATAGACAAATGCGCCATCTCCTGGTAAATTTTTGTAAGCACTGGTCTCTTTAAAAGATCTTAGTACTTCCCTAAAAATTTAAAAATTACTTTTCTATCAAATTAACATAAACACATTCTGATTTTATCTATTGCATTTGTGGCATAAGGCATCTTCAGGGGATTAAATACAAGATCAAAGCCCAAATCTCCTGAAAATAGGCGGCAGCATATTTAACTGGCATTGACTAATTTTAAAAGATAGTCAATACAAATTGCTATCGCCAAGTATTTTCATCATATCATTTAGTCAGTATGGAGATAAGTTATTGGTTGATAATTCACTGTCACATAACTTGACTGGAGAATGTGCGTAACGCAAGATCATTTCTCAGAGGTTTCCTCAAATTTATTATGTGCTAAAAACAAAATTAGTATTGTACTTCACAAAACATCAATTAAAACATTGTGCATACCTTTGTTCCTTTAACAACCAGCATACTGAAGATCTATAAAACAGAAGATACGATTTTCCATACATTAAAATTCACATAGATTTTTCCAATTTCTCCCATCAATTAAACTTGAATCTCTCCATTAATTGGATGACTGCCCAAACCTATCTTAGAAGAGGCTTTCATTCCCTTAGTTAAGGATGGATTTCAACCAAAAGGAAAAAGAGCACGGAGATAACCCGAGCCTCAGTGAGCCACCCATATTGTCTCTTTTTATTGGCTAGGTGAAAAAGGTTTTAAAAATTCACAATTATTTTGAGAAAAAGCTAAATTTGAAATGCAAATTAATTATGATGCCATTGTTACACTTCCTTATAATTAGCATTGAAAGTTCAATGAAAACAATTCATATTGCAAGAACAAATCATAAATTTAGAACAAATACTTCACCTTCCTTGATCCCGTGACCATAATGGGCTCTTTGGAACCTGAGCTTCTAAATATTTGGAAGCTTTGTAACAAAAATTGCTGCAAAAACACTTAAAATAATTGATTGTAATTAGTGTTTGTATTTATAGAAATTACCTTTTCTTCAATGTAAATATATGAGTAGACCTTTTTTAAACTTTAGGACATTTTTCTTTTAAGCTGTGCCCTTCCCCAGGTCCCCATGATCATAACTTAACATAACATGGCATAACAGCCACTAAATCTCAGCTTGTACCTTGTCCAAAATCAAGTACATTATTGGACTGCTGACAGCTGCAGAGCCTAAACCAGAATCAATAGCTAGCACTTTTTACTTACAGTCAGCGAATGGTAAAGAGTAGGCCAAGCTGCACCACTCTAAAATTTTTCAAATTTTAGAAGTTATTCAGAAGGGGGTTGTCATCTTTTATTCCATCGTCCAAAAAATTTACACAATTATGGGCAAGTGATAAATTTGATAAGTGGGTCCGACCATAATTGAAAGATCGTCTACTGTGGAATAATAGGAATAGTTAACAGGCATTTTTTTTTCTCTAGACTATTCAACTTTACAGTCCATATCTTTTGGACTTGTGCAAGGCAACAGAATGATTCTTTCTAATCTCTGTTCTATCGAATTACAAAAAAAAAGATTGAAAGCAAAAGCTTTAACTTAATGATTGACTGGGCCAGCTTTGAAATAGACAAATAATATTAAATGAAGAATTTCACAGTGTTGAACAACCTAAATCTTTACTGCAGCCTTTTAAGAATGTCAGTCACAAACTGAAAATGCTTCTAAACAAAACATAACTTGAATACTTGTGGATTAGTTCCAGTTCCTTTTAGCAATTAGTACCCATCCAATCTGCCTTTCAAAGAGACGTTAAGACTGGGATTGGAGTCACATATAGATTAAAATACATAAAAAAGACATGTAATTTCTATCCCTAAAGTAAATTAGAGACCACAACTTTTTTTTTTAAAACATAATATGTATACAGATTATTTAAGACTGAATTCAAATTCTCATTAAGAATTTGAGCACAGTTGTTCATGTTTTAAGCCAATTTCTGGATAATTATCCAACTAACAACTGAAATGCTCGTTAGTGGTAATAGTACTCGTGTGCTACTCATATATCAGCAACATGTCTAATATATTATTACAATTAGCTTTCTCAGGTCTGCAAGCATAACGACCACATCTAATTTGACTCTTTTGGAGTTGTTTGCAGTATAGTCATAATTTTTACTTTTGAGAGCAGCAATATGTTAAACAGTGCTAGAAAAATTTCCATGTAGTTTTGATTCCAGCATAGTGTAAACAAAAGTTGCAAATCCAACTAAAATGTATAAACCTAGGGATATTCATAAAAAAATTCTCTCAACACACAAATTATTTCAAATTAACTAAAAAATCTTTGAAAAAGTTCTTACCTTTCTTTCAGTAATGTCATAAACTCGATTAGTGTGGGTAGATATTTTATATTGCTGTTTAGGTACCTAGATAGAATAAAAAGAATCAAATCATAGGTTAGACCATAATCAGTGACAGGACTGCCAAATGGCTCAGCTGTTGAACACAAGAGCTATATTAAATAGGTCAAGTGGACGTAAGTAAAATAATGACTGTATCATTTCGGCTGTCAAGTCGTCAGTGAACTGGAGTCTACTCACAGAAACCATTTTGTCATGTTCCAGACAAGAACGACTATACTTTGGAATATAGGAGGAGGCCAGTCAGTCCTGCAAGCTTGGCCTGTCACTCTAGATCATGGCTGATCAAAAAACTCAATGCCATAATCCCACACTTTCTCATAGCCCTTTATGTTATTCGTCATAGTCATGATGCTACGACTGTCATTGGGATTTGAAAATCTATCAACCTCAGTCTTGCACAGCTTTCTAAGATTGAAAATTCCAAAGACTCACTATCCTCCAAGTAAGGAAATTCCATTTGATCTCAGTCCTAAGTTAACTTGTCCCCAAACTATGGTCCATGTTTCTATGCCATCTCAGTCACCGGACTAATAATCCAGAACCTCAGGTGAATGGTCTGGGAACATGAGTTTCAATTCCACCAGGGCAGATGGTGAAATGGAATTCAACAAAAAATCTGGAGTAAAGCTAGCCTAATGACAACCAAGTAACCACTGTTAATTGTTATAAAAGACCATCTGGTTCACTAATATCCTTTAGGGAAAACAATTTGCCATGTTTATTTGGTTTGGCCTACACGGTTCCAGAACAACAGCAAAATGGTTGACTCTTAACTGTCCTCCAGTCATTTAGTAATGGGCAATAAAAACTGGCCCAATCAGTGGGACTCACATCCCATGAACAAATAAAAAACATGCTGAGCCCAAGCACTGATCGTTACTGTACCTTGCTGCCCCTGCATGTCTACGTCTATTAGCAACGAATGGAGGCCGGATTAGTTTGGACTGTTTTCTTTGGAACAGTAAACTTGATAGAGGTGTACAAAATGATCAGAGGTATAGATAGAGTGGATAGCCAAAGACTTTTTCCTAGGGTGAAGGTAGCTATTACGAGGGGGCATAGTTTTAAAGTGAGTGGAGGTAGATATAGGGGAGACGTCAGAGGTAGGTTCTTTACTTAGAGAGTGGTAGGGGCGTGGAATGCATTGCCAGAGAGGGTAGAGGAGTCAGCCTCATTAGGGGCATTTAAGCAGCTATTAGGTAGGCATATTGATGATAGTACGAAGGTAGGGGTGGAGGTTAGATAGACCTTAGGTTTAGGGTAAAAGTTTACTACAACATCGTGGGCCAAAGGGCCTGGATTGTGCTGTACAGTTCTATGTAGTAAAGATTGAAGGAGACCTAACAGAGATGCATAAAATTATGACAGGCATGGACAGGGTGAATAGAAATAAGCCCTTTCCCTTCAGTCAGAAGGGCAGTAACAAAGTAACAATTATAAGGTGAAGGTTAGGTGATTTTTTTTTTTAAATTCATTTGTGGGATGTGGGTGTTGCTGGCTGGCCAGCATTTATTACCCATCCCTAATTGCCCTTGAGAAGGTGGTAGTGAGCTGCCTTCTTGAACTGCAGCAGTCCATGTGATGTAGGTTGACCCACAATGCCCCTGGGGAAGGAATTTAAGGATTTTGATCCAATGACAGTGAAGGAACGGTGACATATTTCCAAGTCAGGATGGTGAGTGGTTTGGAGGGGAACTTAGAGGTGATGGTGTTCCCATGTATCTGCTGCCCTTGTCCTTCTAGCTGGAAATGGTCATGGGTTTCGAAGGTGCTGTCTGAGGACCTTTGGTGAATTGCTGCAGTGCATCTTGTAGATAGTACACACTGGTGCTACTGAGCATCGGTGGTGGAGGGAGTGAATGCTTGTAGATGTTGTGCAAATCAAGCAGGCTGCTTTGTCCTGGATGGTGTCAAGCTTCTTCAGTGTTGTCGGAGCTGCACTCATCTAGGCAAGGGGGAGTATTCCATCACACTCCTGACTTGCGTCTTGTAGATGGTGGACAGGTTTAGCAGAGTCAGGAGGCGAGTTACTTGCTGCAGTATTCCTAGCCTCTGACCTGCTGTTGTGGCTACTGTGTTTATGTGTTGAGTCCAGTTGAGTTTCTGATCAATGGTAACCCTCAGGATGTTGATAGTGGGGGATTCAGTGATGGTAACACCATTGAATGTAAAGGGGCAGTGGTTATTTTGTCTCTTATTGGCAATGGTCACAGACTGGCATTTGTGTGTGCAAACGTTACTTTCCACTTGTAAGTATAAGCTTGTTGCATTTTAACATGAACTGCTTCAGTATCTCAGGAGTCACACATGGTGAACATTGTGCAATCATCAGCGAATATCCTCACTTCTGACCTGATGATGGAGGGAAGATCATTGAAGCAGCTGAAGATGGCTAGGCCTACAACACCACCCTGATGAACTCTTGTAGAGATGTCCTGGAGCTGAGATGACTGACCTCTAACAACCACAACCCATCTTCCTACTTGCCAATGTGATTTCAACCACTGGAGAGTTTGCCCCGATACCCATCGATTCCATTTTTGCTAGGGCTCCTTGATGCCAAACTTAAGTCAAATGTAGCCTTGATGTCAACGGCCGTCACTCTCACTGCACCTCTGAAATCCAACTCTTTTGTCCATGTTTGAATCAAGGCGGTCATGAGATCAGGAGCTGAGTGGACCTGGCGGAACCCAATCTGAGCGTCACTGAACAAATATTTGCCGAGTAAGGTGTTGCTTGATGGCACCGTTGATGACATCTTCCATCACGTTACTGATCGAGAGTAGACTGATGGGGCAGTAACTGGCTGGGTTGGATTTGCCCTACCTTTTTATGTACAGGACATACCTGGGCAATTTTCCATATTGTCAGGTAGATGCCAGTGTTGTACCTGTACTGGAAGAGCTTGGGTAGGAGCAGGGCAAGTTCTGGAACACAAGACTATGGTACTGCTGCCGGAATATTGTCAGGACCCCTAGCCTTTTCAGTATCCAGTGTTTGAAAGGGAATTGAGGAAAAAACTGTTTTCATCCTGAGGGTGGTGGGGTCTGGAATGCACTGCTTAGATGGGTAAGTGAGGAGGGAAATTTCATAATGTTTAAAAAAGTACTTGAGCAAGCACCCAAAATTTTTTTGTTTTTTTTTTTTAAAATTCATTTGTGGGAATTGCTGGCTGGCCAGCATTTCTTGCCCATTCCTAGTTGCCCTTGAGATGGTGGTGGTGAGCTGCCTTCTTGAACAGCTGCAGTCCTCCTGCTGTGGGTTGACCCACAATGCTATTAGGGAGGGAATTCCAAGTTTTTGACCCAGCGACAGTGAAGGAACAGCGATACATTTCCAAGTCAGGATGGTGAGTGACTTGGAGGTGATGGTGTTCCCATATATCTGCTGCCCTTGTCCTTCTAGATGGAAGTGGTCGTGGGTTTGGAAGGTGCTGTCTGAAGAACTTTGGTGACTTTCTGCAGTGCATCTTGCAGATAGTACCCACTGCTGCGACTGAGTGTCAGTGGTGGAGGGAGTGAATGTTTGTAGATGTAGTGCCAATCAAGCCGGCTGCTTTGTCCTGGATGGTGTCAAGCTTCGAGTGTTATTGGAGCTGCACTCATCCAGGGAAGTGGGGAGTATTCCATCACACTCCTGACTTGTAGATGGTGGACAGGCTTTGAGGAGTCAGGAGGTGAGTTAGTCGCCGCGGTATTCCCAGCTTCTGGCCTGCTGTTGTAGCCACTCTGTTATTGTGGTGAGTCCAGTTGAGTTTCTGGTCAATGGTAATCCTCAGGGTGTTGATGACACCATTGAATGTCAAGGGGCAGTGGTTAGATTGTCTCTTATTGGTGATGGTCATAGCCTGGCATTTGTGTGGCACGAATGTCACTTGCCACTGGTCAGCTCAAGCCTGCATATTATCCAGATCTTGTTGCATGTGAACATGGACTGCTTCAGTATCTGAGGAGTCACAAACAGTGCTGAACATCCCCAATTCTGACCTTATGATGGAGGGAAGGTCATTGATAAAGCAGCTGAAGATACTTGGGCCTAGGACTCTACTCCAAGGAATTCCTGCAGAGATGTCCTGGAGCTGGGACGATTGACCTCCCATAACCACAACCATCTTCCTATGTGTCAGGCATGACTCCAACCACTAGAGCATTAGGCCCCTGATACCCATTGATTCCAGTTTTGCCAGGGCTCCTTGAAGCCACATTAGGTCAAATGCAGCCTTGATATCAAGGGCTGACACTCTCACCTTACCTCTGGAATTCAGCTCTTTTGTCCATGTTTGAACCAAGGCTGTAATGAGATCAGGAGCTGAATGGCCTGGTGGAACCCAAACTGAGCATTGCTGAACAGGTTATTTCTGAGCAGGTGTTGCTTGATAACACTGTTGATGACACCTTCCATCACTGATAGTCAAGAGGACACTGATGGGGCAGTAATTGACCGGGTTAGATTTGTCCTGTTTTTTGTGTACAGGACATACTTGGGCAATTTTCCATATTGTCGGGTAGATACCAGTGTAACTGTACTAGAACAGCTTGGCTAGGGAAGCGGCAAGTTCTGGAGTACAAGTCTTCAGTACTATTGACGGAATGTTGTCAGGGCCAGTAGCCTTTGGAGTATCCATAATGCTCATAACGTTCAAGGCTATGGGCCCACTGCTGGAAAGTGAGACTAGTAGATTTATTGTAGCTTTAGTGGAACTGTCTTGATGGCCTGATGGGCCAAAGGGCCTCTCCTGACTGTATGATTATATGACACCCAGGTCCTGCCTATCAATTTATAGCCAAATAATAACATGCCTTCCTGTTTTAGCAAACAAAAGTAGATAAGCTCACATTAATGTATATTATATTGCATTTTTCATGCACTCAGCTTGACCAAATCACACAGAAGCTTCTCTGCATCCTCCTCATAGGCCACCCTCCCTCTCAGATTTGTGCCATCTGCAAATTTGGAGATTTTAAATTTAATTCCCTCAGCCAAACTATTATTATATTGTGAACAGCTGGGATTCGAGCTATGATTATTGTGTCTATATTCTACAGTCTCTCTCTTTTTGTATCATGGTCCTTCCCTGATGAATTCTAAAATGCTCCCTATCCTAAGACTTACTACCTTTTTGCAATTTTATATGTCTCCTCCTTTGACGTAATACAATCATTAATTTCCTTTGTTAGCTACATTATAGCAAAATGTAACTGCTGCTCTTTGAACCAAAACACAGTAAGCTACTGATGCCTTTGAGACAAGGCGGGGATTGTTAGGCAACAACAGACAAAGAAGAAGCATTTGGGCACACTCTTTGTTCATTGCTGTCCTCCCATTGCAGGGGAATAAAATGGTATAAAATAGGTAGATATCGATCACAGCATCGAACACCTGATGTTCTCCTCAATGATGCATGTTGTAAGGCCTGTGATAGGCCACTTGCAGTATTTCTATTCACATCAATGGGACCAGCACAACAGAGTGGCCTCAGATGCAATATGAACTGAATGGGCATTGGAAAGGTTTCTCTGGGTGATGTATGAAATAATATTGACCTAAAAATTTATTTTTCTTCCCTATTGGTCAAATTATATCAGATCTATTGTCAAGCAAAAGATGTAACATAGAAGATGGGAACAGGAGGAGGCCATTTGGCCCTTTGAGCCTGCTTCGCCATTCATCATGATCATGGATGATCATCCAACTCAACAGTCTAATCCTGTTTTCTCCCCATAACCTTTGATCCCATTTGCCCCCAAGTGCTATATCTAGCCACCTCTTGAATACATTCAATGTTTTGACATCAACTACTTCCTGTGGTAATGAATTTCTCAGGCTCACACCCTTAGGGTGAAGAAATGTCTTCTCATCTGTCCTAAATGGTCTAACCTGAATCCTCAGACTGTGACCCCTGTTCTAGACAACCACCATTGGGAACATCCTCCCTGCCTCGTCCTGTTAGAATTTTATAAGTCTCTAAGATCCCCGCCTCATTCGTCTGAACTCTAGTGAAAACAATCCTAACCTAGTCAATCTCTCCTCATAGGTCAGTCCCGTCATCCCAGGAAGCAGCCTGGTAAACCCTCGCTGCACTCCCTCAAGAGCAAGAGAATCCATCCTCAGAGAAGGAGACCAAAACTGTACACAATATTCTAGGTGTGGCCTCACCAAGGCCCTGTATAGCTGCAACATACATCCCTGCTCAAACGTTCAACTGGTCTTTTATGTAACAAATCATGGATAAGTAAAGAAAAATATCTTCAATCTCAGGAAATAAAACAAAAAGCACTTGCACTCTGAAATAGAGTGGTCCAGGGATGAGATCCTCTGATGTGACTGAAGGGTGCGAGAGAGCGAGAATGGGCTGGGGTTTCCCCCCTTGAGCGTCAGAGGCTGAGGGGTGACCGTATGGAGGTTTAATAGGTCATGAGGGGCATGGATAGACTCTAGAGTGGGTGAGTCCAAAACAAGAGGACATAGGTTAAAGTGAGAGGAGAAAGATTTAAAAGGACTTGAAGGGTAACTTCTTCACACAGAGGATGGTGCCTGCATGGAATGAGTTGCCAGAGGAAGTGGTGGAGTCGGGTACAATTACAACATTTAAAAGGCAGCTGGGCAGGTATATGAATAGGAAAGGTTTAAGAGGGATATGGGCCAAATGTTGGCAAATGGGACGAGGTTAGATTGGGATGTCTGGTTGCCATAGGCATGTTGGACCGAAGGGTCTGTTTCCATGCTGTATTACTCTACAGCAACAGAGAAGATGCAACTATTCACCTTAGGACAGAGAAATTAACAGAAGATAGAATACAACAGTTCAAAATTATGAAGAGTTTTGATAGGGAAAATAAGGTGAAACCATTTCCATAAGAAATGGGATCAGTAACCGAAAGGCAAATAAGAATTTTCTTTTTGAAAATGCAGTGAGTTATTAAGAATGCACTGTCTAAAAGGGTATTGTGAATAAGATTTAATAATAACTTTCAAAATGAAATTGGATATATACACTGGGAGGGGGTGGGGAGGTGAGAATATTTGCAGGCCTTAGGGGAAAGGGGAGAAGTACAGAATATGGGTAGTTCCTGGATGCTGGACCAAATGATCTCTTTCTGTGTTGAAAAAGTATATGATACTGTTTTGGTTAAAGTGAAAAAAATACTTTATACCTTTTAAACTGGAGCTATTGATTGCGAACTAGCAGTATGCACATCTATTCTAACAAGCAAAGACACCTAAAAAAAAAAAGAGATTTGTATTCTTTTATTGTCCTTTTTGTAGTGGGCACTTGTTCCCTTTCAACTTTGTTATGGGTGAGAGATACTAGATGAAAGCCCTTTGCCTGAGATTGCATTTTATTATTTCTTACGGTTAGCAAGTAACGAAATTGCTCTTTCACTCAAAGAAACATTACAACTGGCTTCTTATTGCTGCAGTAGAAATTAATTGATTACATTTTAACTGAAGAACAATTTGGTTTCATGCTAGAAGACACTAATATTTGTTGTGGCCAAGCAGGGAGTTTGCAAAGACGGAAGCTGATTTGCCTATCTTCACCTGGTGTGACACTACTTATCATTTACTTTCACAAATAACTCTGAATTAATACAAATAAACATAATAGACTTACATTCTCAAGTTTATTTTGACAAATAGGATAGCCACACTGTTTAATTATGGAACGCTCTTCCACAATATCCTTATAATGGACTACAGTAATAAACTGTATCTAAATTAGAACAAAAGAGGCAAAGTTACACATGTTTGCAAATGCATCCAAAAAAAGCATCATAACAAAATCATAAAATTACTAAACACCAGTTTGCCACTTGCCCTGGAAAAAGTTATCTCCCAAATTATAAAAGAATAATATTTATAAATTCCACATATATACAGACGCTCCAGTTTTATCTATCTTTTTTCTTTAATGGTATGTGGGCATTACTGGCAATGCTGTTGTCCAGAGGGAAGTTAAAGCCAATCATATTTGCTGTGGATCTAGAGTTACATGTAAGCCAAAATAAGTAATGACAGTCGACTTCCTTCCCCAAGTGGTATTTGTAGTCCAGATGATGTACTGGTTGAACAATGTTAGCCAGGTCGATCTCACAGAATGAGTTCCGTGATTGGACCAGGTTCACAGCCCATTCAGAGTCCTGGCTGATGGATATAAACAGGAGTGTCAAGGGTTCTGCTTGCTCTTGGAGCTGGCTCAGTGTTATGTACTATGCACATGTAAATAAAGGATGAGTTGGTGATGGGCTACAGGCCTTTGTGGAGTTATTTCAGATGGGTTTTTACAATCTATGTTGATTGGTCACTTTTCCTAAGACTACCTTTCAATTCCTGATTTATTCAATGAAATTAAATTCCACCAGGTGCCGTGGACAAATTTGAACCAGTATTAGTTTAAGCCTAGAGCTTACCTTTCCAGCGACATTACCACTATGCTATGGTCTGACCAATAATAGTTTGTCTTGTGTAAAACACAACCCCTGATTTTGGGCCATGAAGTCCTCATTTCATTTTCTTTTAGAAAATATACATCTTGGATATAATTTGACCACAAACTGACTTTTTGCCAAAAAAAAAAACAAATTCTCTTTCTTTCTTCTTTGCATCTACTGACTGCCAAAGTCAAACTTGGTCTTGTGCAAACTTATTAATTCATCGATTCATAGAATAACACACCAAGGACAGTTGTGTGGCTTTTGCATCTGTATGTCAATATATGCTGTCATGATTACCAACATATTTGCTAATAGGGAAATAGGACATCAAGGAGAAACAGTTTGAATTGTGCTGTGAATACGAAACCAGACTGTAGAGTAGGCAAATAATTAAGAAAGTTTTCTTGAATTCAAGATATCAGAAAACATTAGAGACCATTGGAAGAAATTGTAATGGTTTGTGATGTACTAATATTTATAAACTTAGTTTCCCATCTCTACCAACCTTCCAGTCCTCTGGGTGAAAAAAAATTCCTCAAATCCCCTCAAAACTTCCTGTTCTTCACCTTAAAAACAGTGGCCCTTGGTTATTGAGCCCTCTGCTAAGGGGAAATGTTTCTTCCCCCCACCCCCCAATCTACTTTATCTATGCCTTCAGAAATTTTACACCTCAAATCAGAACCCCATCAGCCTCTCTACTGCAAGGAAAATACTCCAGCCTACCTAGTTTTTCTTCATAGTTGAATCACTCCAGCTAACTAGTAAATCTCTTCCGCAATCGCATCCCTTCTGTAGTGTGGCAACCAGAACTGCACACAGTACTCCAGCTGTGGTCTAACTAATGTTATATATAGCTCAATCATCACCTCCTCACTCTTATATTCAATGTCTTGATTAATAAGAAGGTTTCAAATAATTATTTTATAGTGGAAAATATTTTTATTTGCATTGAAGGCAGTTGAGGAATAAAGCTTTAGCCGTATAGTCAGTACTAAGCACAGCATGTGGGAATTACATTAATAACAAACAAGGCATTCAGACTATCAAGGTTACTAGCTAGAAGCCACAGTATCAGAGGCCTTGCATAGAATAACAGACAATCCTTATGAAAGGCTGTGGAAACAAAAATAACATGGAACACATGGAGATTGGAGTGCGGAAATTATACCATGCATGCTGTAATCTGTATAAAGATTGAAGGTGTTCTGTAACCCACCACAGTGAGCTTTAAACTGCAGGATGTTAAATCTCCCTGTCCATAAGTGTTCATGAAATAAATTATCGTTATTTTGTTTTCTTGAAGTCCCCTTATGAATTTCCCAAGTTGATCCCATAATAGTGCGTAATAAACCTTGATGTTCTTTTGTTGAAAGTACTTAGGTGGCCTTTTGTGAATATGCTTAGTTATTGGCAATCATGGTAACCGTGGGAGGAGGCAATGGCCTAGTGGTATTATCGCTGGACTGTTAATCCAGAGACCCAGATAACATTCTGGGCACCCAGGTTCAAATCCCACCTCAGCACATGGTGGAATTTGAATGCAATAAAAAATATCTAGAATTAAGAAACTAATGATGACCATGAATCCAATGTCGATTTGTCTGGGGGAAAACCCATCTGGTTCACTAGTGTCCTTTAGGGAAGGAAACTGCCATCCTTACCTGGTCTGGCCTACATGTGACTCCAGACCCACAATGTGGTTGACTCTAAAATGCCCTCTGGTCTATTAGGGATGGGCAATGAATGCTGCCTAGCTAGCAATGCCCTCATCCCATGAATAAATAAAAAAAAAAACAAGTTACAGAACTAAAACTTAGTTTTTCAAGCCAGATTTCACTCTGGGATCTGAATGATCCAGTTTTATCAAGCAGCTGGGACCACTACAGTATCTACACAGCTCAGTCAGATTCCCAAGAACAAAGAGACCATCAAATTAAAGCCAAGCATGTGACCCACAGCTGCAAAATGAAGTTGTAAAGCAAGTCAATGAGAATCACAAGAATGGACTGAGATTCTCAGTAAACTTATCCAAAACCTTGCCCTTAAAGGAGCAAATAAAAAAAAATTAGTCACTGCAGATTTCATAGCCAGCCATGGATCATTTACTGGGTTTATGAAGAGAAACAATTTTGCAGTGTGACAGAAGACCAATATCGCAAATTGTTTCAAATGAAAACTCAATAGGAAAAATACCTTTTGGTTTCTTTTATGGGTCAGATTAGCGGAAACAGTCTCCAACCTGACAAATTGACAATGGCAAGATAATGGAAGAGGGTGAATTTTGGACCACATGCAAAGGGATGTAATGGGGCTAATTAGATAATTCTTTACAAAGTTGGTACATAGGCACAGTTGAATCAACAGCCTCTAAGCAATATGATGCTATGCTACTTAGTTGCCATCATGGACTCTTCTAAACTTGTAGCTCCTTCTTTCTATATAAACAGCAATGACTACACTGGCTGTGATGTGATTTGGAACACCCTGTATATATTACACTCACTGGATACTCTCAGATTCCAAATATAACCGAAGAAATGAAGGAAGATGTTACACATTCAGAATGATATTTGCAACACTTCATTTTTAGAAATACCAAGAACAAAACTCCATCAATACAGTAGCCTCAAAGAAGGCCCACTTACACAATCCAACAGAAGTTCTTCTGTGACATTTATTTCAAGCAGTTGTTCAACAACACGAAGGGCTTTTGCCTCACATTCACGTTTCTTCCTCAAAGCCTCTTGCAATGCAGCTTTTCTATAGGTGCATCATTTATGACAAAAGGAGAATCATGTTAGGACAAGTCAAATGACTTATTTCAGGACAATATTGATTTATTTCCTGCTTTGTGCATTTACCCTGAGGATGGTGTACAGATTTAGTCCTCCAGTATCTCCAGGTCTCTATTCTTCGCCAAAGTAAGCCAGATTTGA
This sequence comes from Rhincodon typus, assembly GCF_021869965.1. Taxonomy (NCBI): domain Eukaryota; kingdom Metazoa; phylum Chordata; class Chondrichthyes; order Orectolobiformes; family Rhincodontidae; genus Rhincodon; species Rhincodon typus. The sequence continues at coordinate 65,500,533 of NC_063341.1, read as the reverse complement.
ACTAATGGCAGCAACAATTAGACACTTAGAAAGAGGGTTGCGGCTAACTGAAAGTGAGCAGTTTAGAGACATCTGCCAATGTTTGATTTTGCAGCTATAAGACACCAAACTACTGGCAATACTCCCATCCACATAAGACCTTAATGAAACGATGTACCATCGCCAATGTTTTCCCACCGTAGTTATGATGTTTGGAAGGGGGTCAGGAAAGAAATGTCAGTTGCACAGTAGTATTGAGGCAACCATTGTCCACCGAGCCTACTGTTCCAATCTTTCCACACCTTCCTGCCAACATTCTAGAACTACTAGCCCTCCATTCTTAGATAACAAGGTTTAGAGCTGGAAATTCAGTTTTTTTTTTAAAACAGCGAACTGGTGTTCTGTTTCACCTCCATGTCCATTGGTAATCTGTTATTTTCAATGGCAGTGGTGAAAAGTAATTAAAATTGCCTTTTCCTACATTAAAACAGTTTGACCAAATCTATTTAGTAAACAAACTGGAAATGGTTTATAGACGAGCAGCACAGTTTGTCTCAATGACGATACCAGTGTTACTTTTTCTTGTTACATCTTGGCTGTAACTCTCTGGAGTAAATAGCACAACAACCAAAACAGGAGGGGCAAACATTAACAGGTTAGTGTCTTTCTAAACAAAAACAGAAAATTGCTGGAAAGGCTCAGCAGATCTAGCAGCATTCCTAGAGAGAAATCCAAGTTAACGTTTCAGGTTCAGTGACCCTTCCTCAGAACTGATGGTAGCAAGGAAAGGTTGGTTGTTATGCAGAGGATACGGTGGGGGAAGGGGGTAAGGAGTAAAGGATAGGTGGGCAGAATCCAAAGACAAAGAACAGACGAACCGACAAAGGAATGGATAATGATCAGCCTGGGAGAATTCATAGCTATTAGTGGACAATTAGCGGCAAACGACAGACAATCTGCAATAGCTTTCCAGCTTTCCAGCATTCGCAGTTGGTTCGTTTTTTTTTTAAAATTTAGTGCCTTTTTAAAGTCGCACACTAACATATCTGAACAGCCTTATACCAAATACTATAAAAGAGACTGGATTAACCAACCCAACCACCACAGGGAACGGGGATAGTAAGAACTGCAGATGCTGGAGAATCTGAGACAACAAGGTGCAGGGCTGGATGAACACAGCAGGC
>NC_063341.1:65485061-65498870 GCF_021869965.1 Rhincodon typus | reverse complement strand
CAATGAAAGAAATGCAATGCATTCCCAATTAACATTTAAAAGGTATTTATATTAAAGCTTAACTACATTTCTCCATCATAACAAAGTAACACAAAATTAGATATTGCTGTAACACATACCACAGGTACATTACTATTTGTTAACAAACACCTCAAATGAAAACACAAATTAAAAGGGCAAAATCATGTAAAGATCTATAAACAGAAATCTGAGCATTTGATTTTATTTTATACTTTTAAAAGTATCTCCCTGTAAGATACAAGTTTTTGTGCTGGGATCCTAAGCAAGCCCATGAGCTGTTATCTTTTTAAAAATATGTTCCAATTGCACATATTCTTTGCACTGTGATGCCCAATTAAAACCATCAGCTGACATACTACTGACCAAAATGTGCCTTGAAGGCACTAATGCATTTAATTAATCCTCCGTTAAAATCATCATGTTTATGACAGAAACGAACCAAGTAAAATTTGTCCTCATTAGCATAAAATACAATATTGCACAAGATGATGCATCTTTTTATAAGCAATCAATGTCCCAAGGGCTTCCAATTCCTCTGACTGAAGTATCAAGCAAAAGAAAAAAAATCTCCCATTCTAAATAAATTAGAAAGTGTGCATTTCAAGTTTTAAGAAAGGAGATACTGTATATAATACTGTCAACATCTTATCTCCTGTCTGTTTCACACGCTCTTTTCCATACTAGCATGTGGTGACAACAACCATATTGGAAAGGTTTGGCAAAGGTTAAGGCAGACAAAAGAACAGGTAATGTGACCACGCACCCCCCCCCAAAAAAAATCCATAATGAAATTCAGTACATCATCGTCACCATTTCAATGGCAGATGCCTAGATAATTCCTCACTTTAGTCCTTTATTTTAATCAGCAGGCCAGACTGAAAGCTTCGTTCAGGTCTGAATGATTGGAGCTCACCTGGTCTTTGATATGAACCAGAAAGCCTCATGTGTTCACAGTGATGGTCACACGGTGGTGGAGAAAGATTCTACTTGTTTCTGACTCACTGTGCAGACATTTTGGTTACTAATCTGGTTATAGAGACCAGGGTCTATTGTTCCATCCTCGTTATCACTGTCAGTACTGTCTTCACTGTCCTTATCATTAGTTTCCGTTTGCGCATTTCTGCTGAGGTGGTGAAAATGGTGAGGAACCCCCCGCAGATCACGAACCCTCATGGAATCAGTAATTAGATCTTCATCAGAGGAGTGGAATGAATCATCATCTGCTATGTGGTTCACAATATGGATCCTATCAAAAGTGTGTGGGCCTGAGAAGCCCCTCTGTCCTTTTAGGCACATGATCTGTTGAAACAGAAAATCGTTGTTATTTTGCTACAATCTTGAATATTTATCATTTATAGTATTTAAAAAAAAAACTGGAACAGATCTACAACTTATCCACTAAAATGTTTTTGCCAGTAGTCAATTTCCTCAGACAAAGTTTCCTCCTTACTCCAACATTCAATATTCTGGACACTGACCAAGAAATGCAATCATTGATTATATTCTGAGTGCTTCAGTCAAATGCAAATAAACTGTACCTCTGATTTAAGTTACTGACACATTGGATTAAAAAGAGCTTCAAAATCCAGTGCCCCTTCCCTTATGTGGTAAATATGTGTACACATTATATAGCTGGCGACCAAACCTTGCTTTTACTGTCAGCAATATCAGCCTATCAAAATGAAAGAAAAAGCCCACCTTAAGAGATGTTTAAAAAACCCAGTTCAGAGAGTGCTACAGATACAGAGATATCATCTCGGGAACAGCCTCTTCATCTGAACTGAGTAAATCAAAAATTATTATTGGTTCCCTCTCAACCTGCCACCCCACATTTCCAGTTTTGTTCCTTTTCTCAATTGATCCATACTTGCTTCTGAAATAATTATTTTTCTATCATTAACAACTCCAGTCTTGCAACAAAGAATATTGAATGGTCCGATGAAAGCAATAAAATGATTGCTGGTTAGATGGAATAAAAGCATAAACCTACAGCAGGAATTTTCAGAACAAATTCACGTAAAATTTCACAATTTGTTAAGTAACTGATCTAGTTTTTACAAAATATAAATATCTTAATTCAACAAGAAAATATTAGAAGGGGAAGAATGAGCAGTAAATTCAACCTCCAGGCAGGATTAATAAGGATTTATTGAAAAAAAAAAGAAATATAATATATTAGTTTAACTCAGCATATGAAATGCAAGGAAACTCATAACGTGCCAGGATAACCAAAGAAATATAAACATAGGAATGGCGTTAGTTTTGTTTTTAGCCTTTACAAAGTACACATGCTACAATGTTAGGTTATTGAAGTAACCAGTTGTCCAAAAAAAATCCATAAGGGATATGTATACAACCATTTTGAATCTGCATAAATAATTAAAAAACTGTGATGAAAATGACTGTATTGTTCTAGGTGGAAATTTTACTCATACAAATAAATGTGGTATGAATCGCACCAGTTAGAATGGACTGGGACATACACAGTCAATTACTCACCTGAAGGAGACTGCCCCAGTCCGTTATGCATGTGGTGGAAGGAGGGAGTAAAAAGACAGCAATTTAGAAGAGATGACACTATCCACACCACAGCATTAAAGATTCAATATGGGTGAATTTCAAGCTCTCAATAAGAGCAAATATTAATAAATAAGGCATGTGGATTTTTTATTCAAATTCCTCCTCTCCATGCTTGGAGGTGTTGATTTTTTTTGCTGGGAAATGATTCAATAGGCACTGGCAGGAGTGTGGGTGATATTTTGACAGCTTGATCAAGCTTACCTTTTATTCACATAGTTTCATTAGCAGGCCATTTGACTGATACTTCATGTTGTTCAAACTTTCTCTGCTTAGCCCTCCTTTTTAGGAAGCAGTGAAACATGTTGGAATATCCTTTCATAGCCAGAAGTAAACTCAAGGTGACCATTTTCTACATGGACTGATATGGATTGCTGACATATTACTCATTCATCAGGTCCATCATTGCTGAATTTGAAGCCACTCTCATAGAAAGAGCACAAAAGCTCCCTTCCAGCAGGAATTATTGGAAAAGTTGGCAATGCCAAATTTTTCTTACTGGCTAAGGACACCCAGTGTCATTTAGAGAAGGAAAATACATTTCTCAAGCACTGTAGCTACACAGCATCCTGATAAATACTGATTTGTGTAGAAAATGAGATTTTACTTGTCAATACATTTCCAAATTTACATGTACCAGAATCTGTTTGGTCATTTATTTGTTACAGAACAGTACAGCACTTATCATTTAAAAATACCCATCATCTTCTTAAATGGATAGGAGGTGCCTCATTATTTTCCAGTTGCTAGTATCACATTGATAGTTAATAAAGGTTGATTTAAAATACTGGTCCAAGTTATATTTCAAGCTCTAGTGAAGGAAAATGGAACATTTTTGCTTTTACATATGTGCAGAATTAATGCTTAATGCTATCAGAAAGCCAATACTTCCGTTTAAAATGAAGTTTAAATTATTCTTTATGATCCAGCTAGTTCCTTAGAGCACAAACTGTGACTTCCACTCGCAGTAATTACTTTATAATTTACAGCTAAAGTGGTGTGGTACTGGTTTACTAATGTCATAGGGTTATAATACCACTGGAGGTCTTTCAGCCCATTGGATCCATGCTGGTTGACTGGACAGCAATCTAATCAGTACCAATCAACTGCTTTACCTAAGTTTATTTTCCTTAAAGGCGCATCCATTTTCCTTTTAAAATTATTCATAGTCTCTGCTTCCACCACCCTGTTGGTTAATATTACTCTGTGCCTGAATAGCAGTTTATGTTAAGTTGGCACTTTTTTCTCAGCAACATAACATATCCTAAGGTTAATAAAATTCAAACCTTGGAAACTCTGCTAGATGGGCATACGTAAATTTGTATTGGAGATGGTTGCAACTGCATTGGACACCATGTACAAATCAATAAATACAAGATATGAATGTGGAAATAGAAGTATATTGTAAAAAGGAGCAGTGTAGCTGAGGAGTGTAATATTAACTTTGTGCTTATTTTCAACAGAGATGCATGGCAGCTTACAAATGAGACACAAACCTGGAGTTGATTTTAAACAGGAGTTTTATAAGTAATAGACATTGCAAGGCTGAAATGGCACCCAAGAATGTGTTATTTTGATGTTAATTTTCATCTTATTGTGGGGTCTTGGGGTAGGTAGCGGGTCAGCATGCAGGAAGAGACACAGGGCTACTGTTTCAGGTCCTAGGGGCTAGGTGTGTCATTTGTTAGCTTGGTGGTGGGGTGATGGGTGTGTGGAAGCAAGACAGGGATTGGGGGTTGTCAGATGTCCGGGCAAGGGTTTGTTGCATTCCAGGTTTTTTCTTGCAGTGGGGGAGGGTGCTGACGTTGGCACTAGGGCCATTGATACGAAGGGCTGTTCAATTAAGGGTGCTGAGGATGCAAAGGGTCTAGGGGAGTGGTAGGTGGTGGTGGGGTGGGGAGTTAAATCAGGGAGAAGTCAGTAGTTATGCAGGACTTAGACTAAGTATTTAATTATCTAACTTCTTGTGCTCAAGTAATAACTGCGGCTGAACCCTGTGAATTAAATGGAGACTTTGAGGGTTCCAGCACCAGGGAATTGTCCGTCAGACTCTTAACTGCCCAATTTCTTGGGCAATTCCTTTGGAGTCTACCATGTCTAGGATTCCACACTGTGAAAATAACTAAGTGGTTATTGGATAATCTGGGCCAGTATATCCCCTGGACTTTCTTCAGTTTTATACATGACTACAGGCTAATTAGTCTATCAGACAGTCTGTGTGTGATTAAATCATGTTTATCTCAAGGGCTATTCACAGTGAAATACAACAAGGAAATGTCCAACTTACTCCTAAAAATGTGATCTATGCTGTTGCAAAAAGTACAGGTTCCCTGCCTTAACGGCAATAGGTCAAGTATACATGGACTTTGGTTCAGGGCGATAGTTAGCCTACCGTCACTTAAGATTGGAGGATGGTTAGAGCCATAAACAGGGATTGCATCTCAGTGGTCACAGGTCCATGAACATACTCTGGTAAATCAGGATGCATAAAATTTTGTATTACAAAGAATTGTTAGGTAGTACAGATCTTAGTATCGTTGAAAAAAAGATTCTGTCAAAGTTTTTCCATCTAGTGCTCATGAAGACCAATATTGTGAATTCAGATCTTCTACCTTAATATAATCTCCCTAATTAATACTTGTTGTTCTCTCTTTAACAATTCATTCCTAACCAATGTTCAAGTTTTATCTATAGATACTAACTTAAGCTTGTGCAGTACCTTTGTAATTTTAAACTTCAAGATTTGTGGTAACCTAGGTACACTCTGTATTGCAATTTTGGAACGTCAACATACGAGGTTGTTTCCTCAATAATGTCTAGGAAATTGAATCATCAGATTCTATCCCATCTGGTGCCTGTCACATGCTAAGTTATTTTTGTATGTGTTCCTTTGTTGTTTTATCGATGACTGACGCAAGAATAAATTTATCGAGGTTTGTTTTGTTACCTTGCTCGAAAACAGGTGGCACATCGGCTGATTCACAATCCACTGGAATCTCTTCATGATGGTGGTTAGTATTTCACAGATTTCAATGTCTGTCCCATTAAGGATCCTGGGAATTTAGCATTTTCTTGCACTCTAAGCCTGCCTATCATTGCAAGTATCACCAGACCAACCGTGTAGACGTAGAACCTCCTATATTGGTGGGTTTGCTTCTCGAGAGTGTTTCCAGGAAATAATCATCCACTACCCTCTAAAGAGGAGTCAGATTTCGCCTGAAACATTAACATGTCATCTCTCAACATACGCTGCTGGCAAGAAGGGCATTTCTAGCACTTGCTGGTTTTAATTATTTGTGTTAACTTCTTTTGTTAATCTCCAGTTCAAAGACATGCTCATCCTTAATGGGCCTCATTTTTTTTTTTGATAACTCTCTTGCTTGATAATACTGAAACCAACGTTTTTTCCTATTGTTTGGTCTCAACAGCCAAGTTAATTTCAAATTCCTACTCTGCCCATCTGAGTCTTTTGTACATCTATTTCCGTAGCTCTTTGCGCTTTCTTTCTAGTGTTTTTCATCTCCCTTCTACCTACCTACTTAAGTATTTTTGTATTATTAATTCAGGAGAAAAATTTAGAGACAGCATCCCAGAAGTTTGAGCTGAAAGAATTGCTGTGATAGGGTTAGGTTAGAAAGATAAAATTGAGGATGAGTAAGAAGAATGGATTGGATGAGCATTCAGACTTCAGGAAGTTTATGGGATGGATGGCAGCTACAGCATTAAGTAGAAGTTAAAAAGATTTTAAAATTAAGGAGTTGCCAACCAGGAGCCAGTGAACATCAGAAAGCCCAGAGGTGATAGACAAGTGACATCTGGAGTGAACTGGGGCATTCTTTTACGATGATCCGCAAAACTTACCACTTTGATTATGCTTTACTTCATCCATCCTGATAGCTCCTTGGATGAAACAGTACTTCCATTAATATTAGCCCTGTTAATCACCTTGGGATGTTTCACCATGCTAAATTTACCACTTAAGTGGAAGCAGCTTTTTTCGTTTGCTCATGGCATGTGGGTGTTGCTGGCTGGGTCAGCATTTATTGGCTGCCCCTAATTATCCAAGTTAACAGTCAACCACATTGCTGTGGGTCTGGAATCACATGTAGGCCAGACCAAGTAAGGATTGCACACTTCCTCCTCATTAATCTGTTTAGGTTTTTTTTTTGACCCTGCATTAGCTTTTCTTTTGATGCATATATCCTCCATACTGAGAAGAATTTCCTTAAGTGAAGCTTTTCTAAGTACTAACTAATAATGCCCAGTCCATTATTCCCCTCATTACATAAAACTGGCCCTTTCAGAGTTGCAAAGTTGAGCACTGATATGTTGTATTGATTTATCATGCCAAATGCAATTATTTTATGGTTGTCATCATTCAGAGGTGTTAAAATATGCTTGTTCTGCCTAATGCAGTGAATGAGAATACAACCATGTACACAAATAATTAGTTCAGATTCTAGACCATCTGGAAGTTTTCAGTTTATACTAAACTGGTTGAAGTTCTCACACTTCAGTAACTTGCTGCTTAAACATATCTTCAAAGAATAGTCTGTGGTTATCTTTTAGACTTATGGAAGTTAGGAAATTCCCTTCATTCCTTTCACATTACATATACACAGCCTGACTATCTCCAAATTACCTATGCAACACAAGGGATGGTTTACTACATCTCACTTGATATTAAAATTCTGCCTCTGGAAGTTTTAAAATTTTTATTATATAAAAAATACATAACGTATATCTTATTTAAATATTTTTCACATGCATACCACCCATATTAATCGGTAAAGCCTGATTTTCTGCAATTTCTGACTTGTTCCCCTCTTTATTTTCCAAAAGAAACAATGTGGGTCCATCCAACAAACTAACTCTGAATTGTTCTTATGACATGTCTCCTTGGCAGCAGTAACTTCTTACTTACTACGGTTTTGTTGTCTTGTTTTGGATGTTGCCCTCATCACAGCTATTAGGATCTGCATTTGTCTAGACCCACGTTTCAAAATAGGTTATCAGGTACTTCCTACCCTTGAGCTTCCTTTTTATCTGTGAGGCCATCTTCTAAAATGTTTCCTTCAGACAATGTGAAAGTGCGCGAGAGTGAGCGCGCGAGAGTGAGCGCGCGAGAGTGAGAATGAGAAGAGCGAGAGCATGAGCGTGTGTATCCCAGCCACTGGATCTTAACCCTGATAATTCTTCAGTTCAAGCATCGCAATGCTCCCACAAATCATGCATATATATTCGGTTAGAGACAAAAAAAACTGCAGATGCTGGAATCCAAGGTAGACAAACAGGAGGCTGGATGAACACAGCCGGCCACGCAGCATCTGGAAGAAAGGAGGAGTTAACATTTTGGGAATTACCCTTCTTTAGGGCTGGATGTGGGGATAGGGGGAACCGCAGATAAAAGAGTGGAGGGGGAGGCTGGGGTGGAAGTGGAATGGTGGTGATAGGTGGACACTACTAGTAGGTATGACCTGGTTGGTCGATGAGAGGGATGGTCAGAAGATGGAATGGAAGGAAGGAGGGGGGGCTGGAAAGGGAGCCGGGGTATGGGTGGGAAGGTTATTTGAAATTGGAGAACTCCATTCTGAGTCCTCCAGGCTGTAGGGTGCCCAGGCAGAAGACGAGGTGGCGTTCCTCAAATTTGCGTTCCGAGTTGTTGCTGGAGGCAGCCAAGGGCGGACAAGCCGGGGGTGGGGAGAATTGAAATGTACGGTGATCAGGAGGTTAGGTTGGCCATTACGGGCCAGGTGAAGGTGCTCGGTGAAATGGTCACCTAGTCTACATTTGGTCTTGTTAATGTAGAGAAGACCAAATTGGGAGCACCAGATGCAATAGACTAGGTTGGAGGAGATACAGGTGGAGCTCTGTCGGTGAGGGAGGTAGTGTGTGGGCCGGCGTTGCATCTTTTATGGTTATAGGGGAAGGTAACGGGCGGGTTGGAGTGGTTGGTTGCGAGTGTGGTGCGAAGTAAGGAGTGGCGAAGGGAATGGTCTATGCGGAAGGCAAAGAGGGGTTGGGAGTGGAAGATGTTCTGTGTGGTGGGGTCTAATTGGAGTTGGCAGAAGTATTTAAGGATGTGCAGGCTGGTGGGCTGGACAGTGAGGACAAGGGGGACCTGACCTTTATTTTGTTCGGGGGTGGGAAGGTGGTGATGGTTAAGAACTGTGGAGCAGGGAATGGAGGTGGTGCGGTGGAGGGCTATCTGGAAGACACAGCAGGGAAAAGAGTGCTGTTTGAAAAAGGCAGCCATCCGGGATGCTTGGGAGTGGAACATCTCCTCATCAGAGCAGATGCGACTGAGACAGAGGAATTGGGAAAACAGGATGGAAGTTTTGCAGGATACAGGGTGGGAGGAGGTGTAGTCAAGGCAGCTATGGGAGTCTGGGGTTTACTGTAAATGTCGGTCCATAAACTGTCACCAGAAATAGAAATGGAGAGGTCAAGAAAGGGGAAGGAGGTGTCTGAGATAGACCAAGTGAATGTGAGGGCAGGGTGGAGGTTGTTAGTGAAGTTGATAAACTGCTCCAGTTCAGTCTGGGTGCAGGGTGCAGGATGCAGGATGCAGCACCGATGCAGTCATCGATGTAACGGCAGAAGAGTTGGGAAACAGTACCAGTGTATGTACTGAAGAGGGACTGTTCGACATAACCGACAAACAGGCAGGGGTGGTTTGGGCCCATGTGATTGCCCACGGTAACCCCATGGATTTGAAGAAAGTGGAAGAATTGAAGGAAAAGTTATTGAAGGTGAGGACAAGTTCAGCGAGGTGGAGGAAGTTATTGGTGGGGGCAACTGGGTCTGTTGGAGAGGAAGAAACTGAGGCCCTGTAGGCCATCCTTGTGGGGTATGGACGTGTACAGGGATTGCACGTCCATAGTAAAGATGAAGTGCTGGGGGCCAGGGAACTGGAAACTTCCAAAGAGGTGGAGGGTGTAGTTTGTGCCCTGGATGTGGAGAGTGCCTAGACCAAGGGGGGCAGAAAGGAGTTGACGTGGGAACAGATAAGTTGGGTGGGGCAAGAGTATGCGGAGACGATGGGTCGGCTGAGTTGGTTGGGCTTGTGGATCTTGAGGAGCAGGTAGAACCAGGCAGTGTGGGGCTGGGGGACTATAAGGCTGGAGGCAGTAGAGGGGAAGTCAATGTTAAACTAAGCATCAGATGTTACACCCCACCCGATTGCAGTGTCTTAATTGGAGACTCAATTATATTGTACGTTGTAAAGCGGGTATTCACTGAGTTGTGTTCCCTAACTAATGAGTCAGGTTAAAATTGAACTCATAAAGCTAGTTCCTAATATCACCATTTCTGTTCTTTGAATTGCTGTCCCACTCAAGTATCAACTTCCTCACTTTTAAAAAAAAATCTCCCCAATACTGTAAGGTTTAGACTCACTGCAAGAACTTGAGAGAGAGATAGGATGGAAGTACAGATCGGAAGAAAATCTACTTGTGCATTTCTGGGCATTTGTTGAAGGTACAGGTCATTTAGGTATCCTCATTTCCCACGGTGCACTGTATTTACTACAGACATTAGCAGACCACTTGAAGAGGAGTCGGAAGAAAAAAATCCAAGCCTGCAGCTACAACCAGATAAAATAAAATGAAATAGGATAATTTTAATCAAAATATTGCATTTTATAGAAAATTCACCTGACTTGCACAAATGATAAAATGTTAAAGCTTTAAACAATAGGCTTTATGAAGAATGAATGGGAGAATTTTAACTTGGTAAAAGCAAACTGTCTGAACTGCTACCAATGGAACAGATCCAATCCGGCCAATTTAGACCCCGTAAATTTACCCTTGATCATCAGGAAAGTGATGAAAGATGTCATGAATGGTACTGTCAAACAGCACATGCACAGCAGTACCTGCTCATAGATGCCCAGTTTGGGTTCTGCCAGGGACACTCAACTCCTGACCTCATTACCTCATTGGTTCAAACATGGACAAAAGCGCCAAATTCCAGATGTGAAGTGAGAGTGACAGCTCTTGACATCAAGGCTACATTCGACCAAGTGTGGTATCAAGAAGTCCCAGCAAAACTGAAATCAATGGGTATTGGGGGCAAACTCTCCATTGGTTGGCGTCATACCTAGCATATTGGAAGATGGTTGTAGTTGCTGGAGGTCAATCATCTCAGCTCCAGGGAAAGTCTGCAGGAGTTCCTCAAGGTAATGTTCTAGGCCCAATCATCTTAAGCTGCTTTATCAATGACCTTTCCTCCATCATAAAATCAGAAGTGGAGATGTTTGCCAATGATTGCATAATGTTCAATACCATTCGTGACTCCTCAGATATTGAAGCAGTCCATGTTCAAATCCAACAAGACCTGGACAATATCCAAGCCTGGGCTGACAACTGGCAAGTAACATTCATGCCACACAAATGCCAGGCGATGACCATCTCCAATAAAAGACATCTAACCACCACCCCTTGACATTCAATGGTGTTCTCATCACTGTGTCCCCAGCTATCAACATCTTTGCGGTTACTATTGACCAGTAACTCAACTGGGTTCACCACATAAACATAGTGGCTACAAGAGGAGGTCAAAGGCTAGAAAATAGTCCGGCAAGTAACTCACCTCCTGGCTCCCCAACCCTCTCCATCATCTACAAGGTACAAGTCAGGAAAATGATTGAAAACTCCCCACTTGCCTCGATGCTGTAACTCAGACAGCACTCAAGCAGCTTTATACCATTCAGGAAAAATGACCCCACTTGATTGGCACCACATCCACAAGCATTTACTCACTCGACCACCAATGCTGAGTAGCAGTATTGTGTACTACCTACAAGAAGCACTGCAGAAATTCACCAAAGACCCTGAGTTAGCATCTTCTAAACCTACAATCACTTCCACCTAGAAGGATAAGGGCAGCAAATACCTGGGAACACCACACTTGCAAGTTCCCCTCCAAGCCACTCACCATCCTGACTTGGAAACATATTGCCATTCCTTCAATGTCATGGGATCAACATTTCGGAATTCCCTCCATAAGGGCATTGTGGGTCAATCTACGGCATGTGAACCGCAGCGGTTCAAGAAGGCAGCTCACCACCACCCTCTCAAGGGCAACAAGGGATGGGCAATAAAAATGCTGGCCCAGCCAGCAATGCCCACATCCCACAAGTGAATAGAAAAAAAAATTCCTGGTAATCCCTTGAAACTTAAACAACTCTGTCCAATTTTATACTGACACTATATTTTTTTGGTTTGCTTTGATTAGCGTAGACTTAGTAATATGCATAGTAACATGATTGTTATTATGAAAAGGCTAAGATATCTGATGCAATGAGCAAGGTTTGTCAGCAAAATTTGACATAGCAGTATAAATCAGAATAAATCTTAAGGAGAACGCACTATGTGCTTGAGGGAAAAAGGAAATCAGTGGGGGGAGGATAGGATAATTCTGAACATTATTTCAATGTTGGCCAACATAGGTAGGAAATGTCTTGTGAGGCTAAATCTGCAAGTATCTTAAACATTGAGAATTTTGCAAAACAGGAATTGGGCAGTGTGATAGGACACCACTAAATGATTCATACATTGAGCCTTAAGTCGAGGCTTTTGTTGTTCTTTCTCTGAATTGACTTCTCTAATTTTCAGAATTACCTCCTCTTCAACTGTCCTTGATATCAATTGCTGAAAACAAACTGTCAAATTGTTCCTAGTGATAAAATATCATGTAGTGGTGGCTGGGAATTCGTTCAGATTTTGTAGTCTATGTTTAATGTTGAAGCACACTTGGCATAAGGCAATTTAGCTAAAACTTACAGAAAATTGTAATTGGAGAATATTTTCGGGAAAATAAACTGCATCCAGTGACTGAAAATAAGTGCAGATTTAGTGACAAACCATTCAGTAATCTGGATGCAGCACAAGCTGATGAGTGATGCACATCAGTGAAAAATAACTGCACATCCCCCACCCAGCTCTAACTTACAGAAATGATCTTGCACGTAGACAGGACAATGTTCAAAAGGTAAGGGCATTTGAACTTTTCCCACAGGACTTCCATGTTCAACCAGACTAGAGAGGGTAAAGGTAGACACCGAGATGTTTCTTATTCTTATTCAAAGACCTATGTTACAATTCTTTAAGTACACACTGGACTCCATAACTGGCTGGAAGATAAACTTCTTTTGTACTTATTTGGTTAGAATTGATGCAAGCAAAATCAAAATAGCTGTGAATGCTGGAGATGTGAAACAGAAACAGAAAATGGAGCATGTGGCAACATCTGTGGTAAAAAGAGAGTTAACATTTCAAGTCTGATATGATGCTTCTTTGGATTTGAAAAGAGAGGCAGAGAAGTGGTAGGTTTTTGTGCACTGTGGAAAGAAGTGATAAGGAGCAAGTAGAACAAAAGGGAAAGTTCAGAGGACGAATGAGATTAAAGATCACAGGTGTCACAAAATCAATGGCAAAGGAACCAGTAATGGCTGTTAAGTGGTCCAGTGTAGGCGTTAATAGCAGAATATAGGTCAGCTTTGCTGAAAGCAAAACCAAGAAAACCAGACCCTGGGGGTTGGCTGGAGGTGGCTAAAAGGTCAGGGAATTAAGGTGAATCAGAGAAAGTAGGAACTGCAGATGCTGGAGAATCCGAGACAACAAGGTGCAGGGCTGGATGAACACAGCAGGCCAAGCAGCATCATAGGAGCAGAGAGGCTGACGTTTCGGGCCTAGACCCTGCTTCAGAAAAGGGGGAGGGGAAGGGGGTTCCGAAATAAATAGGGAGAGAGTGGGAGGCGGATAGAAGAGGGATAGAGGAGAGGAAACAAACAGGTCGAAGAGGCAGGGATGGAGCCAGTAAAGGTGAGTGTAGGTAGGGAGTTAGGAAGGGGATAGGTCAGTCCAGGGAGGACGGACAGGTCAAGGGGGCGGGATGAGGTTGGTCGGTAGGAGATGGAGGTGCGGCTTGAGGTGGGAGGAGGGGATAGGTGGGAGGAAGAACAGGTTAGGGAGGCAGGGACGAGTTGGACTGGTTTTGGGATGCGGTGGGGGGAGGGGAGATTTTGAAACTTGTGAAATCCACATTGATACTATTGGGCTGCAGGGTTCCCAAGCGGAATATAAGTTGCTGTTCCTGCAACCTTCGGGTGGCATCATTGTGGCACTGCAGGAGGCCCAGGATGGACATGTCGTCTGAGGAATGGGAGGGGGAGTTGAAATGGTTTGCGACTGGGAAGTGCAGTTGTTT
>NC_063341.1:65473870-65484661 GCF_021869965.1 Rhincodon typus | reverse complement strand
CCATCCCCGCCTCTTCGACCTGTTTGTTTCCTCTCCACCTATCCTCTCCTCTATCCCTCTTCTATCCGCCTCCCACTCTCTCCCTATTTATTTCAGAACCCCCTTCCCCTCCCCCTTTTCTGATGAAGGGTCTAGGCCCGAAACATCAGCCTCTCTGCTCCTATGATGCTGCTTGGCCTGCTGTGTTCATCCAGCCCTGCACCTTGTTGTCAGGGAATTAAGGTGGTTTGGTCTCCCCAGTATGTGAACAGTGAATACAGTTAGGCTAGAACAAAAACTGTACAATTAAATCACTTCACCTGGAAGGAGTGTACGGGACCTGGACAGCAAGAAAATAAAAGGACAAGTCT
Organism: Rhincodon typus; assembly: GCF_021869965.1. Classification (NCBI taxonomy): domain Eukaryota; kingdom Metazoa; phylum Chordata; class Chondrichthyes; order Orectolobiformes; family Rhincodontidae; genus Rhincodon; species Rhincodon typus. The sequence continues at coordinate 65,484,311 of NC_063341.1, read as the reverse complement.
TAGACCTCTTGTGATTGCACAGAAAGATGCTATGGGAGGGGGATGAGATGTTGGGGGTGACTGAGGAGTGGATCACAGTGTCATGGAGGGAACGGTCCCTGTAGAATGCTGTCGGGGAGGGGAAAGGAAGATGCTGCAGATGCTGGAAATGATTCTTTGAATATGGAGGTTGGTGTAGAGTGGGAAGTGAAGATAAGGGGAAACTTTACCATGCTTCTGGAGGAAAGGGGAAAGGGTGAGGGCAGAAGCACAGGAAGTAGGTCTAACATGATTGAGGTCTATTATTGGGTCGGAAGAAGGAGGGAAGGCATGTGGGAGCACTACTGTGAAATGTAATATAGTCAGAACAGATAGTGTGGAGGTGGTGTAACTGGAAGAATGAAAGGGGGTCCTTACATAAAGCAGAGTGTGAAGAAGTATATTGAGACACTTATGGCATTTGGTGAGTTTTGTAATGAATATTAGTAGACAGCCTATCTCCAGAAATGGAGACACAGAATCAATAAAGGTAAGGGAATAGTCAGAAATGGGCCAGTTGAGGGCAACTGAGGGAATGAAATTGGAAGCAAAATTCATTACTTCTTTTGCAGTTCTAGATGAGAACCAGGGTGATGTTGATCCAATCATCGATGGCCCAGACAGTGTGTGTTGCGGGAGGAGACCCGAATAGGGCTACAACAAGGAATGGTTCCATAAACCTGATACACCAATGTAGGTGTGAAAAAACTAGGCAAAGACAGAAATAAGTAGAATCAAGACAGGAAGAATCAGAAAACTAACTGAGGGCAATTCTGTTATGGATTTTGAGGTGGTGGTAGGAGTGGACAATAACAGGGTTGGGGAACTGTTGAAGTGGGAAGCTGTGGACAGAAGGTCTCCAGAGGAGATGTGATCAGTAATAGTCCAGGAAATAATGGCCTGATGTTCAGCGATGGGATTATGGTCCAAGGGAGATAAGAAGGCATGTCAAAGCATATGTGCTTAGCCTCTGCAAGGAGGTTAGTATTCCAGATGACAACAACACGACCCTTGTTGGAAGTTTGATAACATCTCAGGGTTGGACTTCTGAGAAAGGGTCACTGGACCCGAAATGCTAACTCTGATTTTTTCTTCACAGATGCTGCCAGACCTGCTGAGCTTTTCCAGCAACTTTGTTTTTGTTCCTGATTTACAGCATCCGCAGTTCTTTTGGTTTTTATTGGATTTAAGAGAACAGAGTGCAGCAAGTTCAGAGGAAGACAGGTGACAGTAGGAGAGGGCAGCACAGGAATCGAGATGGCTGACATCATGTTGACAATTCTGGATGAAAAGATCAAGAGTGGACAGGAGTCCTGAAGTTGAGGAAGATTTGGAGACAGTTGATTGGGTTCGTTCAGAGCTGCAAGTACCTTTGCCTGAAAAATTGGCCATGGGGTGAAGACAGCAAAAGAAGATTTTAACATTGTGCTGCACCCAAGATGTATTGTGGGAGGTCAAGTCCTTTGAGCCAAGGGTCAGAGTGTATAGTGAATACACAAGAGTTGGGGTTAGGAGCTAGGATCGTGTTAATAGAACATGACTCAAGGTCGGATCTGGAGGGGTGACCATACCCAAAGACAATGGAGCAGATTTCCCTGAACATCTGGAAGAAACAGCAAATGTTTATTTTTCCAGCATCATGCTGCATAGTCCCACAGCTACACTTCCTCACCTCACTCTGCTTTTGGTAAAGACTCCATTCTATTCTACTAGTTTCATTGCTGCACCTGTCCCAATGATGGTACCCTCCATTAGTTTTTGCAACGTCTTCCTTTTTTCTCAACCTAGGATTTCCCCACTGAGTAGTGGACATCGCCTCAACAACATTGACCAGATTTCCCACACTTCTACCCTCACCCCTTTCTCTCCCTCCCAGCATCATGATAAAGGTTCCCCTTATTCTCATTTTCAATTCCTCAAGCCTCTGTTCAAAGGATCATCCTCTGCCACTTCATCTGACAAAGGAGCAGCACTTCAAAAACTTGTAATTTCAAATAAACCAGTTGGACTATAACATGGTGTTGTGTAACTTCTGACCTTGTCCACCCCAGTCTAACACCAGCATCTCCACATCACTTCCTTCATTTCTGCCACTTCAGCATGCTTTCACTAATCACATCTTCCCTTCTTTTTCAGTATTCTGGAGAATCCATTCCCTCCACGGCACCTGGGATATTCCTTCCTGATCACAAATCTTCACTCTCCAATCCACGGTACCTTCCCAGGCACCCTCGACTCTCTTCATTATCCAAGGCCCCAAACACTCCTGCCAGATAAAGCAACTATTTACTTGTATTTCTTGGAAACTAGTTGATTGTATTTGCTGCTCACAATGCAGTTCATATATAGTAGTGTTATTTAGGAACTTGAATTCTAAAATGGAGATAAAATGAATTGTTTTAAATTCTGTGAAAGTCTGACTTGTTTCCTTTTCAAAAAAAAAATCAGAAAGCCACTTCGAACAAAGTTCAAAACAGCATTTACAACATACAACAGCATTACAGTCTCTTATGAATATGCACAGTGACTAATCTTCATGAAAAACAAAGAAACATAAAACTCAAGGTCCAGCAAGCCAGGTTTCACCTGATCTGACTTTATCAATTATAACTGGTCTCCTCTACATTGGGAGGTCAAACACAGACTTGACACTTGCGTTGCGAAACACCTCCATCAATCTGCAAGCATGATCCCAATTTTCCAGTCACTTGTCATTTTAATTTGTTACATTGCTCTTTTTTTTGTCTTAAGTCTGTTGCAAGGTTCCAGTCCAGAAGGTACAGTACCTTATTTTGTGTTTAGGCACTTTACAGCCTTCTGGACTCAATATGACTTCAACAAGTTTAGACCATGAACTCTCTTCTCCAATTTGCTTCCCAGCCTTTCCCTCCAACCCCCTCCTGTGTCTATCTTTCTTGGTTTTCTGCTAACACCTACTATTAGGATTAACTCGAACTATCGCATTTCTCTACATCCATTACCATTCTCTTTGCCTTTTATTCTGTTACATATGACTCCAACCTTCCCTTCTGTTCCACTTGCTCCTCCTCAACTACAATTCTACCTACAATATAAAACCCAACAATTTTCTGTCTTTCTTCAGTTCCAAAGAGGAGTCTCATTGGATTTGAAACATTAACTGTTCCTCTCGGCATGTATGCAGAAATTTCTGTTTTTATTTGGAGTATGATGTATATACTTTATTGCATTGAGAAAAAATGGCTTGAAACACATCACAAGAAATGTTATAAATTTCAGAGTTTAAAAGGAGGTTAATTGACAGCCAAGCTTAATTTAATCTTTCAGCCTTGAACATAATGCTGATTCTTTATCTTTCTTCATGTTGGAGAATTCCTATCCGAGTCCACTTTTTTTGGTGACTACTGCCATTGTGTGTTGTATTTTGCAGGATAGCTTCATGTCATAATACAATTATTCTTATTGAAGAAGTCTGGACTAGGACTGAACGGTATCATCTGACAGGAAGTGACAACTGGAAAATGGACACTGCATTTTATAAACCGTGTAAATTATTGCAGTGTTGAGCACACCCTTCATTTGATATTATTACTTAAGCACTGAACCTTAAACTGAATTCTAGCACTTGATTTTAATCCTCAATGAACAGGAAATGAGACCACTTTGCTGAACTGCCAATTACACTGAGAATACCAATATTCTTTAACATATGCTGCAAAAATTGAAAAAAAATCTGCTCAAGTGTAAACGTGCTAAAGATTAACACTAGCAAATAACCTGAAACCAGAAGGTTTCCAGTGAATCAGAACAGGAAACCAGAATAAAGCTAACTCTGGTAGGTCATGACTTCTCGATTACTGTAAAATAGAAAATCATGATTTGAATCCTCTGCTTATCTGTGATGAGTCTGGCATCACATAAAAGGTTAAGTGATTTAAGCTCAAGCTGAAGAAACTTTCAGAAACTTAACCACATAGTTCTTTCTTTGACAGTAACCTGTGCATGACCTTGATTTGCAGTCTGAAATTGAACAGGAGTAAGTTGAAAAAAAGCATGTTCTAACTTCTCACTAATTTGGGATTCCCAAAAAAAAAATGAATGATTCCACCAGACATTGACTAATAAAACTAAAGAGAATAACATTAACATATAGGCCTGTATCATTATTTCTGAAATGCATAACTTGTTTCCCTACGTTTGGAAAGCACGCAAATACACAGGAAAGTGCACCATGAACACAATTTTGCAACATGAAATTCAGTTTGTTATTAAAAAGTTTAGTGTCCTAATTTACTTTGTTGGTATTAAGACTACTTCTTAACTACAAACACATCTAGATCTTATTTGGCACAATGTTAAATACAATACTGTTGAAATCTAGCTTCAATATATAATTTCCACACTGAGGCTTGATACCAGATACATCCTCAAAACTGTAATAAAAAATCTAAATCCCATTCAGTTTTTTGTTCAAAATTTCACTGTGCAGATGACATAAAGCTTAAAAATATGGTAAGTATGAGGAAGGTGGCAACAGACATCAGAAGGATGTTTGTGGACACATGGCAAATAAAATTTAATGTCTAGAAATGTGGGATTTGACATGACAGAAAGAATGAGGTGGGGGAACATGAACCAGAAGTTACAATTTAAAAGTGGTTTAGTAACAGAGAGATTAGGAGTAATCTTTGAAGCAGGACAAGTTTAGGCGGTTAAGAATAAAACATGTGGGATTATTGGCTTTGTTAAAAGGAATAGTGTATGAAAACAAGGAAGTTAAGTGAAATTTTAATAAAATATTGCTAAGGCCTCAAATGGTCTTGCAGGTCTCTGTTCCCATTTATCCACACATAGTTATTGTATCTCCAGGTTTGACTACACTTTCTTCCTTTAGAACATTACTTTTGGGGCTCTGCAAGAAGCTGTCCTTGGGCAGATTATAGGTAAGGAAAAGCTGTAATCACATCAGTAGCAGAGACTGAGTTTTCACACATGTACGGATTATATCCAATTTTGCCTTTGCATCATTTCTTCCTAACTCCCTCAGCTGCCCGTGTCATCAGATTGCTTGACTGATGTCAAATATTGGAGAAATCACAACTTCCTCCAGTTTAAGGTCATTGAAATGTAAGCCACAGCCTTTGGCTCTGCCACAAAATCTGCTCCTTTGTCACTATTTCCTGCCACAGATTACCTGTAATCTTGGCATCCTGTTTGAGCCTATACCAAGTCCCACCTCTGAAAAAAATGCTAGCCTTATTTACAGACCCTGCTGCTATTGAAGCCCTTACGCATATCTCATTACCTCTGAATCTGACTACACCGATGCTCTCTTTGCTGATCACCTCTACTCTCCCCGACAGCATCTTAACTTAAAAAACATTCTGTTGCTTGGATCACTACTCCCTGGTTGACCTACATTCAAGGCTGAGTTAGAATCAGATGTTCGATTGTCAAGGGAGTCAAGAATTACAAATTAAGGAGGCAAGGTGAGTTTAGATCACAGATCAGCCATGATCTTATGAAATGGCAAAACAGATTGAAGGGTCTAACTGACTACTCCTGCTCCTACTTGTGATTTACACTGACACTTGGTTTTCTTCACTGTTACATAGAAATGCACATCATCCTCCAAAAATTCATTCAAGTTTATGCCCTCTTTCTCCCAGACCTTCCAACCTTGTGCCCCTCCCAGATACTCAGTTCCTGAATGTGGCTTTTTGAACATCCCCCCCCCTCATCTACCATCCATAACAGGCTACATGGTCTTCAATGCCCTTAGTCTTACGCTTTGAAATTCCATACCAAAATCAATCCATTTTGAAAAGAAAATCTGGAGCCCCTTTTCTTTGGTGACCCTGCTTAATCTGTCCTTGCCAGCCTCACTGGCTTACCTTGCACCGATTTGTGGAACATCTCATAACATTTCCACACTAGAATTACACTATATAATAGCAAGTTATTATTGTAATTGCATGAAGAAAAAGACATGCAACCGGATTTTATATTTGGTGGAAATAACAATCAGATCACCATAATCAACGCAAATATGAACTTTAGGAAAAATTCCTGTTGACCAAATTTCACAATTTTGAATGGGCCCCACAGAACAGCTAATATCACAGCATGTTATCAGTTACTGTGCGTGCAGTGGGAACATTATGCAATATGACATGTATTTTGAATAGTAACAATTGCTTACATGTCAGAAAATTCCACTCAAAAATAATATTCACTATGAATGTTGAAATTGGTTTAATCAATTGCTCTGCATAAACTGAATAAAAAACAAATACAGTGCTGTTAATATTTACCCAGTTGGGCACAATTTACTTTGAACTGTTAAATAAAGAAACGTTCTGAAATACCAATTTTGAGTTCTAAAGATCGCTATTTGTGTTTAATGTCTGAAATGCAACACAATGTAACAAAACCAACCATTCTGACTTCACCATAAAACTATGACATGCTTCTCTGTCTGCACACTACTCAGTTGGTAAAGACATTAGTATCAGAGGAAGGGTTAGTTTATTTGAAATGTTGACCATTTTTTTGCCTAGGCCTCAGAACCATATTCTATTGTTGTACTGACATGCAAAGGAAATTTGTACTGTGCTTGTTCTGTGTTGTACATGCTGGAAGAGGTAATAAGGGCTCACGTATTCAAACTTAAAAACCACATGACCCATGTGAATGCTATCTTATCGCATCACAGGTTCCTTAGGCTGACCACAACCACTTAAATCAGACTAAACCAGCGAGGTGACTCGGGATTTTTGACACGTACCAACAATCTGATAGAACATTTGGTCACCAATCAGCTTATAAACCTCTGCTGCACCGAGTGCAAATCTGATCACCACTCCTTCAGGCAACTGCACTTTCAAGATAGGGTAACATGAAACGCACAAAATGAAGATTTACTGTTGTATTCTTTCAGGTCAAAACAAAATGCTTGGGTTTCTTTTTCCATGAAATGTTAAATAAGGGATGGGACTAATTCAGTGAGAAACTTATCCTAAGTTATGACTCAGAAATACCAATAAGCATCAAGGATGCAGCAGTTCACTATTTATTCAGACCAGGCAATGATACTACATTAATAATCCTGTCAGGAGACAATATTTTTACTTTGTGGATCTACTGTTGAAATACCCAATTTGTTAAGCCTGTATTCACCTCCACCCAGGCCCAACTGAAGTTTATAACTGGAGTGGTTGTACTGTTGCTGTTCACAGTCCAAAGCATTGATCAGTAAATGTTTGGGCCTTCTGGTTCATTATTAAGTCTACATTAATATTACAATGGTCAACTTTCAATATCAAAAGGTATAGTTTTTTAAACTTAAGGTTAAGTTTTGAAAATGAACGTAGGCACCAACCTGACACAAGAAACAATTTCAGTTCTATCACTTGCTGTTGCCACTCACGCAAAACTGTTTGCAATATCATTGACCAACGAGAGAAATTTATTTACTGTAAAGGTAAAATCAAATCCTTTAGAAAAGCAGTATTTTTAAATGGAATTATGGATATTATGGTGTACTATTTTCACTACTGCACTGGTAGCCATAAAAAAAAACATATTAGGCATCTCCCATAACTTGCATGATGATCAATTTCTAAATCTACCTTAATAATTTTATTAGTGGCTCTCCTTTAGCAAATGTCCACAACCAACATGGCCTTTTGTTTTAAATACAGTGAACCATTTCCTGGAATCCCTTTCTTCAGTTTATCCACTCATCTCAAAAATGGTGGAGAAGCTCTTTACCGAAGAGAAATTATTGCCTCCATCATCTATCCTTTCCTTCTGCCTCCCATCCACAGTTGGTCATTCAGCAAAGACTGTCCTTCTGATCTTACCTCATCTTTGAGACCTCTCTCTGCTGCCTTAATCCTCTTCCCATTGTACTACTTACCATTAAATTATACACCTGGTCCTTGTGGTTTGCTGATATAAAGGTACAGTTCCCTGTTCTGTCATCCCAGTTTCCTTCAAAACTACAGTCACCTTCCCTAAACCCTATCTCTTGCTAATTACCACATGATTTCCAGCATTTCTTTGCTCTCAAGAGTCGTTGAACATGCCATGCCTCTTTGTGCCCGTATCTCTTGCTTTTCCACAGTAGGCTAATAGCCTTAATGAAAGTCCTAAACATACTCTTTGCAATTGTGACAATGGTGCAGCATTCAAAGTGGCTGACAGCACAAACTTTCTCAAAAGGCCTTGTTATGTGACTCTGCAGGACAATCTTTGCAAGGTTTCACTTTTACTTACATAAATATAGCCTCAATGCTTGCAGCAACAATTTCTCTTTCCACTACCCACCATCACTTCCCGAGATCTCCAAGGATCAATCATTGAACTTTCCTCTGCATGCTGCTTCTCAGCATCATTATCACAGAAATGAAATTCACAGATGATACTCCTACACCACCTCTCCAAATCTGCAAAGGCCTTTGTGTTGACAGGCTACTTGTTTGTCATCCACTCCTGGATACCATCAGTTCCTACAGCTAAACATCATGAAGACTTTTTTGGTTCCTTTACAGAAACTACCCCTCTGCTACTGATCCTGATCTCCAAACTGACCAATATTCTGGCTGGCAGTTTGCAGACATTGTGTCCAATTTCCTTCAGAATCCATATCTTCTCAAACACCAAATCTCCGTGTTTATAGCACTGCAACATCACACTGTTGTCTCTGAAGTCTTTACAAATGCTTTGGTGGTCCATAAGTTCAACAACCTCACATTCTTTGTAAACTCTTAACTTGGCCAAGGTTCCACATCAGGCAACCCAGCCCAATTCCATTCAACAATGACTCCTATCAGAACTCTTACATTGGTGCCTCAGTCCTTAAAATCTCAAAGCATTACAGTCACTAATGCCCTCATACCACCTTCACTGATCCCATCTCAGAGCATTCTGTTCCTGATTCCAATCTCTTATGCTTTCATTTTCCAAGCCATTGACTGCATGACCTGTGGTATTCACGTCAAATGCCTAATCACCCCTCTATCTTATATCAATAGTTTGTCAAAAACTATTTGTTCAACTAAACCTTTTGTCACCACTCCATTTTGGATCCGTAATAAATAGATAACAAGGTGTAGAGCTGGATGAATACAGCAGGTCAGACAGCATACCCTTCTTTTCTGCTCCTCTGATCCTACCTGACCTGCTGTGTTCATCCAGCTCTATACCTTGTTATCTCGGACTCCAGCATCGGCAGTTCCTATTAACTCATTTTGGATCAGTATTTGTTTTTTGTTCCATTTATTTTCATACTTATTGTATGTTGTGGCTGTATAAAGCTTTAGTTATGCCACATTTGGAGTACTGTGTGCTGTTCTGCTCAGCACACTATAGGATGGATGTGGAGACTTTGGAGAAGGGCCAAAAGAGGTTTACCAGCATGTTGCCGGGATTGGAGTGTATTCACTATAAGGAGAAGTTGGACAAACTTGGATTGTTTTCGCTAGAGTGTTGGAGACTGATTCTATGATGTACTATGCTATATTCTTTAAGCTTACCTTGGGAAACGTTTGAGTAATATTTAAAGATACCACATAAATAACATTTTGTTGTATTTTTACAATATGAACAGGCAAATAGCTTGATATGATAATCTCCCAATTCATGAGTAGAAAAGCCACAAGTGAGTTGTATAGATGGTCACCACCAGTGAAATATATGGTTGTTATTTTATCATATTCTACATATATGTCAAAGATTAAAAATATTGCTAAAACTCTCCCACTGTGGTGTTTGAAGCACAGAAGGTAGGGAATGAGATGAAGGGTTAATGCCCCTAACTACAATACTTCCAGAATTTAAAATGTGGTCAAGCAAGTCAGCAGGATTGCTTAAGTTATTTTTATTTATTATCCAGAGGTTGTAGGAGGAGGAAAATTCTGAGGGATGGAAGGAATTTTAAGTTTCGAGATCTGAAATTGAGTTACGTATAGAGATAGTGCAATAAATCTGAGTTTCAATTTAGCCATAACAAAATAAAACCAATTAGGTGACTGTCTCCTTGTGAAATAAACAAACACCTTATGACCCTTCAGCTCACCTTAACACCAAAAGAAAAATTCTACTTCAGCCTTGATCAGTTGTTCTGTGTCCCCAAATGGAGACAAGCTGATTCTCCTTGCGGATTTCAAAGCCAGAATAGGAAGGGGCACAAACCTCTGGAAAGACTTGATTGGCAAGGAAGTCATAGGGAAAACAAATATCAGAGTCCCCCTCTTGATGAAATGTCTAGAACGTGATCAGTTTATAAAAAACATCCTTTTTGGTCAAAAGATGGAAGCAAGACTTCTAGGCAACCCACCTGCTCCAGACTTTGGCACTTGCTTGACTGCATCGTTAGGTGAGCAAGGGACTGCAAGAATGTTTGCATCACCTATACCACAACAGGAGCTGACAATTGCTG
>NC_063341.1:65448370-65473370 GCF_021869965.1 Rhincodon typus | reverse complement strand
AAACCAGCGACAATTGCTGAAACCAGCATTGCTTGGTCTGGTCTACTATGCCATCAGTCTGGCAAAATACTGGCAGCGGAGCTGTTGCTGCAGGAAATTCAACGTTGATGGACTCAAAGACCCGCTCAGTCAGCTCCTCGGTCAACCTTATGATGTTCAATGAGCTGGAACCACAAAACGACTCAGTGCATGGTCTGCCCCAAGTCCATCAAACATAGCATCTCCAAGGAGAGTTGCTTTCTCTGTCAGGAAAATTCCAGATTGGCTTGACTAGAACAGCCAGGAGATACAGGAACTATTGAATCAAAAACACAACACATTACTGAACTGGTAGCACAACTAAAACCAGAGGGAAAGATGGCCTACAGACAAATGAAGACCTAGATCCAACAAGAAACTGATGATCTAAAGAACTGATTTGGATAGAATGAACCTAGAAAATCCATCAACTGACAGCTACGGCCCTTCAGTGTTATCATGACTGATTCTTCAGTACTGTGAAGATCCAGTGTCCAACAATTACTTCACAGAGTTAAGAAAGAGGGGCTCTTATCAAGGAGACACAGTCAGCACACATCAGAAGGAACACTTCAAGGATGTCTTCAACTCAGACCAAGTCCTTGATATGGGTACCCTTGAACTCACTCAGAAGAATTCAGACTGCTATCATGTCAGCACAACTCCGGAAATGACATGAGGCTGTCAAGGCTATCCTGCAGCTGTGAATTAACAAGGAGGAAACCTTGCTGACACACTGAAATACAGCAAGAAAGTACTCGAAGCCAACTCCTAAATCTGGAGGATGGAGAGAACTTCAGAGAATCTCCAAAACACCAAAATTGTGACAATCTTCAAGAAAGGAAATAAGACCAATTGCGATCTTGCTCTTGCCCACCACAAGGAACATTATGACAAGAATCTTCCTCTTTCACTTCAGTGGTTGAAGAGTTCCTCCCAGAGTCATGATGTCTCTTCTGCCCATCAAGAGGCACAGTGGACATGATCCGCTCAGCAAGTCAAATCCAAGTAAAAGCAGAGAGCAGTAAAGGCCATCATACTTGGCCTTCTTTGACCTCACAAAGGCCTTCGATTGTGAACTGTGAAGGGGGATAATTGACCATCCTTTTGGCCCCAAGATCCTTGAAATCTTCAACGTCAGACATGGGCAAGGAAACCTCCTGCTGACCATCACCTGCCGCATCTCTGTCGACTGATGAATCAGTATTCCTCCACTCAGAGGGCACACCAGAGCGGCTTGAGCATAGCATATACTCTGGCCCGTGTTTTTCAATGTCCATCACAAAGAGTGACTCAGAAGCACCAGTACAGACATAGCTTGTTGTCCTAAAAGATATAACTGCTAGACTGATTCATCAGCAGGGTGGCGAGGGAACCAAAAAGCCGGAAAAACATATTTGATCTCGTCCTCACCAAACCGCTTGTCACAGAAGTGTTTGTCCATGACGGTAGTAGGAGGAGTGACCACTGCAGAGTCATTGTGCAAAGTCCTGTCTGCACATTGAGGATGTCCTCCATTGTGCTGCATGTCATTACCACTGTGCTAAATGGAAAAGACTTCGAACAGATCTAGCAACTCAAATCTGGGCATCCATTCGGTGATATAGGCCTTCAGCAGTATTGTATTCAACCACAATCTGTAGTGCCAAGGAAAAGCCTGTGTATTCCAGTGACTCCTTGCTGCAAGACTTCATGTTTAGAGAAAATGAGGGCAGAAATGGTTCCTTATAAAATCCCACCTTCTGACAGAAAATCCTGACACTCACCTCCAAAACTTGAGGAAAAATAATTGTGACTTAGTCAAGGTACTTGTAGAACCATAAGCCAACTAAGGAGCATCAAGAGGATTTGGAGCGGGGACTCTTGACCAACCTTTTTTGGAGGATGAGGTATGTAACAATATGTCTGAACAAGATAAGTAAACATATCTGCAGGAGGTGCTTCTAGATGTCAGATTAACAAGCAGCCTTCAGACGGTGTTGTGACCTTGTCCAACTCAAGCTGAAAACAATGTTTCAAAAAAAAAAAGGAACCAGATTTGGATTGGTTTTTGTAAAATAGAATGTGCAAACAATATGACTGGTAGTTACTACTTTCTAACTGTATTATCCTCTAATATATATTTCCCTGAAGTATCAGGTAGTAATATTTAAGAAAATTACACAAAACAAGAATTCTAGCTTGTAATGTGACGTGCTAAAGATGATATCGAAAATTCCATCCTGTGTGGGGACTGGGGAATTTATCAAAAGCATGTATACTGCTGTTTGGCATTTTTCTACATCACTTTTAAATACCATCAACGTGTTTAACATTTAGAAGTACCTGGACTGTTAGCGTATTCTTGTAAATAAGACAATCAGATTGATTGAATGCATTTGAGAAAAAAAATGCAACAAAAAATTGGCGCAAACTAAACTGGAGTCACTCAGATGCTTTTGTAGAAAGGAATTTAAATATTTAGCATGTTTGCAGATTACAGATAATGTGAAATGGAATTGTTTTGGACTTGAATCATGGAAGCTACACTCTTGTAACCTTCAATATTTAAACCATGATGAAAGACAGCCACTCTTATGTGGACAAACCTTTGGTGCTCTATGCGAAAAGAAAACTACTCTATGTTAAGACACATTGCAAAGATGCGGCCTTGATTTCCGGTCGGATGTTGTAAGACTTGCAGTTTCTTATACAAAACTTCAATTTCTTTCTGCAAACTCTACAGGACATATCTGAAATGTATCAAGTATTCTAATTGTTGGGTTCTAAATCAATGGGAGTATGCACTTAGTATCTAGTAACTTTTCTTAAATCAATGCCAGCGCCTGAAGGTAGCTTGTGGTCTGCCACTAAACTTGCTTAACATACTATATTGATTGGCTCAGGGCCAGTGGCTTTACTGACCATCTTTTGAACATCTTTACTCTTCCACAATCTAGGTAGCACACACCAGTCTTACAACACCAACAGGAAGCAAAAGCCTCTTCGTGGTAATATGTCTTAACATATCTTAGTATTTTTTGTTCATCTAGAGCTCCAAAAGTTTGTCCTCATAGAGTGGATGACTTTCATATTTTTCTGTGTAAAATACTGAAGATTTATGAGAGCACAACTCAAAAAATGAAAATCCTACATAGGCAAGAGCTAAGCCATTAAAGTAACAAATTTGGTGGGCATGTAAAACATCACTTCCTTCAGTGCATACAGTATTTTGAAACAAATTTAACATAAAAGTTCTAACTATAGTGTTCACAATTAAACTGCAGCAATAAATTAATTCGAGATAAATAAGAAATAGAAACAGAAGCATAGAAAATAGGAGCATGAGTAGGCCATTTTGCTCTTTGAGCCTGCCCCACCATTCAATATCATCATGGATAATCATCCAACTCAATAACCTGTTCCTGCTTTCAACCAATACTCTTTGATCTCTTTAGCCCTAGGATCTATATCTATCTCCTTCTCGAAAACATTCAACTGTTTCCTGTGGCAGAAAATTGGATATGCAGTCTCTGGGAGAAGATATTTCTCCTCATCTCAGTCCTAAACGGCCTACCCCCATATCCTTAAAGTCATGGCAATTGGTTGTAAAACATTCATACAATAGTGAGAAAAGCAACAGTACTGAATTATGTAGTTGTCAGGTGGGTCACAGAGTGTTGCAGAGTAATGAGCAAAGCTCAGTATTGAAAACAGAACTATAATCCAAGGTAGCGTAATAACTTTCAGGCTCCTGCACTGGAACCCGACAAAGGCCCACTTTGTGTTGTATCATTATTGAGAGCAAGGGACTATAAAAGGGAAGCACAAAAGTGTGAAATGGTATATTTAAGAAAATAGAAACATTTAGTTTTTTTAATTAGGTTAATATATGACATTGCACTGTGTGGCAATGTAATGGTCACTTTTTAAAAAAAAAGTTGACTACCAGCCTAATGTAAGAAAAGAACTTGCCGCTTCTTTAGGCAATCTATTAATGCATAAAACCAACAGGGCTGCTGATTAAAATTTCTTTTTGTTTCCCCTCATTAAGAGTTGACTGTTAGCCGGTTGTGGTCAACATTTCATGTAGAGCATATCCCTATCTTCAGGAAGATGAATGTGCAACTTTGCTTCTCTTTGTTTTCCACGAATATTTGGAGAAGTAAAATCACAGATTGCCTTGCTGATAGCAAAAGGGCCACACCAGGGTCATTCTGTGTTAACTATCCTAACAATACATCAGTATTTCAATTTCCTGATGAGCCAAGTTACATGAACAATTGCATTCAATCAATCTTCACTTTTCTATTGAGTTACAGATTGAAGGATATTAGCATTACAAATGTCTTCTACAACAACTTTTGAGTTTTATGAATGTTATGAAAAGTATTCCTTGAATTTCCAAACAATCAAACTGACTGCTATCTATCAAAGTTATTTTCCTACCAAGGAAAGTCACCACATTTTAGGATATCTGAGACTGACTGGAATGTTTGGTAGCTACCACCAATATGGTCTCTATTACAGTGAGTTCCTTCAATCGACATTTTCAACTTATTGGTCATAAAAAGTCAATAGGCAAAGTTTGATTAAAAAGTGTCAATTGAAACTCACATTACAATGATACCCCAATAGATGTATCAAGTTCACTTCTGCAGTGGCCATTATTGTAAATATTTATAGACTGCAGATTGTGAATATAATTGTAATTGCGAGGAGTCAAATTCGAATAACCTGAACCTGTAGCATGGTGAAGTTGCCAGCCATCCCCGCTGGCAAAATAGGAAATCCAACTAAAGAATGTCAGCAACGAGATGAATTTTAGATAATTCTGAATTAGCTGAACTTGTGCATGGTTATGCCTGTACCTGGAGCGCAGTTAGGCCATACAAGAGCAAAATCACAGGCAAGGCATCAGGTTATATTGAGAACCTTCTGTAAAAGGATGCTCAAACCTGCAAGTATGGTTAAACAAACAGGGCTGCTGATTAAATTTCTTTGTTACCCTGCTTAGGAGTCAACTGTTAACTGGTTGTGGTCACCATTTCATGTAGAGATCAAAAGAGCTATCACTTGGAGATAAATTGAAGGTGATACAGCAAGTGAAAACTATGGTTTGAAGCAAAAAGTGGATAACACAAAGAGTCAATGCCAGAGTTAGTTAATCATTCTGAAGCACAAAATGAACATCTTGAAGTAGTTTGACAAGTAGACCTTCTTTCCATCAAGGTAGGGGTTAAGTATGGCTGCCTATACAGATGAGGAAGCTCTATTAACACAGTTCATGGCAGCTCAAGTACAAAATGTTCCCATTTCTTGTCCAAACCTACAGGAGAGTGAGTCACCCTGGTCAAGAGGCTGGGCCACAAAGAGTTCACCTGCAGCAATGGTTGCATTGCTGGATCAATTCAAGGCATGTCATTGTCTTGCAATGTAAGCAGCAAGGTCATGGCTGTTACAGGAGCAATGACAGATGACTGGCTGCAAAGTTGTCCGTGCCTTGAATGTTTATGCACTCAGAGACATTTTCAATGTGGGTGAAACTAAATTGATACATCATTTTTCATCAATATGTCCTTTAATATTTAAAAATAAAATGTATAGCAAGAAAATGTCCACTGCTATTATCTGCACCAATGTAGATGGCATAGAAGAGCTGCAACTTCAAACGAAAGGAAAGTCCAAGAAGCCACATTGCTTTGTGAATGTCAGGACACTATCCATGTGGTACAAATCTAATAAAACCATCTGGAGAAACTACAGCATTTGAGTCATGGATCAACAGAGCAGGCAAAATGTACTAATGGAAGCAAAGGAAGATTTTCATCAGTACAGACAACTGCCCCATGCATCCAGACATTGGTGGCTTCAAGAGCATCAAATTGGCGTTGTTATCACCCAACACCACAGCCCAGCTCCAGCCAGTGCACTGGGGGCAATTAGGAACCTGAAAACTAAGTACCGGTGGCAACCCATCTCTCAGGTTACTGAGATCATCACGAAGAAGTTGGAGTACAACCCACCTGGTTTACAGGCTATGCTCATGAATATGGCAGAATGGAAAAATGTGATGAAAATTCCAATTATCAACTGATTCCACCATATCAGGTTCAAAAGGACCATAACCGTACAAGATGCTGAGAGTGGAGGAAGGGCAGATTGAGGCCAATTAAATGATGTTGAGGCTTTTCTCACTTGGTTGTGGAAGGCTGGTATGGAAATTCCAGCAGATAACCATGGAAACTTAAGCTGAGGTAGATGACACCACACGCTGCACAACGAAGCTAACAGAGAAGGCAGTCATAGATGCAATACACTCTTTAACAATAGAGCCTGATGACTCTGAACAGCCCAATGAATATCGTCCAGCTCACCTAGAGCCACAAAGGTATTGAGATGCTCCAGGATTTCTCATCGCAGCACGGACATATGGAAAAAAATTTGACTACATTGCCTACAATGTGGTAGACAACATCATAGTTGAAGACAGCATGTTAAGCAGAAAAAGGTCATAGTTTTACCGAAGCAAATTCTCAACATTTTTTACTTTACAGGATCAGATCATCGAAAGATGTGAGCAACTGAAAAATAGAGACTTTTTTCTCACATTTACTGCATTACTGTGGTTTCATTTTTTTGACAGAGCACGTTTACAGGTGAATTGATTTACATGGGGGCCTTCCTCCACTAACTTGAAACTCAGCTTGACACAAATTTGAGAGAGTGGGCCCCTGCGATCGGGGCTTTTATTGTAAATTACAAATTTTTGGCAGATTGGTTAAACTAAAAGATACTAAAATGATGACTTCCACTGGCATAGCTTACCAAAAACAGGTCAACAAGAATAACAATTAATCATAAACTTCAGGTGTGCTTTTTTAAATTCGATAATCTCAAAGGCATTGCTCTCTCATAGAATTATATAGAAATTACAACATTAAAGGGGCCTTTAGACCAACCATCCTATGCTACAAGCAATGGTTTTAATTCCCTTTGTTTGTTCTGTGTTTCTCTTTGCCTTCTCTGTTAGTTCTGTTCCATCCTTTTCTTAAACATTAATACAGTCTCTCCCTTTAATCACTAGCTCCAGAAATACATCCTCTACACTCCCAAATCTTGATTTTAAAAATGCTCAAGTGTCTTCTTTGAATCTGAAATTTGGTGCTCCCTTATTGCAAATCCTTCAATTAGCATAGAAGTCTGTTTTAATCTATTCTATGGAGGTGCCGGTGTTGGACTGGTGTGGACAAAGGCAGAAGTCACACGACACCAGGTTATAGTCCAAATCACAAGCTGCTCCTTCATCAATTGGCCTAACGGAGAAGCAGCACTCCAAAAGCTTGTGTTTTCAAATAAACCTGTTGGACTGTAACCTGGTGTCGTGCGACTTCTGACTTAATTTTTTCTGTCATTGCATCAGAATTTTAAATACCTTCAGTATATCACCCTGCAGAGAAATACAGATCAACTCAAACAGTTTGAGATTATGCTTCATGAGATCAAACAGTTCAAATCACATTTACCTATCATGTTCCCAAATCTCTTTCAATTCCTTGTACTTCATGAAACTATCTAAACTTAACTTCTGTCATAACGCAAATCCTGGAAGAGAATTTCACTCTATGACTACACAGAACAGGGCATCCTCCTACCCTCTGTTCTAAGTCACTTGACTGTACATCTAATCTTGTACCAGTTGGCCTTTATTCTTGATCCCTCAACTTCTGTGCAGTTTCAACAAAAAAGCCTAATTAGCAGGTATCACCCTACTGGATCCAAGAAGTACTCATGAAAACCTCATTACCATTCCCATAATGCAGAGTTCAATACTGCATGAACTTCAACTGAATCTTACGGTTAGTACATTGCTCTAGTTTCCATTGATCTTCGAAATAGTTAAATTGACATTGCATATTGGTGTGGCATGAATGTTCCTTGCCGCTCGTCAGTTGAAATCTCTCATATAATCCAGATCTTGCTGTATTTGGAAATGAACTGCTTCAGAATGGGGAAATGTTAATGGTGCTGAACACTGAGCAACCATCAGTGAACATCGCCACTTTTGATTTTATGATGGAGGAAAGGTGATTGATGAAGATGGTTGCACCTAGGACAGTGCCTTGAAGAATTCCTGCAGAGACGGTCTGGAGCTGACGTCACTGACCTCCCACAATCTCAACCATCTCCCCTAAAGGCAAAGTACTGTGGATGCTGAAGATGAGAAATAAAAAGAGAAAGTACTAGAGAAACTCTTCAAGTCTGGTAGCATCCGTGGAGAGAGAAACAAAGTTAACATTTCAAGTCCAAGGGACTGGCAAGGGATGGTTGTTATGCTGTTGACAAAGGGGAAGGAGGAGTGGGTGGAACGGATGAGGAGGGGGCCCAGAGTGAAAAAACGAAGGGAATGCTCATGGTGGTAAAGGAGGGACGAAAGAGAGATGCAAAATAGGTGCTAATGGTAAGTACAAATATTTGGAAATAAATTTGCTTTGCTGAGCACAAACCCATATAAACAAGAAAGAGGGAGTTCATAGGATGTAATCAAAATGGAGGACAGTGTTCATGTCCTGAAATAACTAAACTCAGTATTGTGTTCTGAAGGCTGTTATGTGCCTAAGTGGAAAATGAGGTATTGTTCCTTCAGCTTGCATTGAGTTTCACTGGAACACAATAGCAGGCCTAAGATAGAAACATTAATATGACTGCAAATGGTGTCTTAAAATAAAAGGAGAAAAAAAAAGGTTAAAAGGAGAAATTATTCAAAGCGACAATGGGTTTGGCCAGGCAAAGAAGAGCAGTGGATAAGGGCTGTTTAGTTCTTTAGAGGACGAAACTGAGAGTCATACAGCTGTACAGCATGAAAATAGACCCTTTGGTCCAACTCGTCCATGTCAACCAGATATCCTAAATTAATCTAGTCCCATTTGCCATCATTTGGCCCATATCCCTCTAAACCCTTCCTATTCATATACCAATCCAGATACCTTTTAAATGTTGTAACTGTACCAGCCTCCTCCACTTCCTCTGGGAGCTCATTCCATACATGCACCACGCTCTGTGTGAAGAGGTTTTAGAACAAAGAACAAAACAACAGTAAAGGAACAGGCCCTTCGGCTAATACATTTTGCCCTTCCATACTAAAATTGTCTTCACTTAAAGGGTCTGAATTCCCATATTCCCTTCCTATTCATGTATTCGTCCAGGTGCTTCCTGAACGCCGCTATTGTGTCTGCTTCCACCACCTCCTGTGGCAACACGTTCCAGGCACTCACCACCCTTTGTGTGAAAAATTTCCCTCATACATCTCTTTTAAAAGCCACATACCCACCTCCCACCGCATCTTGAACTGGTGTCCCTGAGTAACTGACCCCTCCACCCTGGGAAATTGCCTTATACTTTCCACTCTATCCATGCCATTCACAATCTTATAAACTTGTGTCAGGTAGCTCGTCAACCTCCTGCATTCCAGGTGGCAACAAACCCAGTCTATCCAAACTTTCTTTATAGCTAAAAATCCCCATACTAGTCAACATCCTGGTAAACCTTTTCTGTACCCTTTCCAAAGCATCCAACTCCTTCTGGTAGTGTGGTGACCAAAAGTGTATGCAATATTCCAAGTGGTCTAACTAAAATACTATAAAACTGCAGCATAACTTGTCTATCGTTATACTCAATGCCCCTTCCAATGAAGGAATGCATGTCATAGGCCTTTTTTTTTCACTACCTTATCTACCTGCACTGCCACCTTCAGTGATCCGTGGAGCGGCACACCCAGATCTCTCTGGATATCAATACTCCTAAAAGGCTCTGCTATTCACTGTATAATTTCCACCCATACTTGACCTTCCAAAATTCATCACCTCACATTTGTCCGGATTAAACTCCATCTGCCATTTTTCTGCTCATGCCTGCAACTGATCCATATCCGGATGTATTGTCTGACAATCCTCCTCACTATCTGCAACTCCACCAATGTTTATATCGTCTGCAAACTTACTAATTAGACTAGCTAGGTTTTTCTCCAAATCATTTATGTAGATCATGAACAGTGGAAATTGCAGCACTGATCCCTATGGAACACCACTAGTCACAACCCTCTATTCCAAAAAGCATCCTTCCACCACTACCCTCTGACTCCTATGACTAAGCCAGTTCTGTATCCATCTGGCCAGCTCACCCCTGACAGCACATGACTTCACGTTTTGTACCAATCTACCATGAAGAACCTTTTCAAAGGCTTTACTGAAGTCCATGTAGACAACATCAACCACTTTTCCCTCAAACGTCATCAGCTCCTCAAAAAACTTGATCAAGTTAGTGAGGCACGACCTCCCCCGCACAAAACCATACTGTCTATCGCTAATAAGTCTATTTGCTTCTAAATGCGTACAAACCTTGTCCCTGAGAAAATTTTCCATACCACTGACGTCAGACTCACAGGCCTGTAATTTCCAGGATTATTCCGGTTACCCTTTTTAAACAATGGGACAACATTGGCTATTCTGCAGTCCTCTGGGACCTCACCTGTGGCCAAAGAGGTCTGTCAATGCTCCAGCAATTTGTTCTCTTTCCTCCCGCAATATTCTAGGATAGATCCCATCAGGACCCAGGGACTTATCTACTTTAATACTTCTTAAGACGCTCAACACCTCTTCCTTTTTAATAGCAACTTGGCTTAGAAGCTTGACACTCCCATCTGTGGCATCATCCTCCAAGGTGCCTCTTGGGTACCTTTTAAATCTTTCCCCTCTAGTTTTGGACTCCCCCACCCTGGGGAAAAGATCTGGCTATTCATCCTATCCATGCCCCTCGTGATTTTATAAACCTCTGTAAGGTTACCCCTCAGCCTCCAATGCTCCAGGGAAAATAGCTCCAGCCTAAGGTAGGGGTGGAGGTTAGACAGACCTTAGGACTGGGTAAAAGTTCGGCACAACATTGTGGGCCGAAGGGCCTGTACTGTGCTGTACTGTTCTATGTTCTATATTCTATTCAGCCTCTCTCTATAGCTCAAACCTTCCAATCCTGACAGCATCCTTGTAAATGTTTTCTGAGCCCTTTCAAGTTTCACAACATCCTCCCTAGCAGGGAGACCAGAATTGCATATAGTGTTCCAAAAGTGGTCTAACCAATGTCCTGCAGAGCCAAAACATGACCTCCCAACTCCTACACTCAATGCACTGACCAGTAAAGGAAAGCATACCAAATGCCGCCTTCGTCAGCCTGTCTACCTACAACTTTCAAGGAACTATGAACCTGCACTCCAAGGGCTCTTTGTTCAGCAACACTCCCCAGGATCTTACTATTAAGAGTACAAGTCCTGCCCTGTTTTGCCTTTCCAAAATGCAATACATCACATTGATCCAGATTGAACTCTATCTGCCATTTTTCAACCCATTGACCCATTTGAACAAGATCCCTTTGTAATTTTAGAAACTTCACTGTCTACTATGCCAATTTTGCTATCATCTGCAAACTTACTAACCATACCTCCTGTGTTCACATCTAAATCATTGACATAAATGACGAAAAGCGGTGGACCCAGCGCTGATCCTCGCAGCACACCGCTGGTCATAGGACTCCAGTCTGAAAAGCTACCCTTCACCACCATCCTCTGTCTTCTACCTTTGAGCCAGTTCTGTATCCAAATGGCCAGATCTCCCCGTAGTGTATGTGATCTAACCAGTCTACCATGAGGAACCTTGTCAAACACCTTAGTGAAGTCCATATAGATCATGTCCACTGCTCTGCCCTCATCGATCCTCTTGGTTACTTCTTCAAAAATCTCAAGTTAGTGAGACGTGATTTCCCATGCACAAAGGCATGTTGACTATCCCTAATCAGTCCCTGCCTTTCCAAACACACATAAATCCTGTCCCTCAGGATTCTCTCCAACAACCTGCCCACCACTGATGTCAGGGTCATCAGTTTATAGTTCCCTGGCTTTTCCTTACCACCTTTCTTAAATGGCCGTCAGATGATCCCAATAGGGGATGGACATGTTCAACCTGGACACCAGGGCACTGGAAATTGAGGAACCAATGTAAAAGTCAGAAGAATCACAAATGTAAGGGGGATGAGTAGAGAAAAAGGGAATCAAGATAGTAAAAAATAAGGTCAGTGTGGCAGGAACTGCCAGGGTAGAACTGTTTGTGGATTTTGGGAGAAGTGAAAAGCAAACTGTGCAGGGTTGTGGGAATTACAAGGTAGGAAGCTATGGAGGAAAGCTCTCCAGAGGAGATGAGCTCAGTGACAGTCCTGAAACAACAATTTGATGTTCAGTGATAGGATGGCACTTAGGCTGACTTCTACCTCGCAAAGACTATCAGAAAACAGCACCACCACATTTGTCACCAGATTTGATAACAAAGCCAGGATTATGCCTGAGAGAATGGAGTGCAGTAAGTTTAAGGGAGACAGAAAATGATGGGCAATGGAAGCAGAAAAACTAAGATAGCTGTTACGATGTTAATAGGTTTCAATGAAGAGATCAAGTGCAGTTAAGAGTCCAGGCGGAGGGGGAATGTTGTAAATGGGTGTCAAAGGGTCTGTAAAGTGGGGAGATGATTTCTGTCCAAAGGAGTGGGCACAGAGGTGAAACTGACAGAAGAATAGTTCAATGTCATGCTGTACCAGAAATTCGTTGACATAAAACTGAATCACTTTGCTGAGTAGGGATCATTTTTCTGTCACTGTTTCATCTGTTCCAACAATATTATCTTCCACAGGGGGCACCCTCATCATCCATTTCACTTGCTCCTCCTCCTCCTCTGTCAGCAGCATTAAAACCATTATTTTCCAGCCTCCTTCAGTTATGAAAAATCATTGATTTGATTTGATTTATTATTGTCACATGTACCTTAATACAGTGATCTGTGTGCAGTACAGGCAGATAATAACATACAAAGACACAAAAATCATAGGGTGACTGAACAGAGCAAGGAAGTCAAAGTTACAGCTGCAAAGAAGGCGTACAGAGAGCAAGATTGAGCATTGGGCTCGAAACATGGACTGTTTCTTTTTTCACAGATGCTGCATTTTCTATTTTCATTATGTCCTATGCTATGCTTGGTTTGAAATGTGCAATTTTTAAAATTTAATCCATCTATATTGCAACTTAGCCTGAATAATTGACTGCACTATGAACAGTACTGGGTTGAAACATGCCCACACCATAAACTCAAATAAGCAGTAGCAGCTGTCAGCACAGTTAACGATACCATTAAGTACTTGATAATCTCGCTAACTAAGTTTATGGAAGTAAGGAGCTTCTTCTTGTGAATGGTTTCAGTTTTGGTATGCCTTCGTCCCACAATGAACAGAAGAGACATATGTTGAGTTTAAACCCCTGTGCTCTGAGCTATCCTACCACAAACCTGCAGAGATGTTAAACTCTTGAAAGTGCATCTAGCTGACCTACAGCACACATGTTGCGGGATTTGAAAGGATGTGTCAAATTTTCACATGCCATTAAATGTCTACTCAACCAGGACACACACACCTGCGGACCCAACAAGAGATGAGAGTAGACATACATAACAAGTGTGACTAAATCAACAAAATGTGTGCTGTTCTTGATGACTGCTTCAAACTTGTATCCATTGGACCTGCCTCGCATGATGACCAAATAGTGTTGCCCAAAAGTAAGTTTAACACATCTACCATTATCTGTATTTTTCATCTATATATCTCTGTCCCTTGCTGTCATTAAAATCACTTTGTCTTTTACACTGGGCACCCTCACCATCAGTTCCACTTGTTCCTCCTTCCCCTGTCCAACAGCACAAAAACCATCATTTCCAGCTCAGAGATTGTAAGAACTGCCGATGCTGGAGTCAGAGATAAAACAAGGAATCATTATCCCTACACAAGTGAAATCTCAATCAGCTGTCCAATTGGGAAGCTGGTGCAGTAGTAAAAATTCGGCAAAGAGGTAGCCAATCAATGGGTTAGATGAGAGATAAGCATTTCCGGGATAACAACGTGTGGAGCTGGAGGAACACAGCAGGTCAGGCAGCATCCCAGGAGCAGGAAAGCTGACGTTTCGGGTCGGGACCCTTCTTCAGAAATGGGGGAGGGGTAAGGGGGCTCTGAAATAAATAGAGGGGAGGGGTGGGGTTGGGGAAGGTAGGTGGGATGGTGACAGGTGAGTACAGTTAGGCAGCAGTGGCGGTTGGTCAGTGAGGTGACCACGCTGTGAGGTCACTTCACTGACCAATACCCACCACCGCCTACCTGCACTCACCTATCACCATCCCACTTATCTTCCCCAGCCCCGCCCCCCCATTTATTTCAGAGCTCCTTCGTTTTGCTGACATTGACTGAGAGATTGTTGTCTTTACACCATGCCACTGAACTGTCTATCTCTTTTCTGCACTCTGTCTCATCATTGTACGAGATCCGATCCACTACAGTGGTGTCCGCAGCAAATTTGCAAATGGAGTTAGAGCTGAATTTGACCATACAGTTGAGTGTATAAGCAGTATAATAAGGGGTTCACTGCGCAGCCTTGCAGGGCACTGGTGTTGAGGATTATCGTGATGCAGGTGTTGTTGTCTATCCTTACCGATTGCAGTCTGTGGGTCAGGAAGTCGAGGTTCCACTTGCAGAGTGGGGAGCAGAGTCCTAGGTGTTGGAGTTTGGAGGTGAGCTTGGTTACAATTATTGTGTTGAAGGCGGCGCTAAAGTCAATAAATTGGAGTTTGACATCGGTGTCCTTGTTATCCAGATATTCCAGGGACGAGCATTGGGCCAGGGAGATTGGGTCTGCCATGGACCTATTGCGGAAGTAGGTGAATTGTAGTGGATCAAGGTAATCTGGGAGGCTGGATTGATGTGTGCCATTACTAACCTCCCAGATGAAAAACAGTCATATTTGATATGAAGGATGAGCAACAAGATTTTAATGTGGAACAGAAGGATTAAAAATTGAAATAAAAAATTCTTGAATGCATTTTCCCCATCACAGGTTTGCATTAGATTAAAAATAGGAGCCAGTAAGCGAAAAAAAAAACACACTAATAGCCTTCTGTCAGTAATTAATTACCTTGGGTTAGCGTAGATTTGGAACTTGGTCTCAACCCAAAACTGGGAAGTAAGCATTGGCTAGGTTTAATGCTACAATTACTATCTTGATTCCTGCTGGAAATATACATTTACACAGGACAGAATAGGGCTCAAAGAAATGCTTGTTATAATTAAATAACTTATCACAGTCCCTACATCTGAATACCAATTAGGTGAAGTATAGAAGAGCACTACAGGTATCTATCTCTGGAATATTTCATTAGTAAGGAGTACATTTAGATTTGGGAGGGAAGGAAACAAGAAGTCAGCAGAAGAAACTTATTATACTTATTACAAGAATACGAGAAAGACAAATATCTGAAATATTGACACGTCAAGTATGTTTGGGTGCTAAGATTTACTGAAAGACTAAGACCTTAAATAATTCCAAAGTAACTCCTTTTCTACTTTGTATAATCTTTAAATCTTAAAAACATATTAATTATAAAGTGCAGCAAACTGCAATTCTGAAGAGCATTGGCAAAGATGTTTTATGTATTTTTAATTCATATGGTTTTTTGATAACATTAAATCAAGGAGTATTCCACAACTAACTGAAAATAAATACTGATAAATATGACTGGTGTTGCTTCTATCAATTGCACTGCCAGGTAACAATATTATAGGATGCAGTTTTGCGACTGCGACTTCATGTATTTTGAGCTTTTGATCTTGGTTAAGCCTTTAGAGGCAACCATTGCCACAGGACAGTATTATCTCAGAACAGAGAGTAAGCATGTTACCATTATGACCATGTGTAAAACTGCCCATGACTGCATAAATTGTCCCAACTCGATTCTCCTCCGCAACCTCCAAGTAGCTCACAGCTAAAATTGTAGTCAGTTAGATATATAGATCAGCGCATTGACCACAAATGGAAAATGCAAACACGAGCAGCAGCTCATCAACAAAGCTTACAAAAACAAGGCCTCCTGAGACTGTTCATTGAGTTGGTGCCAAGCCATTGCAAACTGTGTGATCTCAGGTTTCACTGATTAGTGCTGAGTTAGTCGCATTGAACTAATGCAAAAGATCCAATGATCAAGGCAACGCCGCACCGAGGGCAAAGCACAGTGGTGGAAAATGCAGCAAAATTAAGTTCCCACCCATTATTGCCATCCAGTGACTGCTGATGGAAGTGAATGTGTGGACATCAAGTGAGGGGGGATCTGGATTCAATTGTGATACCTTCCACAACCTATTTTGCCTGCCAATCCACTTTGCTTGGCTCACACAATCATTTGGGTAAATCAGAGGGTGACCATTATGGGCCATAAATCATTAAACCAGTCAATTTATACAGGAGGGGGAAGATGAGAAAATACAACAAAATAAATAGCTCAAACAACACACTGCCAACAAGCCTGCCCACCTTGACTGGGGAGCCTTTGACCAAAAATAGATGTTTGTGACTGGTAGCAAAGATAAATTGCTAGCCAGGTCTTTAGTTATAATTTCACTACAAAATTGGCATAATATGGTCAAAAAGATATTGGGATCAAAAAGAAAAATAATTTTGCTAAATGTTCACTGATTAGGATCTCAGCTGGAGTGTTGTATCTCCAATTCTAAGCATCATCGTTAAGGAAGGATGTAATAGTCTTGAAGATGGCAAGCAGGTTGGAGAAGCTGGAGCTGGTCTCCATAGAGGGGGCTCAGGGAAGATTTTAGAAAAGTGCTCAAATTCGTGAATGGGTTTGATTACATAAATAAGAAGCCTATTTCTAAGTGTACAGATTTAAGGAGTGAAAGACCTCAATATTGATGAAATAATGGCAAAAGAGCCAGTGCTCAGATGTGATAACTTTGAGAAAGGGATTAGACAAATTTTTGAAAGGAAAGCAGTTGGAAGGCTCTGGAAAAACAGCAGAGCAGTGGAGCTAACTGGATAATACTTTCAAAGATTTGGCAGAGGCACGCTAGCTGAAGGGTCTCCAATGCTGCGATATTTTATGGCTCTAAATTCAAAATTATAAAAGAAACAATAATGAAAAATTATCAATATCAATACTTGGCATTTATACAACTAATCTGCATCACAATGCATCAGAGTCTTATAATTAAAATGTATGCCCAGGATCTTGTACAGCTTGCTTGTCCCAAACTTGGTTGCACAACATGGGTGAAGATAATGGACTGCTTGATACCTCCCATGGAAAGAGTGGTTAAAAGTAGATGAATGACCGTGGCCATTCTCAAGTAATGCTCATTGGTCAGTTTCACAAGATCTATGAGAAAACTATCTGCACCCTCTCACAATTACACTTAGTTGTGAATAGCAAAACCCAAATCAGATAAATGCCTCATTTTAAAATAAATATAAATACAAGATGGCCAAAAGATCTAAGCCAAATAACTAAACCAGAGATTGGAAAGGATTAATGAGGTGCTCAATTAGGGCAAGAGTAGTCAAGATTCTATAATTGGCATTAAAATTGAGGAAGGAAAATTAGGTGAGGTGTAAATTATGATTATTATTCAGCTGCCCCCGCTGGAAGCACTTGCATTAACATTTATTGAATGGGTGGGTGGGGGACTCAGTCTCAACAATTTTCATCACATGGTTGAAAAGTTTGATTTTTTTTATCATTGAAGGCTTACAGATTATGAGAAACATCTTGAAAGAGGTATAAGATGGAGGTAGCCTAATGCCTGTGGAATCATATCCCAGCAAAAAGTAAATTCCTTCAGGAGAGCTTGGAAAGGGCAATGCTTGTTGAGAATATTTGCAACAAAATAAAAAATCATCTAGATCTCATTTAAAACAACCTACTTGGTTTCCCAACAAAATAATCTATACTTCAATTCGACATCTATTCACTGGCCTGTGCAGAAATCATTTTTAAGCGCAAGGTTGAAAGTGTAAGTTCTTTTTTAACACAAATTCAATTCATTCTCCTTTTAACTATCATTCAGTGATGTCCGACAATCCTACCCTGCTGGCTAAAAGTGTCTTAATTGTGAAAAATCACACAAATTGAAGTACAATTTAGAACAAAGGAATTATGGCCATAGGAATTGGCACTTAGCAAAACATTGCCGAAGTGACAATCAATTTAAGCTGATACTGCAACTATGACAATGAAAATGACAAAGGATGATAAATAAACAAAATATATCTACTAGTGTATGTTTAACACATGGAAAATATGGGGAAAGGAAGATAAGATAAGGAATGTTACCGTCTCATGAAGACGTCTGTGAATAAGTTCATAGCAGAAAGCTGCACTAGCAGATTTACATCAGAGCCAGCTGCAGTTTTCAGAAGGCAAAATTTGTTATAAGAAAAAAAATGTGTTACAGATAATGGAAAAGATTAACAGAAACTTAGATTTTATCACTTACCTCATTTTTCAGCTCATCTATCTGATCCTTCAGTTCTCGAATATATTGGGTGGAGTCTGAGTTGTTAAGTTGGCCTTTAACTTTGCCCTCTTCTTTCTGAAATGGAGAAGAAAAACTTATTACAACATTTGCCTAACCTTCTGTTAAATAAAATAAAAATACATAAAAAACAAGTGAACTAACTTTTAAAGTTTAATCTGTAATTTACCATAAAAGATTGGTTAACTTGGAAACAAACAGCACATGGATTACACAAATTCACAACATAGAAGCTTAAAATGGAACAAATTGAAAATTGTTCTGCTGTACTTGGACTAGAAAGTTGTCCAAATTGAAACATCTCATTGCTTATCACAATGGACAGAAGATATTGTTTGTTTCCCCTCAGTGAAGCACATACAACAACTTTGTGTGTGAACTCTGAGCTACAGTTGTGTTTCACGCTGCAAAAAAAAAAATGCAGGCATTCCTTACAAGGTCAGAACTACTTCAATTTTTAAAAATTTATTCTGGTCAACATTTTCTAAATAGCACAGGATGCTGTAATCTGCAATGTGGAACTGAAATGGTGTGCTATGCCTTTAGGCAGTGGTACTGCCTTTTGAGCTTTATCAAAAATAATAATTTGGTTTAAAATATATTCAAAACTAATTTGAGACAACAGGCAGATTAACATATTACCAACGATTGTGCTTTAATGAAATGTACAATCATGTATGATCAAAATTTTTCTGCACGTTGAACTTTGTGCTTTTATTCTTTTTCCATGTACAAGAAAGTTGAAAGCACCAGACGTGGAAACAATTTGTACAACTGCATGTCGTGCATATGCGCATAGGCTCCCAAAAATTTAATAAAAATATTTTGTTTTTTTAAGTTCACAACATTTTTACTTCTGGTATTCCTTACTCAGAATTCTTGTGATCTAGTCTCAAAAGACTTGCATAAACTCACACCACTAGAAAATGATTTCTCAGAGCATTGGCAGCCATTTTGAAGATGCTCGATTTTGCTGTACCCAACAAATTCCTCTCCTATACCCATGTTTTTCAATAGGAGTTCAGTGGGAAAGAGGAATCTCTGCAAGACTAGGTGTATTGAAATACAACAAAATTCATAACTCAGTTGTTAGGTTAGCTAGGTTGCAGGGATACAAACTCTCAGTTCACAAAGCACTCTTATAGGAACTGAGAGAAAGCAAACTCTGAACCAAAAATTATGCTACATAGCTGCTATTCCTCTTGAAAACATGACAATGAACTTTACAATTTTACAAAATCATTTACTTGAGATGAGACATTGATTAAGGCCACATTTGGAATACTGCGTACAATTCTGGCCACCCTGCTACAGGAAGGATGCTATTAAACTGGAAAGGATGTAAAAAAAATTTACAAGGATGTTACTGAACCTAGAAGATCTAAGTTATAAGGAGGGGTTGGATAGGCTGGAGCTTTTTTCCCCAGAGCATAGGAGGCGGAGGGATGACCTTTTGAGGTTTATGAAGTCTTGAGGGGCACAGATAAGGTAAGCAGCCAAGGGCTTTCCCCCAGTTCTGAGGAAGGGTCACCAGACCCGAAATGTTAACTCTGATTTTTATTCACAGATGCTGCCAGACTGCTGAGGTTTTCCAGCAACTTCTGTTTTTGTTCCCGTTTCCAAGGTACGGGGGTCCAAAACTATGGGTAATAGGTTTCAGGCGGGAGGGGAAAGACTAAAAAGGGACCTAAGGGGCAACGTTTTCATGCAGAGGATGATGTGTATATGGAATGAGCTGCTAGAGGAAGTGGTAGAGGCAGGTATGTGGGTAGGAAAGGTTTAGAGAGGTATGGGCCAAATGCAGTTATGTGGTACTAGTTCAGTTTAGGAAACCTGGTCATCACAGACTAGTTCAGCCGAAGGGCCTGTTTCCATGCTGTGTGACTCTGTCACATCATTTAAATGTGTAACAGTGTTTTTGGTCCTAGCTCTGCATAACTGTTTAGAATAAACGCTACTGCATTCAGGGTGCTATGTCAAAGTTATTATTATATACTTTATAGTGTACACGACAAGTGGTCATTGTAGGAAACCTCAAGATTGGACCAATCTGATCTTTGTGAAAAAGGTATGGATCCAGGAGGAGTTAAAACATTCCAATTGGACATAAGATTTAAACTGTAGGTGACAAAATCATCAAGGGAAAAAAATCAAAGTTAAGATTACATCAGGTCACTAGCATGTCACTCTAGGAACATAAAAAATCCTTTCAGTATTAATTATCCACATTTGCAAGTGCAAATGAGATTCAATTTCTCATTAAAGAAGCATTTTACCAAATTAAACTCAGATTCCAAACGCACATCTTTAATCTCAGACAAACTTTGCTGAACTGGGATTCATTATTCTCTCACTTTATAGAACCAATACAGTGAATCTAATTATGTTGGGGGCAGCAGCAGACTTCTGGGAATCAGTGTTGCATTGAGGTTTTCCTCAGCTAACTGATAACAGAAAGCAGTTACCAAGCTTCCTAGTTGGAAACATATGGTTTACAGGTGCCAGTTCAACTGTAAAGAAATGTCAGAAGCTAGAAGTAATGACTTCCCTGTTTCTATGTATTTCAGGCTGCACTGGATAGGATTTTGCATTTCTTTTTCTATAACACAGATGAAATGTTTCTCTCCTATCTGTAACCATCCCCCAAAAGTGGATTTAAAAATCAGACGTACAACTAGACTCTCCAAGAACTGGCAGAACTCACACAGATTGCCACTCAAGCATTTCTTTTTAAATGAAAGAAGGGAACTTTGCATTTCTGAGACAAAATTATGCTCAGCGTTCCCTCAAAAATGTGGAGTCAGACTTCCATCAGTTCTTTCATAGCATAGACCTGTCAGACGGGAAACTGCCAGCTCCTTTTCACAGCAGTCAGCTGCCGTATCCTTAACTTTAAAGGTCCTGACAGCAACTTTGACAAATGAAATTCCCTTAAAGTCAGAAATGGGTAAGTTATAATGGGGAACAAAGAGCTAGAGGTCAATTGAATATATACTTTGGTTCTGACTTAGAGTCATACAGCATGGACACAGACCCTTTTGTCAACTTGTCCATGCTGACCAAGTTTCCCAAACTAGTCCCATTTTTCTGCGTTTGGCCCATATCCCTCTAAACCTTTCCTTTTCATGTACCTATCCAAATGTTTTTTAAATGTTGCAATTGTATCAGCCTCCACCACTTCCTTTGGCAGCTCATTTCAGACAAATACCATCCTCTGTGTGAAAATGTTGTCCCTCAGGTCCTTTTTAAATCTTTCTCTTCTCACCTTAAAAATATGCTTCCGAGTTTTGAACACCCCCACCATAGGGGAAAGAACTTTGCTATTCACCTTATCTCTGCTCCTCATAATTTTATAAACGTCTACAAGGTCACCTCTCAATGTCGTATGCTCCAGTGAAAACAATCTCAGCCTATCCATTCTCTCCTTATGATTCAAACCCTCCAGTCCTGGCAATATCCTGGTAAATCTTTTACGAACCCTGTCAAATTTAAGAATATCCTTCCCGATAGCAGGGTGGCAGAACTGTACACAGTACTCCAAAAGTGGTCTCACCAATGTCCTGTACAACCTCAATTCAATTCTGACAGGATTTGCTTGTCACATGAGAAGCAGTGAGGGTCTCTGGTTTTCTACTCAATGTAGTTTAGAAGGATGAAGGGGGGTGGAATCTGATTGAAACTTACCGAATACTGAGAGGCTTGGATAGACGTGGAGAAGACGTTCCTACTAGTAGGAGAGACTAGAACCCGAGGGTACAGCCACAGAGTGAAGGGTCGACCCTTTAAAACTGAGACAGAGAGGAATTTCTTCAGCCAGAGAGTGATGAGTCTGTGGAAATGATTGCCGCACAAGGCTCTGGAGGCCAAGTCACTGAATGTGTTTAAGACAGAGATAGATGGGTTCTTAATTAGTAAGGAGATCAAGGGTTATGGGGAGTAGACAGGAGAATGGGGTTGAGACACATATCAGCTATTATTGAATGGCAAAGCAGACCCAAATGGGCCTAACAGCCTAATTCTGCTCCTATATGTTATGGTAATATGGACCAGATGGGTAAACACAGGAAGGGCATTCCCATGAACAAGAAGTCCAAAACCAGGAATTGTAGTTGAAGGATATGGTACAGGCCATTGTGGGCTGAGTAGAGCAGAAATGTCTTCACCCAGAGAGTGGTGAGCTTGTGGAATTGTGTGTCACAGAAACTATTTGAGGTTGAAACATTGGATGTTTTCAAGGAGTCAGATATACTTTTTGGGGCTAAAGGGATTTAAAAGTATGGGGACAAAGCAGGAATAGGATATCAAGTTGGATGCTCAGCCATGATCAAATTGAATGGAAGAGGCTGCCTGAAAGGCTGCTGAATGGTTTATTCCTGCTCCTAATTTGTATTTTCAATGTTTTGGAACCATAACTTTGGAGAGAGGAGTTCTGTTATTGTTGTAGTAGTGGAATGTGCTAAGTGGTGACAGGGGAAACTGCAGTTTGTGTGAACAGTGGGTAACATTCCACTCCGTCTGGTCTACAACTAGTACCTAACAAATGAAAATCTGCTAGATCTGGCCCTTTGTATCTCCCTTCAAGTGCTGAGTTTCCAATTCCTGGTAAGCCCAGCCTGCAGCACTTGGAATTTTTTTAAACCAGCTTTTTGAGTTGAAGTAATCAATGTCATTTAGAGTGTTTAATTTATGGGCTTACCTCTGTTTAGCTGCCCAATTCTCCAATATCTATTTGAACCACAGGTTGACACATTCAAGACGAGTTGAGAACAGATTTCTGACTTGTCAAATTTTAGTCTCCAGCCATCCCAGAATCCACCCTGGGGTGTTAAATTTACCTCCCACGTTTCTCCTCACAGTGGACAAGCAAGTTAGCAAAACAAATCTCCCCAAGATACTTTTATATATTTGATTCGGTGTGAGGTTGATGGAAAGCCAAAGTAGATTCCTCTGGGATATCATAAGGGACTGGTGAGGTAAAAAAAACATTCATGCTCAAAAGAAATTTAACAAATAGTTGCATATAAATTTATACCTCACCTTCAGGAATTATGTAGCCTGTTGGTCTATCTTCTAAAATCAAACGTTAACCTACATACAAAATGACTGAAAATAGATGCAGGTTCCATTTAAATACACATAGCAGAATCCAGAGGTAGTCAAAATCTCGTGAGAACATAGGTTGTGGTTTCCTTTTCATGTAGTATATGCAAAGACGTGTGGTGCAAGAAGAGGTCAAGCACGAGCGTAGGAATCCATGGGTCCTAGAATAATGTATTTAACCTGTTCATTAGACATGCTGAGTGCAACTTTAATACTGAATGAGACTACTAACTGGCATTAGATTAAGATGCAATCAGAACTACACGGACACTTTTCTGAATGGTTATTTGCTTTATACAACTTAATATGATTAAAGATACAAGAAGTACTCCTTAACAGCATAATCAAAAAGGATCTCGTACATTAGTGAGAGATGATGTTGGAAAATGTAGGCATTGAAACCACTTGAATGCGAGCAACTGTCACATGATCAAATATGCCATTCTGATTTAGATTTGGAGCAAAATATGAAATGCAGTTTCTCAGGAAAATTAATTGTAAATGTTGAGGATAGGATTAAGTGGTGAATTGTGTAGATGTAATCTGGAGGGAATATAGCATCAGAGTTGTACAGTATGGAAACAGACCCTTTGGTCCAACTCATCCATGCCAACCAGACATTCTAAATTAATCTAGTCCCATTTGCCAGCATTTGGCCCATAACCCTCTAACCCTTCCTTTCATATACCCATCCAGATGACTTTTAAATGTTGTAATTGTATCAGCCTCCACCACTTCCTCTGGCAGTTCATTCCATACACGTACCACCCTCTGCGAGAAAAAGTTGTCACTTAGATTCCTTTTATATCTTTCCCCTCTCACCTTAAACCTATGCTGTCTAGTTTAGGACTCCCCTACCTTAGGAAAAAGACCTTGGCTAAGCATCCTATCTATACCTCTCATGATTTTATAAACCTCTATACGGTCACCCCTCAGCCTCTGAACTCCAGAGGAAATAGCCTCAGCCTATTCAGCGTCTCCCTATGGCTCAAACTCTCCAACTCTGGCAACATCCTCGTATATCTTTTCTGGACCCTTTCAAGTTTAACAATATCTTTCCCATATTGATGAAAAGTGAAAGATTGCAGTGAAGGAGAATTAACCTGCATTTATACAGCTCCTTTCATTGCACAAAGGGAATTTATTTACTGCAGGTAAGTTAGCTTTAATCCAATTACTGCTGTTAGTACAGAATATGATGGCTCATGGAGTTGGGTTTGATATAACAGTACAGACAATAGGGGTAAAGGGGACATTTTGAAGTTGGCAGGGTGTAGGAAATGGAATGCCACAAAGATTAATACTGCAGCTTCACTTATTTTAAAAAAAAATTATTTATGGGATATCAGTGTCACCGGTAGGCCAGCATTTAGTGCTGATTCCTAATTGCCCAGTAGCAGTTAAGAATCAACATTATAATCTAAACTAATAAGTCAGACAAACGGGCAGAGAG
>NC_063341.1:65434127-65447870 GCF_021869965.1 Rhincodon typus | reverse complement strand
TAATGCACCTAAGTATGCTACTGGTATAGAGTTAGGTGTGAACACAAGCTGTGAACATACAAACATGAATATATGAATTAGAAAGACTAGGCTATCATCTGCTTCAGCCTGCGCTGCCATTTAATCAGATCATGGCTGATCATAATTTCTTCACATTCCCATCTACCTCTCACCTCTTGCATATCAAGGATCTATCTTTTTTAGCCTCTTTGTGTCTACTTCACAAAAATGTAGACCTGCAAAAAACTCGAAGTTAGAATATACTTTGGTTGGAAGAACATAACAGCAGAATATTCTTCAAGCTTTTAAATGTTGACATTCAGAAGGATCCAGGTGGACCTGGTCAAGGAACACAATAAGTTAACATACAGGTTCTGCGAGGTGGTAGAAGTACAAGAATAAACAAGTCTTCCTGCAACTGTATGGGGCTTTGGTAATCGCACCTTGAATATTTGTTACCTAGCTCTAATTGTCCTTAAGCAAGTATCTGCCACAATCACATCCACATACATCCACAGAACAGTTAGGGAAGGAGTTTCAGAATTTGGATCGCATCATAATAATCATAATAAAGGAACAGTGATATTGTTCCAAGGCAAGATGTGGTGTGGCTTGGAGGGAAAGACGGTGATATCTCCTTCTTCCTGCTGCACACCTAAGCAAGGACTACATGTTTGGAAGGTGCTGCTGAAGATGTTGCAGCTAGTTGTTATAATGCAATTTGCAGATAGCACACACAGTAACTACATTGTGTTAGTGATAAACGGAGTTAAGTTTCAAGGTGTGGATGGGCCACTCAAGCAGACTTTGTCTTAGATGGTGCCAAGTTGTGTCATAGCTAATTCATCGAAGCAAGAGAAGAATATTTAATTATATTCCTAACTAGTGTCATGCAAATGGTGGAAAGGCTGTGGGGAGTTGAGAGATTGCACAAATACACAAAAAATATTTGTGCGGCTAATCCAGTTAGATTTCTGGTCGAGGATCATTTGATGTTGATGATGGTAGATTTAACAACAGTATTGTCATGAACATCAAGGAGAACTTAAAATTATTCTCATTCAAAACTGCGAATTGAACAGTATACAATCATCAGCAAACATTCCCACTGCTGATCTTACAATGGGAGAATGGTCATTTATGAAGTAGCCAGTTTAACCTTGGACCTTGCACACTACCTTGAGACCATCATTCCCTCTAGGCTGCACAATCCAAGGGTTTACGCATAGCGATTGGGGTGCTGACACATCTTGCAGTACTGACTTCCTTTTCAGGAAGTCACTGCCTTGTATGGACCTTCGAAGATCATGCCAAGAACAACAAAATGAGCAGAAATACTGCCTGAGACACTGCTGCAGTGACATCCTGAGTTTTAGCTGGCTGGCCTCCAACATCAACCAACTTCCTTTATGCCAGTTTGACTCCAGCCAGGGGAGAATTATCTCCAGTTACCACTGATCTCAACTTCAGTGGTGCTGCATTTGATCAAATGCCGCCTTGATGTAAAGGGCAGTCACTCACCTCTCGGCGTTCAGTTCCTTTGCCCCTATTTGAACAAGTCTGTGATGAAGTTTGGTGCCATATAATAGAGGACATAAGGACATAAGAACTAGGAGCAGGAGTAGGCCATCTGGCCCCTCGAGCCTGCCCCGCCATTTAATAAGATCATGGCTGATCTTTTTGAGACTCAGCTCCACTTACCCGCCCACTCACCATAACCCTTAATTCCTTTACTGTTCAAAAATTTATCTAGCCTTGCCTTAAAAACATTCAGCGAGGTAGCTTCAACCACTTCACTGGGCAGGGAATTCCACAGATTCACAACCCTTTGGGTGAAGAAGTTCCTCCTGACCTCAGTCCTACATCTGCTTCCCTTTATTTTGAGGCGATGCCCTCTAGTCCTAGTTTCACCTGCTAGCGGAAACAACCTCCCTGCCTCCACCTTATCTATTCCCTTCATAATCTTATATGTTTCTATAAGATCTCCCCTCATTCTTCTGAATTCCAATGAGTATAATCCCAGTCTACTCAGTCTCTCCTCATAATCCAACCCTCTCAACTCTGGAATCAACCGAGTGAATCTCCTCTGCACCCCCTCCAGTGCTAGTATATCCCTTCTCAAGTAAGGAGACCAAAACTGCGCACAGTACTCCAGGTGTGGCCTCACCAGGACCCTATACAGCTGCAGCATAGCCTCCCTGTTTTTAAACTCCATCCCTCTAGCAATGGCAGACAAAATTCCATTTGCCTTTTTAATTACCTGCTGCACCTACAATCCTACTTTTAGCGATTCATGCACAAGGACACCCAAGTCCCTCTGCAGTGCTGCAATTTTTTTACCATTTAAAACATAGTCCATTTTGCTGTTATTCCTACCAAAATGGATGACCTCACACTTGTCAACATTGTACTCCATCTGCCAGACCTTTGCCCACTCACTTAGACTATCTATATCCCTCTGCAGACTTTCAGTGTTTTCTGAACACTTTGTTTGGATTATGGATGGGTGCTGCTTTACAGTAACATCAGAACCTCTTCCATCACTTTGCTGACTGACTGAGTGTAGGTTAATGGCATAATAATGGACCAGCTTGCAACTGTCCTGATTTTTGCAAACAACAGGGCACAGAAAGGGCAGTCCTCCGTTCTGGTGGTTAGATGCCAGTGTTATAGTTGTGCTGAACCAGCTCAGATAAAAGTACATTCAGTACTGTAGCACAGGTCTTCAACATTACAGCTGTTATTTGGCCAGATATACAGATTTAGCCCTATCAAATGCTTCAGCTGTTTCTTGACATAATGTGGAATGAGTTGGATTGGCTGAAACCAGTTTTTGTGGAGCCCAAACACCTGCGTGTTGCATCTCATGTAAAAGGTGACACCTTCAACAATGGGGTTCCAACGAAATGACAATTGATATCATGTGCTCAAATCCTAATGTTGGCCTGAACCTGTGCGCTTGCAACTTACAGGCAACAATGGTGCTACTGACCCTATGCTAACACTAAAGGAGGTGCAAATTAAACGTGAACCATATAGAAGTATTACATCACAGCCCCAAACAGTTACACAGGAACATCAACAGTACAAGAAAAAAATCGAAGTACTTCAAAAGTTTCCAGAAAACCAGAGAGGATAAACATTAGAAAAATGTAAAATTAAACTAAAAACTGCTTAAAAATAAATCAGGATGAAAAGCTGAAACTGAAAAAAGAAAGCATTGGAAATATTAAAGACATGCTCAGAGTCAGCAAAGTATCAAAAACACATGGTGTCCCTTAAAGGCAAAAGGTAAAATATAGGGAAGGAAGGGTGTTATGACATGGAGACAGACAGCTGAATCAAATCAGTCTCTCTATGTCTACATTCTCAACACAGTAAAATTAAAATATTTAATGACCCTCAAATTGACCCCAATGGTTCATAGCGAGACTTCTTGAATAAGCAATACAAGACTATGTGAATAATTGATACCAGACATCAGGTTTATAGCTTAAACAAAAGACTTAATTTCCTAACAATAGTAACTTTAGCCCAGCAAAGTGAAACAATAAAATAATCGAAGTAATGTCTATGATTTAAACCCAATAATTTTGTTGTCAGCCCCCACTCTCAAAAGACTGACAAATACATTCAAGGGATTGAAAAAAATGAAGATAACAAAACTGAAATTATTGAGCAGTTTCCACTATATGTTGCTTCACAGGTACATGAGATTGTCTTGTTA
This sequence comes from Rhincodon typus, assembly GCF_021869965.1. Lineage (NCBI taxonomy): Eukaryota > Metazoa > Chordata > Chondrichthyes > Orectolobiformes > Rhincodontidae > Rhincodon > Rhincodon typus. The sequence goes on along the minus strand of NC_063341.1, from coordinate 65,444,143 downwards.
TATTTTCTGAAGATGTTGATCAATGCCACCTTTTCCACTTCACTCTGATGATTCAATAATACTTATAATAGTTTCTACTCTGTGAACTTCCAATAACTAATAATGGGAGGTTAGGCAGACAGCTTTCAAATCTTCATGCTGTAACATTAATAGCCAAACTCGTCCTTTCAGAAACTCCTGGTTCAGAACAGCTCAAAAAGACTTTAGCCCCTCCCTTTGTTTGATCATCATGTTCTCTCACTGACGTTGTTAATGGCCAAACTTCTGCTGTCTGGTTAAGCATACTACCATTCTGGAGTCTATAGAGTTCTTTGATCAAAGATCAACGTGCAATTAACTTGGCTCAAAACAATCAGAATATGTTTGTTCTTTGTTTTAAAACACAAGCTGCTGCTCACAGTCGAAACGTTACCTTTCAGCTCTCAGCTCACAGTTCCAAACCAAAAATTGACATAAAAAATGAAAAATCAGCATGTGTTCTAACAGAATGGAAGGTAGAAGTTTAGATCAATAATTTTCATTTCAAAACAAAAGGTATATTCTCACAGCTAGCACAGTGAACTTTAAGAAGAAATGAGAGTAATATTCAAATTATTTAAGATAGAGTACAATAATATTACAAAGATACAGAAACAGAAAAGGATAACCTAAATTACTTGGGACATTGTAGAAACAGAATAGACTATGATTTAAATTTTGCAGAATTGTACTAGAGTTTGTCATTTAAAAATATAATGCTTTGAAGTCAAATTGACTTGTGAAAGGAAGAACATTCCTGTGTATATAACTGAAATGAGTTGGTAAACCAGTTTTCAGATAAAAAATACAGTTAACATGATTTGTCAGAAAAGATGCAAAGGTGCTGTTAATAAAGGCAGTCTTAGTTCTAAGTCAGACATGAGAGATTAGCTCAGCAGTCTCAGGAAGAAAATGTTTCATTAACATTTTAAATGATTTTTTATGGTTTTATAATAGTATGAAATAAACAAGACATTCATAGAAAATGGCTAATATTTAGAGTGAATCTACAACAATTTGCTAAAAACCGAAAGAACTGTGGATGCTGTAAATCAGTAACAAAAACAGAAGTTGCTGGAAAAGCTCAGCAGATCTGGCAGCATCTGTGAAGAAAAAAATCAGAGTTAGCAGTTCTGAGGAAGGAGCACCAGAACTGAAATGTTAACTCTGAATTTTTCTTCACAGATTCTGCCAGACCTGCTGAGCTTTTCCAGCAACTTCTGTTTTTGCTACAACAACTGGCATTTATTTGGCACTTTTTAAAGTTTAAAAAAAAGTCACAAGACATTTCAATAGGGCATTATCAAACAAAATTTAATACCAAGCCACTGAAGGTGAAAGAAGATTGGGTTTAAGCAGTGCCTTGTAGGAAGAATGAGAAGTAGAGGAAAACAGGATCAGAAAAGGGAATTCCAGAGATTAGGGATTTGGCAGTCGAGTTCGCACTGCCAATGGTGGACCAAAGAAAAATCAGAAGTGCACAAAAGGTCAAAAGACGTAGAAAGTACTATGGAGTCACTTGACTCCTCAAAGCCTGTCCACTAACTACAAAGCATAACTCAGGAGTGTTTTGGAATACTCTTCAGTTTTTTGGATGAGTGCAGCTCCAACAATGCTCACAAAGCTCAGCACCATCCAGGACAAAGCAGCCTGCTTGATTGGCAGCACATCTAAAACCAATAACATTAACTCCTTCTCCCACCAATACACAGTGGCAGCAGTGTCTGCCATATGCAAAATACACTGTAGCATGACAGCTTTTCATCAAAATAGATCTGGAGTACTTGGTTTTTGTTTATTGGTTGCTTCAAAATCTGATAAGGAAGAAAATACAGCATACACTATAATAAGTAACCATGTTTTTAAAAAAGGGAAATTTTTAAACTCAATCTTCTAACACCAATTTAGCGGTTTTACAGTGCACAAAATACAAAATATCAAACTATCTTCTGCTATGAAACACGATTCCTGATCAGAAGCAAGGAGTTACTTGGTACCAAGAAGCTCTTGTACCAAAATCAGTCTGGTTCATTCAGAGTATAATTCTAAGAACAAAGGTTTACATTAATCACAGCTTGTTCTTGTAGCTGGTTCCCAGTTAAGTTATATAGGAACCATACCACCTCCATATTAAGTTTCTCTTGTGATGAATCAGCAATACTGGGAAGTGAGAAATGTTCAGAGATTTCAGGACTACTTGTGTTTGATCAGGACTGGCTACATGCTGCAAAACATCCCAAAGTTTGCAATGTTGTGACGTGAGCTCTGACAACGACGTTTGAAGTTATACATCAAATAAGGAACTACTTGCCAATCCACTCATTTCAGCATCCATTATATTGTATCCAGCAAAATATTTAGAAGCATACGGTAAATAAGTAGACTTGTGCATGAAAAATTCCTGAAACTAAATTTTCACTGGCAAAACAAATCTATATGACAACAGAGATTTGTTATTTTATGTACAAGAAAATAATAGGCTCGAGGTAAAAATAAACTGACAGATCTAATCATAATTTGTGCAATCAAGTCCAAATGCCAGAGCAAGTAATTAAATGTTTAAGTAGAACTTATGTTTGTTCTTAAGTGTCACTTCTATGCTTTGGTATTTATTATGTGAATTGTTTCATAGTGATCACTAGCCAACAGCTCCTCCTGTGCTTCTGGAGTTGTATTTGCTGCATAGATGCTTCATTAAAATCAGAGTCACAATGTTACATTTTCGTGTTAACCCAATCAACCATTTTGTCTGGAGTTATCTAAGTTTGTTGTCCAATGGTACTCATCTTTCTCACGACAGAAAACCTTCACTTGAGCATTATCATTCAATTTCAGGTAAAAGAACATGGTTCTGGGGGGTAGCTCAGTTAGAAGTGCATCAGACTTTCAAGGGCGCCTTGTGGCCTGGGTTCAGGTAACGCAAAATCTCTGGAGCAGTACATGGCTGAACAGGCTGCAGTCAAAAGAGTGAAAACTTGAATCTGAAAAATGGGTGGAGAAGAATGAGAATGAGAATGAGAATTCCTGGTCCTGATTTGACAAGTTATTTTTGTTTAGTGCCTAAACTCAGTGAGAAAGGAACTGAAATATATTTTGAGAATGGCATAAAATAACTAAGGGAGATTGCACTAATGGCAGTCTACAAGTTTTCTCACAAGCTTATTTAGTAATGAGCCTTTGTTTGTAAACTCTTGGAGAAAGTAGGGAGAGATTTGACCCAATCTTAATGGCAAGGGGGAAGAAACAGATCTGCCTTGGAGTAGTAGAGACAGTCTAGAAGTTTATGTTGACTTAAGTATCCTGTCATTTTTGTTATAAGGAAGGACATGAGAAGGCTGAATGTTGGAAATTAAAAATCAAAATAATGGCATGTTAGATTGCACTGCGTCCCTTCAGAAAATAGTGCGCCAGTGAGTAAAGAGAACAATATATCTGTCAGTTTTCTTATATTCATTACTAAGTTAGAACAGCATGTGGGAAATTATAGAAATTTTCTGTTTGAAGATGATGGTATTGTCATTCTTGTCCAGTGAGGCAAGGAAATAGATTATAATTCTCATGGATACAGAACAGCACAATCCCTAGTGTTCCTCTCCAGAAAATTCAATAAACAAAGACATGCTGATATAGGGAATTGATGGAAATCGTTTACCCATTTCATTGCATGGAGTCAAGTTAAAATGTGGCTTAGCTAACAGCTTTACAATTGTTCCTAACTTGCCTATTGATATTATACATGCTTTAAATCGGGAAATGACAAAGTTCTGTATGTCGTATTAGATAACTCAGCGTGGAGCTGGAGGAACACAGCAGGCTAGGCAGCATCAGAGGAGCAGGAAAGTTGATGTTTTGGGTCAGGACCCTTTTCTGAAGAAGGGTCCCGACCCGAACCGTTAACGTTCCTGCTCCTCTGATGCTGCCTGGCCTGCTTTGTTCCTCCAGCTCCACACGGTGTTATCTCTGACTCCAGCATCAGCAGTTCTTACTACCTCTGTATGTCGTATTGCTATTTTCAGTGGTTTCAGAAAAAAAGTAGCTGTGAAAACAAGAAAAACTTAAAAGTATCCACAACTTTCTGTAACCCTGTTACAAAAATTACTCTTCTGGCAGAAAATGTGTCCAAAAAGTCAGAAATTCAACCTCTTCATCTTAAAAGCACATTGCAGCATGAGACTGATACCAGAAAGTTAATGGTAGTTGGAGACTAGTTAAAGCCATTTAAATTACAAATGCAAAGAAAACATGAGCAAGGTTTGGCAAAACAGATAGCAACAATACTCAAAGTTTGATAATGAAACAAAAAAATGATACACTCTAAAGGAGAGTTAAACATTTGTTTCAATGCTAATACTGTAGAACTGCTCGACAGGATATGTGCTCACGAACATAAATTTAAACTTATAGTGAAGAAGTGGTCAATGTTACAAGATAAGAATTAGACAAAGCTTAAATGAATGGGAATACGAAAAGAAAAAAGAAATAAGGAACATTTGTGAACTGACTAAGGAGGAGCATCAGGCTTTCTTGACTGAAAATCAACATAACTTTAAAGTTCTGAAAACCAGCTAATGAGAATTTTATTGCCACTTGCATGAAGGAAGCAGTGTTAAACCTGCAGGTTCTGGAAATGAACAAGGTTAAATCATAGAATATTTTTTGATTTAAATTTTCCAAGTATCAACATGATAAGGTGAAGTCAGTTGTTATGAACAACAATTTAGATATCTGACTTGTTGAAACATGTTTCACAGACTTGGCCATTTACGGGCGGCACGGTGGCTCAGTGGTTAGCACTGCTGCCTCACAGCACCAGGGATCCGGGTTCAATTCCACCCTCGGGTGACTGTGTGTATGGAGTTTGCACATTCTGCCCGTGTGCGTGGGTTTCCTCCGGGTACTCCAGTTTCCTCCCACAGTCCAAAGATGTGCAGGTTAGATAGATTGGCCATGCTAAATTGCCCCATAGTGTTCAGGGAGGTGTGGGTTATAGGGGGATGGGGTTTGGGTGGGATGCTGTGAGGGTCGGTGTGGACTTGTTGGGCTGAAGTGCCTGTTTCCACACTGTAGGGATTGTATGATTCTATGGTGATTCTAAAAGACCCAGAAGAAGATGGAAAGCAGGAGTTAATGCCTGAACAGACTGATACAGAGTCCATTTTGAACGGTGATAACTGGATGACAACCTAGTGTCTGACTTTGAAAAAAAAACGGTGTTCAGAGGATAACAAGGTTTGTGACAAGGGATTTCTCCTTGGATTTTAGCATCCAGTACCCAAAACCCAAATAGTTTATTAGCAATCAGCAACATTATCCTCACCAAAAGCCTATTATTCTTGACTGTCCTATGAAGAGAAATTGGACAAACTGGGTCTCTGTATTCTCTAGACTATCAAAGAATGAGACACAAGTTCATTGAAGCTTATATTCTGAGATTATGCCTTCTGGTCCAAGACGCTCCAGCAAGGGGAAACAACCTCTCCACATCTACCCTGTCAAGTCTCCCAAGAACTTGGTATGTTTCAATAAGGTCTCCTGTCATTCCTCTATATATTCCATTGAGGACAGGCACAATCTATTCAACCTCTTCTCAGAAGACAGTCCCTCCATACCTGGTATCATCCTAGTGAACCCTTGCTGGACTGCCTCCAATGCCAGTACGTCCTTGTCTAGATAAGGAGCCAAAAACTGTTCACAGTATTCCAGCTGTGGTCCAACCAGTGCTTTGTATAGCTTTTGCAAAACCCCTACTTTTATGCACAGGAACAAAAACAGAAATTGCTGGAAAAGCTCAGCTGGTCTGGCAGCATTGTGAAGAAAAATCAGAGTTAATGTTTCAGATCCAGTGACCCTTCCTCAGCATCTGTAGTTCTTTTGGTTTGTACCCCTACTTTTACACTCTATTTCCTTTGAAATAAAGGTCAGCAGTTCATTTGAGTTCCCTTTCACCAAATGAACTCAGATGCTGGATTTTTGTAAATCATAGATGAGGACTCCCAAATCACTCTGCAGTTTTTTTTCCCCATTTAAATAATATTCAGCTTCTCTATCCTTCCTGCCAAACTGCATAACCTCACATTGCTCCATATTATATTCCATCGACTACCAAATAAATTGTAAAACCTTTGGTCTCATCATAAATTCAAACCCAGGGTCCAGATAACGCACAATCTAATGCAAATTTTATGAAGAAGAAAATGAAAAACTAAGCCAAGATGCAATATTTTAACCAAGGACAGAGATGTGCAATATAGGCTACACAAATTAAGAAAGAAGAATTTTAGTGGAGATTGAAAAAGAAGTGAAGCGACAGAAGCAAACTGCTGTTTACATGTGATATGGAGCTTTAAGGAAATCATGAAAGCTGGAAACTAAAAACAAAAAAGGGAGAAAATCTTACCTATGGTAGTGTGTAACAAGCCTTTTGCAGGTTGTACATTGTTTTATTTTTACTACTACAGGGAAAAAGTCACTACTGTGGTAAATTTTCTTAATTTCTCAGAAGGATTACATATGTAGAATATTACAATGTCTCCCTTAACTTGAGGTGAAACAGAATGTTCTGGATCGGCAAGGGCGGGGGGAGGGGGTGGTGGGGGTGGATAGAAAGGACGATTTGGCCATACTAAATTTCTGCCTGGAGACAGGCCCAAATGATCTAAGTTTTCTTGGGGAATGAAGCCCTGGCCAAAACTTACTGGAAGCTGGTGTCAGTTTTCAAGCCATGAATCAGAGACAGAAACACCAGGACTTTTGGATACAAAGACACCAAGACAGCAAAAGAGACAGACAGACAGGGAATGAATATAGATTGTGAGAGACATTTTTTGTGTTAGCAATCAAACAGGATGCTGGTTCTCGGCTGGAAAAGAAGGCAGAATATACAGTACCTTTTGAGATTTAAGCAACAAGGAATCGCAGAGGTACACCTTGCTGATGGTGATCAAATCTAGAATACTCAGGCTGACAGGGATAAGTAGAAAGCTGCAAAGAACCTTGTGCTCATTCTTGCAATTCTATCATGAATCTGACAGAACTGCATTATAGTGAAAGGACTCATTACAAGTAGTACAATTGTGTTAGTTATTTAGTTAATGTAAAAGTTCCATTTCTCTAATTTAATGTACTAATTGCCTGCTAAGTAGTGTTTCATTTATATCAATTTTAGTGTGTTCATTGCAGTAAAAATCTTGAAATGTGAAGCGTTGCCACAGTTATTGTTTGGTTCGGAAATTCATCTCTTTTTTTCTTAAAACATTATTGGGCTCTATGAGGATCGTAACATTTTAAAAAATAATGATGTTTGTAACCACTAGATTTGGTTTACAAGTGTACAACTGATGAAAATTTGAATACCTAAATGTCTTATATTACACAGTCTAGAACACTTCCACTGAATGTAACACAAACAAATTTGTCACGATTTGTTAAAAGGAACTAGTATAGAGATCTGAGTAGCAGTTAAGTATGAGTCATATTAAATAAGGTACTACATTTGAAATTACTCAGACTGAGTTACACTTAAGAACATGGTATCTTCCTATCAATTTTGAAGATCTAGACAAAAATAGCTTGTCAAATACGCAAACTGAAAACTAGTTTTGCAATGCTTTTCCATCCAATTTGATAAAGCTCATCAACAATCAAAAGGAAAGTACACTGCAAAAGCTTCTTTTAAAAATGTTGGATAATTTTATCATACTTTGGAAACAGCAACTGAAAATATGCAAAAGCCCTCCTATATGTGTAAAAGTAAGCTTGATGTCTGCTTGCTGCAGTTTCTATTTTTACTTTAAAACTCAATTTAGCTTGGTTTTATTCATTACAAGCTTTCTTTATTGAAAATAGATAGCACCACAATCATACTGTACTCATATTTAGAAGACTAAACTTGAGAAGTATTTTCCACGAGTACTGGGTACCAGGTTGCACTGACTTGAACACAAAAATCAAAATATTAACTGCCTGCATGGTTAGTGAAAGAAAAAACCCAGTTAAATTGGTGGTTCTTGTTTGAAACAGATACTGTGGCTTTTAATATTTGCATAAACATGAAGAATATTTCCTCATAGAGGGTCCACACCCAAGATAAAATCAGACATCGCTGCTGCACTCTATTTTCAAACCAGATGATATTCACTCCAATCTGCACACTGCCGTTGATATATAGGACCACTATAGTGTCGATTATCCACAAGACTAACTCTACATATGCAGTTAGCAATTTCTTAGCGTAAACAAAGCCAACTCTCTTATTCATTCAGTCATTTCTGTGGCTTACAGGCAATAGGATGCAGGAAGTTCTGTTCCGTACCACAATAAAATTCACGATTGTTTCAAACAATAAATAGTCTGAAGATTTACCACTACTGGAGAAAGAAACTGAAGATCTTCCTTTTCTTTAAAACAATTCAAAACTGCTCTTTCAGAAATCCACATGACAAGCCAGGGACAATTTTATGCTGTTGATGAAAATATTTACAAAGAACATTACTAACTGTATACATAATTTAAAAGGATAAACATTTTGATTGCTATTGCCATGGGGTTTGGATCTGTGACATTTACCAACATGTTGAGTGGTCACAGACACCTCTATAAACAAGTCCTTTTTCAGAACTGATATTGCATATACATAACCCAAAATATGTAATAGAATCGCTCCTCTGAAATAGGGAATGAACATTGTTTTTTATGAATTCCCTATCACTTAGATCAGTCTCCTCATTTTTGAGTTAGAATGGTGTGGGTCCAACAATTCAGAGCAGTACTGAGGAATTCATATTTCCAAAATGCTGTCCTTCAGGTAATACATTAAATCAGGCGAATGTAAGGGATGCCACGATACTATTCAAGAACAAGGGAATTCATTGGATATACTGACCAAACATTTATCACTCAATCAACATCATCAAAACAGATGAACAGATTATGGTAATTAACTACTTTGCATGTGCATATTCCATTCCAATAGTTGTAAAACCTAATCGGATTTGGTTTCCTGAGCAGACTATCAAAGTCACTTGGCAGAATGCCTCATCACCAGAACTTTCCAACAGGCACTAAGACATCGCTTGGCTGGTGGTGAGAAGGGCACTACCTGTGAGATTCTTCATGTACGACCAGTCTGTCTATGCCACCCTCAAAGTGACAGGGGGAGGCGTGGGAAGTGAGAGACTGTCACACATCTCCTGCTGAAATTTGCCTTTGCACAGGTAGTGGCTTTTGTTGAGGTTCGTCCCAAGCAGATCCGTGACACAGGACTCTGCTCTACGGTTTGTTCCCCAGGATGCACACTGAAACAACAAACATCGACTGCGCCTGGAAGACCATCAGCTTGGAGACAGCCTCTCTTTGATCTGCCCGAAACTTTCACAGCAAGGAGTTGACTATGACCAGGTGCTGCAGACTGGCACATTCTAAAGTCCAGGACTACGTGCTGAGGAATGTACTAAAGCTTGTGGCAGCTGCTGCCAAGGCTCAGCGGGGAAAGACCACTGTCTGACATCTTCCTGTCAAAGTTAAACCGGGGTCGGCTCAGTTATCGGACCCTTCTGTTGCCTCAAATGTATCTAAATGTAGTCTTATACAAGAAAGAAATGCCTTGGGTTTGTTTGTTTCTCCATATGCTACTGTACAGAACCGAATTGCTTCAGTAACTCTATTATTATTTTTATTAAGTATGTGTTTGAAATAAAAACATTTGGAATGTCAAAAACTCCATTAAATACAAATTTCTTTCTTTCTGGATCAAAATAATAAGGCTAGCGAATTGTTAAGCTGTTTTTTACATCATAGAAAATGAATGTAAAATGCAAAAGTTATACCAACATAACTGGCCATTACATTATGATCAAAATAATCAATTCATGATGCATTCCCACATCAGTGGGCTGTCTTCACTTAAACAAACCAAATTACCAAATTAGTGCTAGAGATAACAAGGTGTAGAGCTGGATGAACACAGCAGGCCAAGCAGCATCATAGGAGCAGGAAAGCTC
>NC_063341.1:65379448-65433727 GCF_021869965.1 Rhincodon typus | reverse complement strand
GGCCCGAAACGTCAGCTTTCCTGCTCCTATGATGCTGCTTGGCCTGCTGTGTTCATCCAGCTCTACACCTTGTTACCTCAGATTCTCCAGCATCTGCAGTTCCTACTATCTCCTCTACCAAATTAGTGCAACAGTTTCTGAAACTTTTTGGTGGGTGAAAATAACACATGTTGCCTTTAGCTTGGGAAACTAAGAAAGTAGAATTATTGAATAGTATTTAGCTATGAAACTATAATAGATATGGATTTATATTTGTCAAAAGTTTTAGGGGAAATTCTTTACAAAGGATACACTGAAAACAGCTTGCTTATTCAAGGTAATGTATATAAGCATTCCTTGTCAGATCTTTAATTTTATTCATTCCTGGGATGTGGACTTTATTGGCTGGGCCAGCATTTATTGGCCATCCCTAGCTGTCTTCGAGGTGGTAGAGGTTATGAACTGTCTTCTTGAGGTAGCCTCTTTAGTGTAGGTGCACTCACAAAGCTGTTAGGAAGGGAGTTTCACGAATTTGACCCAACAACATGGAAATATATCACCATTCCTTCCAAGTCAGGTTGGTACGTGATTCAGAGGGGAACTTTCAGGTGATGCTGTTCCCATGTATCTGTTGCCATTATCCTTCTGGATGGCAGTGTTTGTAGGTTTGGAAACTATCATTTAAGGAGTGTCAGTGAATTCCTACAGTGTATGTTGTGGATGGTACAGACCAGTACCACTGGAGGGAGTGACCGTTTTCCGTGGTATAAAGCAGATGAGTTGCTTTATCCAGGCTGATTTCAAGCTTCTGGAGTTTAGTTGGAGCTGCACACATCCAAGTGAGTAGGGAGTATTGCTTCACATTCCTGACTTGTTTCATGTAGCGGGTGGACAGATTTTGGAGAGTCAGGTGATGAGGTACGAGCTGTAGGATTCTTAGCCTCTGACTTGCTAGTTTGATTTGTATGAGCAGTCCAGTTCAGTTTCTGGGTTATGGTAACCGCAGGATGTTGACAATGGGGAATTTAGTAATGGCAATGTCATTGAACATAAAGGGGAAATGGCCAAATTCTCTCTTGTTGGAGATGGTCATTGCCTGGTGCGGCTTGAACGTTACTTGTCTTTTATTAGTCCAAATGTGGATATTGTCAAGACGTTGCAGCTTTTGAACACAAACTGCTTGAGTATCTAATGCAAATGGCTGCGTATTATACAGTGACTACTCCCACTTCTGACCTTATGCTGAAGGGAAATAACTGATGAAGGGACTCAAGATGATTGGGCCTAGGACACTATCAGGATGAACTTCTGTAGCAACGTCCTGGAACTGAAATGACAGATCTCCAACAACCACAACCATCTTCCTTTGTGTCACATTTAATTCAAACCAGTGGAGAGAAACCCACAAATTTCCATTGTCCAAAGATTTGCACAGACGCTTTGATGTCACACTCACTCAAACGTGGCCTTGATTTCTAAAAGCAATCACTCTCACCTTGCCTCTGAAGTTTAGCAATTTTGCTTATGTTAGAACTAAGGCTGGAATGAGGTTGGGAACTGGTGGAACCCAAACTGAGGTTATTGCTAAACAAGTCCTACTTGGTACCACTGTTGATGACACCTTCCATCACTTTATTGATCAAAAATTCACTGGACAAAAGTTGTAAGTGAGAAATTATGGATTGACCTTGCTTGTGAGAAACAACTGTTAAAAAAAATATAATCTCTAAAATCAAGTAGATTGAAAACTGTGCTTGTAGCCGAAGATTATTTGTGACCCAGAACAGCAACTTGCAATGTACTGCTTTATATAGAAAATGGAAAATATCTATCTTCTATTTGTTTGGAAACATAGTTTTGTTCAAAAAGAAAAGAATAATCTATTAATTTAATATTAAGTGTGTACAGGTGGACAGCACTTATTTATGCACAAGTCATTATCCGAAGAGATATATACGGACACTGGTAAACGTGCAGAGTTAGGAGCTCTACATTTGTAATGGCACACATTGTGAACAAAGCTAAAACTGAGTAAGTTTGTCTTCTGGTCTCTTCTTTCAGCAACTGTTTGTCAGAAATTAACATAAGATTGCCTGACAAAGTTACATATAGCTCCCATGGCATGACGTAGGTGAAGTCTTTACAGGCTATGCCAAAGAACCATGTTTCATGGACATTGAAAATCACAAGGTTCTAGGCAAGAGATCATCTCATCATGTTGGAAACTTCAGATCGCGATTGCAATCTTGTTCATTAAGCTTCTACATCTGTTAACAATCAAGAAAAGCATCACAATATCCTGACAGTTGTGCAGAAGTAAAGGCAATATTCTGATTTAAATACACAGGCAGCTCTCTGGTCTTTGTTATGAAGGCTCTTTACATTCACTATTGCTTGGAGCACTTAAACTTTGAAAGATTGTGGAAAAACAAATTGATTTCAAGTTTTGTGGATATACCTGCCATGTTTTTTTTTAAAAGGGGTCATTTAAGGTTCATTATGGACATTGGAGATTGCTTTCAAACAACTACTAGAAATCACATGACTAGCAATAACTGCTTCCCTTTCTGTAGGCCCTGCTGGGGCTGGTTTTGACAGGTTTTAGAGCGGTTCTTGTTCTATGTTACAAAGTTGGAGAAAAGCATGCTAAGAACCAGCTAAGTTGGAGGAACAAAAACAAAGTTGCTCCGACCCAAAACGTTAACTGTTTTCTCCTTCACAGATGCTGCCAGACCTGCTGAGCTTTTCCAGCAACTTCATTTTTGTTCCTAAGTTGGAGGAATGCTTGCTATAAGCAAGCATCTATCTGATCTTTCTCATTTCTGACAAGGAAGTGTGATTGAAATAATGTCTCAAGCTCCCATTGTCAAAGCAAGCTGAATCTACACAACTTCAGAAATAACCATGCATGGTTAGTGACTTAGCCACATGTGCCAGAACTCCAGAAAGACCTAAACTTTATCCTTTTGTCTTGAAGATTAACACATTGGCCAAGGTGGTTTCTTTTGTTAAAAGCTGATCTCTGCAGAGAAATGCTTTCTTCCTTTAAGAATGAGAAAGAGAGAGCTTGTGAAAGTGCGTGTGTGCATGTGAACATGTGTGTGTCTGCTTGTGTCTTTTGGGGATATTTAAAGGGATAAGAATTTATACCTCTATATTACCTACCTGTTATTCAATAAAGGTGCAATAATTGATTAGGTTTTGTTTTATACAAAATAAATGCAGCAAAGTGTAGCTGCACATTTTCAGGTAATCTTCTATGGTTTTGTTCTTATACGAAAATCGTCAGGAAGAAAAGTTTCTACTTACAGTAAATTTCTGGGACACAAATTATTTTCTACAATTGTGACATGCAGAACTTATGCACTAAACTGCAACAAATAAACACGGCAACTCATCTACTTGGCTCTAAAACATCACAGGGCACAGCAAAATTACATCCCTCACCTCCCAAAGCTGACAGGGTGTTCCAGTTGTACCTGACACTTGACTGGCTGAGTTTAGAGCAGAAACTTCTCCTCTTTCAGTATCTTTTCTAGTGTGGTCCCAGTAAAAGGGAACTGTGAAGTGTGTAAGAAAATCAAAAAACAGACGGAGTCACTCCAACTAGAATGAACAAACCTCACTGAGGCATGCAGACTTTAAAACTGGCAAGAGTCAATTAGAATTATTTGGAATATTTAATTTCTGTTAAACACAGGTACAGACAGTGCTCCTTCACTGTTGCTAGGCCAAAATCCAGAAATTCCATTATTAACACTACCTATGGTGTATCTGCACCTCAAGGACTGCAGTGATCCAAAGCAATGACTTCCCACCACCTTCATGGGGAATAAATGCTACTGTAGACAGTGATTCCCTTAAGTAGTGAAAGAATTAGGAAAAAGCAAATGAAAGACAGGATTAACACCCCCACCAGTTTTTCTTCAATTCACTCACCATCTTGACTTGGAACGATGATTGCCAATCCTTCACAATCACTGGGTCAGAAACCTGCAAATGGCTTTCAAAGCACAGTAGGTATACCCAGACCCATTTGGACTACGACAGGTCAAAAAAGTGGTTCACTACTACCTTATTAAGAGAATTAGCTATGTACAAATGTGACTTAAACATGCATACAATCATACTAGTTAGGAACTGCTCACCATTCGATAGGATGTGTGAAGGTTTGGCAAGAAGAATGAAAGCATGGGCTATTTTCTAAATGGGGAGAAAATACAGAAGTCTGAAGTGCAACGAGATTTGGGAGTTCTAGTAAACTTGCAGGTTGAGTCAGTAGTCAGGAAGGCAAATGCAATGTTCACATTTATTTTGAGAGGACTTGAATATAAAAGCAGGGATGTACTACTGAGGCTTTATAAGGCTCTGGTGAGGCCACATTTGGAGTATTGTGTGCAGTTTTGGACCCCATATCTCAGGAAGGATGTACTGACCGTGGAGCGGGTTCAGAAGAGGTTCACGAGAATGGTCCCGGGAATGGAAAGCTTAACATATGAGGAACGTTTGAGGACTCTGGGACTATACTCATTGGACTTTAGAAGGACGAGGGAGTGTCTAATTGAAACTTTCAGAGTACTGAATGGCATAGACAAAGTGGATGTTGGGAAGATGCTTCCATTAGTAGGAGAGACTAGGACCCGAAGGCACAGCCTTAGAGTAAAGGGAAGACCTTTTAGAAAGAAGATAAGGAGAAACTTCTTCAGCCAGAGAGTGGTGAGTCTATGGAATTCACTGCCACATAAGGCAGTGGAGGCCAGGTCATTGAGTACATTTAAGACTGAGATAGACAGGTTCTTGATTATCAAGGGGATCAAGGGTTACAGGGAGAAAACAGGAGAATGGGGTTGAGGAACTTATCAGCCATGATTGAATGGCGGAGCAGACTCGAGGGGTTGAAAGGCCTAATTTCTGCTCCTATGTCTTATGGTCTTACAGGATCATGGCTGATCAGTCTATATTTTGAATCCCTATACAGCCCCAATGACCTTTAGACTCTCACTAGGCAAGAGAATAATTCACCTCTAACTTAAAAGATACTCAATGACTCTGCCTCTATTGTCTTCAGAAGTAGACGGTTCAAATATGGTACAGCCCTCAAAATAATTTTCATCTGTCCTAAAAGACATCCCAAGAAATATTTTTTTAAAAATTTAAAAAGGTTACTTTCTCTTCCAAGGGAATGAGATGACACACAAAATGAAGTTTCCAGGTTCTTTTTGCAAATCAGCATAACATACTAACAACTTCTTTTAAACTTCAATGCACTATCAACCATATTTTCGGCTGTCTTTACTGAAGAACATGCTGAATTTAAATATATATAGATGAGAGATGTTGTCACTGTCTTTGACAGTGGCAATGTTGTGATTGTTGCTGTTGCTGTTGCTGAATAAGCAACAATGAGGAGTCCTAGTAGCATTGCCAATTATCACTACAGCAAAGATTAGTGAATAGCAAGTTTAGGATAGAAAGAAAACTGTTTGCTTTATCGTGGATGACTGAGTTCTTAGTTATTTTTGCATCAAACAATTTGGGTTCAAATCTGTCTAAACAAAACTTTCAATGAGTTTGACTTTAGCTAAAGGCTACTTCACCGGATGCCATGAAACCACTTTGGCTATATATCACTAAGTGCATCAAATAACAGGATTATTATTAGCTTTAGAAAACTGAGTAACAATTAGAAGCAAACTTGAGGTGCACAGAACTGTCTGATTATCTGAATGCATGGCAGACAATATCTTTTTCATTGCTGATCAAAATTTTAAAATTCTTTTCTAATGTATCTAAAACATAGGATCACGATGGATTAGCATTCTGTGGAATTCTATCCTGAAGGTCAGAAAGGAACCTGGAAGAGCTGTTCTATGGGGTGAGGGGCAGGAAGAGAGGAAGTTGATAGGAAACCTGCTGACCATGGCTTCTACTACTGCTTGTATCAAGAGGTTGCTCTAAAAAGTTCCTTAACTTTGGTGGCCCAGGCCCAGGCCCAGGACTAATGAGTGTTTCACATGGACCCCATTTACCTAGGTTTTAGTTAGGTGCATCCAGTGAGATCCGAGATGTCTGTGGCAATGCTGAACTGGTCCTGACAGACACTTAATAAATTGAAATCTCTATCCTATATCAATGGCTTTGTGGCATGGGTGGAAGCTCCATTTCCACAAAAGAACTCTGTTCCTGCATTTGTGTGAAAAAGGAATGAAGGGAACATTGGTACTTGGAGTGTCTAGAATCTTGCCAAGTTTATGACCTTTTCAGTGGACTTGCAACAAAAAGATTATAGATTTCTGGGGCCTCTGTACTTTTCCGTTGCTTATTCTTGTTCATCTTGACAGTGGTAAGCTTGCTGAATTCAGTGCCACAGAAAGCAGATGAGGCCAAAACAGTGAATGTTTTCAGGGAGTTAGATATGAAGGGATCAAACAGTGGGAAGAAAGCAGGAATGAGTTGGATCATACTCAATAGCTGGTCAGCCTCCAAGGGCCAAATGGTCTACTCCTGCTCCTATTTTCTATGTTTTATTTTAAAGTTTAAACCAGGACAATCACATGCTCATTTGACCACCATAATCACTGCATAATTGGAAAGAGTGTTGTGCCTGACAACCCTGATATATCCTATATTCATGTGCTACAAAGATTCCCACAAACAATTAAAAAATTGTTTCATGGCTGCTTGTAAATAAGTAGGATTAAAGAGCACAAGTGCATGGAGTGGTCTAAGCAATGTTTACTAGAAAGTCAAACTTATCATATAGTATAGCTTCATGTACATAAAATTGATTTTTCACTCGACTGATGAAGCATTTTAACAAAGTATGTAGATGCTGCTTGGCCTGCTGTGTTCATCCAGCTCTACACTTTGTTATCTCTCTTGTAATCTAGATTACTCTCAGCTTCAGGCATAACGAGTGACTCACTGTAATTATTGTAATAAAACAGCCAAAACTAATACAATTGCCTAAATATTTGATTTCTGACATTAGAATAATTAAATACTTGACAAATAGGTTGGATATAGCATCAAATTGAAAAATGACAACTCTAGACTTCTTGGCTGCACAATTTATTTAGACACATCCTGTAGCTGAGAAGTCAGGGTTCAGATTTAGTTTTTCACAATGACTGATGAGGAGCAGTGTGTGAAAACGTGGCTTTGGTTGCCCTCTGTATGAACTTTTTCTTCCTTGAAGATGATTATCACTAGTCTCACACATCTGTCGCATCTTTTGTTCTTCTGTTAATGACAATAAAATGAAACCTGTATAAGATCATCTAAACTACTAAGACAGAAGTCTTCAACAGGCACTTCTCTGGACTTAACATTACATTGTCCTTAAACTAAAGGCTCCAATAAATTACTCACTTACACATATCAGAATTAAATTTCTCATCATATTTCTAAAATAGGTCAGGTCAATTAGTAATCTGCTGTTTCAGGGTGAAGATTAAAAATAGGCACAGACTTAGTGCAATAAGGCTCACTGGGAATCAATGAATGTACTAAGGGTTTAATGCTGTTCGAAAGACACTCCTACGAATAAACGATTCTTTTACCAAGCATTTTTGCTGCTTGTTAACTTGATGTTAAAATTAAGTGTGACTTCTCCATATATTACACATTGAGAATAGTTGACTAATCGGGGGAAAAAACTACTTTTAATCTGAGTTTCTCTTCTCTGGTTTTCTGCATGATCTACCTCTGAATGCCCACCCTCATGAAGAGTGCACGCAACATAATGCTTTAAAAAAAATTCCAATCAACCCATTTAGAGATGCTATGCACACCTCTAGATCAGTGAGGCTCGAACCTGGGTCTTCTGGCTCAGAGGTAGGGACACTACTAGTGAACCAGAAGAGCCCTTTCTAACATGCCCACAGTGAAGCTCCTTAACTAGGGATAACCTACAGTGACTGACGGTTGAATCAGGAATATATAAATACCAATATGTTGCTGGTGCAATTACTCTCAGTAAGTCAAAGGTTAAGCAGTGTAGGAGTATGATGCCGAAATGGTAGAACTGCAGGAGTGATGCACTTCTGCAATGAGAGGATTTGCGAAGAAAGACATTACGTGTTTTTTCTTTGCCAGAGACAGTGGAATTAACTTTTTTAAAATTGTACCCTGCATAATTAGTGTCATGTTTAAATGTAAATAATAAATCTGCTCATGACATCCAACGTGTGGATATATAGATTATATATAGTAAATCTTTGTAACTCAGGGTTAGCTTTCACTTTTAGTCAACGTCTGTGAGAAGCACCTTTTTGGATGGCAAAGAAAATAGTAAACTAGTTACGATTTCCTGACGAACCATACCAGTACAACAGAACTTTACCTTACCAAAAAGTTCTTCTAAAGTAGTATGATTACATTCCTTGAGTATTATGGAAAAGATGACAGTTGTCAAAGATTTTTGTCTTGCACGCATCAGGGCAATCCGGGAAATCCCAAAGTAAAGGGGAAACAACATTTATACTCTATGATGGAGGAGTACTGACTGGCTGGCAAGTGGACTCTGGCTAGTAGAGGTATTGCCATGGAATATGCAATCAATAATGATTAATAGTCAGTAAACTGCCAAATTTTGTTTAAATTTGAAACAAGGGAGGTCGACTCTTAGTAGTAAAGTCATTGCTGAGAAATGGATCAGCAAATGGTTGCCACGCATTTTATTGTGTTAAAACAAAGTGCAATGCACGTACATATTCTTTATGTCTACAAAGACCAAGGCCTTGTGTATCAGTAGAAGTAAAAGACTGTTGGTGATCTTAACCTGAGGGCTACCCCACCTCAGATGAGGGTTTAGGTTGAGAAGGAAAGACCATCATGGTAACCTCAGCTAGGAATTAAACCCTTGGCATCACACTGCGTCAGCAACCAGCCGTTCAGCCAACTGAGCTAACTGAATAAATTGATTGTCAGCATAATTCCTTTGCTCATTTGGGATCTTGTAGCGAATGCTGTACAACTGTGGAATCACAGCTCATGTTTTTATTCATTTTTTAAAATTCATTCACGGGACGAGTGTCGTCAGCCAAGCAGCATTTATTGCCCATTCCTAATTGTCCAGAGGGCTGTTTAGAATCAACCACATTGCTGTGGATCTGGAGTCACATGTAGGCTAGACCAAGTAAGAATGGCAGATTTCCTTCCCTAAAGGACATCGGTGAGTGAATCAGATGGGTTTTTCCCTCAATCAACAATAGATTCATGATCATCCTTAGATTGTTAATTGCAGATATTTTACTGAATTCAAATTCCAATCTGCCGTGGTGGGATTCGAACCTGGGTCCGCAGAACATTATCTGGGTCTCTGGATTAACAGTCCAGTGATAATACCACTAGGCCACTGCCTTCCCTTTAATGTAAGAATTGACCAAGTCACTTGGAAATCACCACAATACGCATGTGCTAGGCACACTTTCAAGGATTCATGGTCTTCAGTGGACCCTGGTTTGTGGCTAGCTGGGAGTCCAGGAGTTCAAATTTAGTATTACCTCTTCCTGTTTGACGTGGCCCAGAGACACATCAAAACTGAAACCATGTGCAAGGACAAATTTGTTTTCAGAGAATATGCATATCAGAGAGATGTATTGCGCGCTTACTGGCAAACTTCATCTGTTTCAGTGAAGTTATAGTGAGACATTTAAAATGGGTACTGTTTAAGGTGTGATCATCTATTGAAACAAGACAGAGGCAAAAATGGATCATTCAAATCAAACAAATGAAAGCCATTTGCACATTTCAAACAAAGCACTTTGTAGGACAAGATGTAAATTACTGATCTTATTTCCAAGCTGTTCAACCTCATCTCACAGAAATGCCCATTCCATCATGGAATTGTTTAAAGCATATAATAGAAATGTTGTTTTCCCCTTCCTTTGGCATTTTTGTGAATTGTCCTGATTTGTGCAAGATAAAAAGCTTTGACAAAACGTGTTTTTTCACAAATACTCAAGGTTTCTACTATCAAACAATTCAATAATTGCATTCAG
Organism: Rhincodon typus; assembly: GCF_021869965.1. Classification (NCBI taxonomy): domain Eukaryota; kingdom Metazoa; phylum Chordata; class Chondrichthyes; order Orectolobiformes; family Rhincodontidae; genus Rhincodon; species Rhincodon typus. Next base: position 65,423,744 of record NC_063341.1, on the reverse strand, counting down.
GCTTTCATTCAGAATCTCCTTCCAAAATTTAAATAGTCATTTTCAGACTTTCCATTTATATAAATATTTTTCAAGCAGTTCACATTCTGTCTAAAATGAGCTCCAAAAATGCATCTGATGAAACCAAGATAAATTACAAAAAAAAGTCCTCTCCAAGTTTTTACCAAGTTCTTCTCTATATGCTGCTTCAGCTTTCAGCTGAGCTGTTACACTATTTGCTCACCATGGTTGGGGACTCAGTTATGTTGCATCATGGCTCAGTATGACTATCAAAAGTCACATTAAGAAAGTTGAAAAGATAGCGTTATTTTGTACTTCATGTCTTCAGTCAAAAAGTCACAAGTTACTGTTGCTGTTCCTCAAACATTTTGCCAGCAGTTTTCACCTTCAGTAATTAAATACAAAGAAGTCGTAAGTGGATAACAGTAAGTACTGGCAAATTCTGAGAATGGTCAGTCTTGGTGTCAACCATAAAAAATTTGCATGATCAGAGTAATAGCCTGCTGTGTGACAAATGAACACCTTTGTTGTATTAAAAAAATAAAATGTGACAGAGGTGAATGCAATGGGCAGGAAATGTGCATTAATTATATTTTTACGTTATATTTGCGGATTGCCCATCGGTTTACAATTTGAGCTGACACTTCAATCATCAGCAGGATATAACCAAACACTTAACTAGATCTATGCTGATGACACTAAGAAATGTGTGAAGCCAAAAGTACTTTTTATTTTTTTTTTTAGAAGTTACTAAGGTTTTCTAATGTTTGGCATCCTAATGGCTGCTGGGTTGAGACCTATATCTAGTTTTCCTCAGTGTTTGAGGATGTGTTTCAATACCGCAGCAATTTTAAATGTAGTTATTTGTGCTCTGGTCCTAAATGCCACTGTTGTTATTCCAATAATCTTGACAGTTGTAAAGCAACATTATCATAGAATTTCCAAAAAGCTTTTTTCACTTTTCTATTGGCATATTTTCTGATAACAGATTCTCTCTGATGTGAATACATGTCAGATGATCTACAGTTCTTGAACTTAAAGATCGAGACATAAATTGAGATATTTTTAAAAAGACTTGAATAATTCCCAAGCTTGATTAAAAAGTCGAGATTTGCAATACACATCTGTTTTAACAGTTTTAAATCGACAACATCTGGGTCTCCTCACCCACAATTCTCCAGGGGCGGAAACGTGGTGCAAATACATATCGGAAGACAGAAGCTATGGTCTTCAGTACCTAACACAAACTCCGTTCCCTAACTACTGACTATATCTCTCTCTTTCTGGCAGCTGACCGTAGTTGAACTAGATGGTACATGACATGGCATCGCAATTGCCCTGGATCACGTATGTGCCATCTTTGTACTTTTAAACCCAACTGTCTCAATGTATCGGCTGTTGAAAGAGCACTGTGTTTTTGTTACCTCGAAACTTGACTATTTTAAAAGTCCTGGTAGCCTTTCACATTCTACCCACCATAAACTTAACAACTTCCACAACTCTAATGCACATGTTTTAACTTACACTTGGTTGGATTTAAACATCACTCCTGTGCACAATGACCAACAAAATGACTCCTGGTCAAGCAATACCTCGATTTTAAAATCATTGTCCCCTCTTTTGAAATCTTCCAAAGTCTCACCCCTCCCTTGTTTCTAATCTCTAGCCCTGTAATTGAGATATTTATACTCTTCACATTTTGGCCTTGTGTGGCAAGATTAATATTGGGACAAGTGGCATTTAGCAGCCAAAAACATAAGCTCTGTAATTCTCTTCTCTAAACCCCTCTTCCTTTCTGTTCCTCTTTGCTCCTTTAAGACACTTCCTAAACCTACCTTCATGATCAAGCTTTTGGTCATTGGTATTGATCTCTCCTAAAGAGGCTCACTATCAAACTTTGCCTGATAATTAACTGCTTTGAAATATTTCACTAAATTATAGTAACATTAGAAGAATTATTGTTAATGCTTAGAAAATTGTGCAAGATTTTGAGATAAAATGATTTCACATGGATATGGGACATGCCTCACAGTGCCAGGGATGTGGGTTCAATTCAAGCCTTGGTCGACTGTGTGTGGAGTTTGCACATTTCCCCCTTATCTACGTGGAGTTTGCATGCTCCTCCGTGTCTGCTCTGGTTTCCTCCCACAGTCCACAGACGTGCAGATCAGGTGGATTGACCATACTAAAGTGTGCCGCAGTGTCCAGGGATGTGTAAGCTAGGTGGATTAGCCATGGGAAATGCAGGATGGCAGGGATACAGTGGGGTTGGAGGGGAATGCTGAGTTTGGGTGAGATGCTCGTTGCAGGGCCGGTGTAGACTCCATGGGCTGAATGGCCTCTTTCCACATTATAGGGATTCTATGATTCTATGAAAAGGAAATGAATCAAAGGAGTTTCAGTGTAGTGACACTGATCAAATGATTTCATTTTTAGAAATTCAGGCTAATGTGGAAATGCAAACCCATGCCTTTTTAGTTTAATGTGTAAAAAAATTATTTCTTTTTTATAAAATAATCCAGTTACCTCTCATATATTGCAATTTGCATAGTAGTTAGTGGGTCATCCTATGACACTTTTTTTCACCTGCTTAGGGAGTTCCCCAATGCTATTTTCTTCACTTCCTTCACATCATCTTATCTACACCTTCTTCATAATTCCATTTAATAATTCCCTTCTGGTTTCATACCCTCTATCACAGTTTGATTCACAAAAGTATTGACCATTTCTTCCATGAGTCAAAGAAAAATCTTATTCTCTATTCACCTCTCAAATACAACCAACAAATATAACTAATTTGGTGGCTCCTCATCTGTTGAGGTTCTTGGTTTCATGGTCACCCCTGACCTCAGTAAGAGTTTCTGCACATCACAAACTGGCAAAGGTTAAGCTTCAAGAAATGTCCTTTCTGTCAGGGCACTGCTGGCTAATCCAGCATTTATCACCCATCATTAAGTGTCCTCTCGAAGGTGGCAGTGGGCTACTTTCGAAAACACTGCAGTCCATGTTGTATAGGGAGACCCACAGTGCTGTTAGGAAGGGTGTTCAAGAATTTTGACAGGTGAGAGTGAAGGGACAGCTTTATAGTTCCAAGCAGGACGACATTTGGTTTTAAGTAGCACTTGCAGGTGGTGGTATTCCCATGCTTCTGCAGCCCTGCCTTCCAGGTGTGTGGAGGGCAGAGACTTGGAAACTGTTGTCAAAGGGGTCTTGGTGAGTTGCTGCAATACATTTTGTAGACAGTACACAATGCTGTCACTGTGTAGCAGAGTGTGGTAAGAGAGAGAGAGACACTGATTAAAATGGTGGATAGGGTGACAATCAATAGGCTGTTTTGTCTCAGATAACATCAAGCTTCTGGAAAATTTTCTCATTCATTCATAAAATGTGGGCGCCGCTGGCTGGCCAGCATTTATTATACGTCCCTAGTTGCTCTTGAGGTGGTGGTGAGCTGCCCGCTTGAACCACTGCAGTCCACCTGTTGAGGGTTGACTCACATCATTTGGGAGGGAATTCTAGGATTTTGACACAGTGACAGCGAAGGAACGGCAATCTATCCCTAAGTCAGAATGATGAGTGGCTTGTAGGGGAACTTGCAGGTGGTGCAGGTGTTCCCATGTATCGGCCTCTGTCATCTTCCTAGATGGAAGTGGCCACGTGTTTGGAGGGTGCTGTCTGAGAATCTTTGAATTTCTGCAGTGCATCTTGTAGTTAGTACATATGACTGCTACTGAGCATCGGGGATGGAAGAAGTGGATGCTTGCGGATATGGTGCCAATCAAGTGGGCTGCTTTCTACTGGATGGTGTCAAGCTTCTTGAGTGTTGTTGGGGCTGCACTCATCCAGGCAAGTAGGGAGTTTTCCATCACACAGCAGACAAACAAGAAGCTGGAAGAACACAGCAAGCTAGGCAACATCTGGAGGAGAGCAGCAGTCAACATTTCTGTATTACCCTTCTTCAGGGCTGGATGTAGGGGTAGCAGGGAGCTGCAGGTAAACAGAGCAGGGAGTGGAAGCAGCATGGTGGTGAGAGGTGGACACTGGTAGTAGGTACAACCTGGTTGGTTGATGGGAGGGAGGAGTCCGCTTAGTGGCTGGAAAGGAGGATTAGAAGGCGGAATGGAAGGGTGGAGGTGGGGCTGGAAAGGGAGCTGGGGAATTTGGGAAGCTTATTTGAAATTGGAGAACTCAGTGTTGAGTCCTCTGGGCTGTAGGATACCCAGGCGGAAGATAAGGTGTTGTTCTTCAAATTTGCATTCCGAGTCGCGGCGACACTGGAGGAGGTCAAGGATGGACATGTTGAAGGGGAAGTGGAGTGAGGAGTTGAAATGGGCAGTGACTGGGATGTTAGGTTGACCGTTATGGGCCAGGTGAAGCTGCTTGGCAAAATGGTCACCTAGTCTAATTTGATCTCACTGACAGAAGACCACATCGGGAGCACCGGATGCAATAGACTAGGATGGAGGAGATACAGGTGAAGCTTGGTCTCACTTGGAAAGCCTGATCGGGATCTTGAATGGAGGTGAGGGAGGTGGTGTATGGGCAGATTTGCATCTTTTATGGTTAAGGGGAAGGTGCTTGGCGGGTTGGAGTGTTTGGTGGAGAGTGTGGTGAAGGGAATGCTCCTTGTGGAAGGCAGAGAGGGGTTGGAAGTGGAAAATGTTCCGGGTGGTGGGGTCTAATTGGAGTTGGTGGAAATATTTGAGGATGATACATTGGATGCGGAGGCTGGTAGGTTGGAAAGGGCGAGACTAGGTGACCATTTCACTACCTTTCACCACCATCCTGCTTCCACCCCTCCCCCACATCTAGTCCTGAGGAAGGGTTATACCCGAAATGTTGACTGCTCCTTTCCTCCAGATGCTGTCTGGCTTGCTGTGTTCTTCCAGCCTCCTGGTTGTCTACCTTGGATTCCAGCATCTGCAGTTTCCTTGTCTCTAACCAAGTATTCCATCAAATGCCTGACTTGTGCTTTGTAGACGACAAATAGGCTTTGGGAGTCAGAAGGTGAATTACTCACCACAGCATTCCTAGCCTCTGACCTTCTCTTGGAGCCAGTGTGTTTATGTGGTGGGTCCAGTTGGATTTCTGATCAATGGCAACTCAAAAGATGTTGATAGTGAGGAATTCAGTCAAGGTAACACCATTAAATACTTTTGAAGCTGTATTCATTAGGCAAGTGGAGCATTTGCCATTACATTCCCGACTTATGACTTGTACGTGGTGTACGGGGAGTCAGGAGGTAGATTACTCACCTCAGAATTCCCAGTCTTTGACTTATTCCTATAGATAGAATATATGGCTGCTCCAGTTCAGTTTCTCAAGAATTATAACTCATTGATTGTGAGAAATTCAGTGACAATAATGCCATTAAATGTCAATTGGAGATAGTCAGATTGTCTCTTGTTGGAAATTAGTAATTGCCTGGCATTTTTGTCACACAAATATTACCCATTTTGACCTTTATTCGTAAAAGCACAAAAACATAGAGAATAGGAGGTGTAGGTTATTTAGACAATTCTGTGCCCTGTTTCTGCTTTCTCCTCAACCTTTGATCTCTTTAGCTCCAAGACTAATTAACTCCTTCTTGAAAACATTCAATGTTTTGGCCTCAACTGCTTTCTGCGCAAAGAATTCTACAAACTCACTACAATCTGGCTGAAGAAATTTCTCATTTCCATCTTAAATGGCATACCCTATAGCCTTACATTGTGACCTCCAGTCATCAGGAACATCCTTCCTGTATTTACCCTATCTAGACCTGTTAGAATTTTACAGGTTTGTATGAGATCCACCTCATTCTTCTAAACTCCAGTGAATGTAGTCCTAATCAATCCAGTCTCACTTCATTGCTAAGGAACCATCCTAGAAACCAGTCCGGTAAATATTCATTGCATTCCCTTCATAACCACGATATTCTTCCTCAGAAGACTAAAATGACACACAATATTCCAGGCGTGGTCTCACCAAGGACCTATACAATTGCAGCAAGATATCCCTGCTCCAGTACTCGAATCCTCTTGCTATGAAGGCCAACGCACCATTTGCTTTCTTTCAACAACTGGTCTACAAGCACACCCAGGTTTCATTGCATCTCCCCCTTTCCAATCTATCGTTATTTGGACAAGAATCCGCCCTCCCATTTTGGCTACCAAAGTGGGTTACCTCACATATATTCTCATTATACTTAATCTGCCGTGCATTTGCCTACTCACTCAACTTGTCCAAATCACAACGAAGCACAAATCACACCTCTGCATCCTCCTCACAGTTCATTCTCCCATCCAGCTTCATGTCATTGGCAAACGTGAAGATATTACATTTAGTTTCGTCAACTAAATTATGGAGGTCCAATCACTGATCACTGTGATACTGCACTTGTCACTGGCTGCCACTCTAAAAAAAGACTGATTATTCCTACTGTTTTGGAATCAAACAATTACTACAGTACAAAACGAGATCATATGGCTCATTGTGCCTTCACTGGCTTTATTATCTTGTGCCATTCTTCTACCTTTTTCCCCACACACCGTTATGATCAAAAAACATCCAATGCCTTCTTGAATATTCTAATTGAATCTGCCTCCAACACATTTCTAGGCATTACATACACTACACTAACAACTTGCTGGGTGGAAAAAAAGATTCTATCATATTGTCCTTGCTTTGTTGGCATGTCACTAAGTCTAAGCCCTCTCATTCTTGCTTTGTTTCCAAGCAAAACAGTTTCACCCTATCTACTCTGTTTAACTGCTGTTTGTTCCCTGCCAGTTCTCTATCCACGACAGTAATGCTGCCCTGTTCAGATTATGCTGCACATGGACATGGACTTCTTCAGCATGAGAGCTTGTAAATAGTGCTGAATACTGTATAGTTAGTGAACATCCCTACTTCTGGTCTTAAGGCGAAAGGATAGTCATTAATGGAGCAGTTGAAGGTAGTCAGGCTTAGGACATTACCCTGACGAACCCCTCCAGAGATGAATTTGGACTGGGATGATTGATTGCTACAAGAACCACAAACATCTTCCAATTAAAGGATATGGGCCAAAGACAAGTATATGGTGTCAGGTCACACATTAGTCATGAATTCACTGAAAGGCAGAACAGGCTCAAAAAGGCTGATTGGCCTACTCACATTCTCAGGCTGCGCTAGCATAATTTGAATAAGAGATCTTTCCCAATTCTCACTGACTTCAGTTTTGCTAGGGTTCCTTGATGCCATTATTGAATGCTGTGTTGATGTCAAGCAGTCATTCTGACCTCACCTTTAGAATTTTTTTTACCCATGTTTGGACCAAAGCTGTAATGTGCCCAGTAGTTGAGAGGTGTGACAAAAACAAAACTGAGCATCAGCCAACTGGTTATTGTCGAGTTAAGTGCCACACAATAGCAGTCAACAATAGCTTCCACAACTTTGCTGATGATCAAGAGTAGATACAAGCAGCAGTAATTAATCAGGTTGCATTTATCTTGTTTTTTGTGAATATGATACAAAATTAGGAGGTACTGTTGATAGTGAAGAAGGTTATCAAAAAGTACAGAGGGATCTTGACCACATGGGGAAGTGGGCAGAGGATTGGCAAATGCAATTCAATACAGATAAGTGTGAAGTGTTGCATTTTGGAAAGTCAAACCAAGGTAGGACTTGTATAGTAAATGATAAGGTCCTAAGGAGTGTCGCGGAACAGAGGGACCTAAGAGTACAAGTACACAGCTCATCGAAAGCGACGTCACAGGTGGATAGGGTGGCGAAGTAGGCATTTAGCATGCTGGCCTTCATCGGTCGAGGCATTGAGTATCGGAGGGTTATGGGGAGCAGGCAGGAAAGTGCTGTTGAGGCCGAGACGAGATCAGCCATGATCATAATAAATGGCAGAGCAGGCTCAAGGGACTGAATTGCCTACTCCTAGTTCTTAAGTATCAACGATCTTTGTGGCTATCTTTTTAATCCAAGTTATAAGCCATTAGTTCATGGTATTTGCTGGCTTTGATCTCACTAATTCCTTCAGTACTATTTTGTTGCTCATACTATTTTCTTTAAGTTCCTCATATTCTCGAGGTTTTTGGTTCCCTTTATCCAGAACATTTTTAGTGTCTTCTACCAAGAAATAAAAACAAAGTATATCAAGTCTTTGTCATTTCCTTTTTTGTCATTTTTTTCTTGCCGTCTCTATGGTTCTTGAATTTATTTTGGCTAATTTCCTCCTATTAACAATGTTAAAGCTGTTATTACAATTTGATTTTACGCCTTTTGCTAGTTTATTCCCACTCTATTTTCTCAATTAATTTCTTAGGGGCAGCATGGTGGCTCAGTGGTTAGCACTGCTGCCACACAGCACCAGGGACCTGGGTTCGATTCCACCCTCTGGCAGCTGCCTGTGTGGAGTTTTCACATTTTCCCTGTGTCTGCGTGGGTTTCTTCCAGATGCTCTGGTTTCCTCCCACAGTCCAATGATGTGCAAGCTAGGCGAATTGGCCATGCTAAATTGCCCGTAGTGTTCAGGGGTTTGTAGATTAGCAGGATGGGTCTGGGCGGGATGCTCTGAGGTTCAGTATGGACTTGTTGGGCCGAAGGGCCTGTTTCCACACTTCTTCTTCTTGCAGCCACCACAGCCCCCCATTCTTGCAGAAGTCTGTAATCTTAATTTACAGATTTCCCACTTTATTAGTAACATTTTAACTCCCTTTCTTGAATGTCATCTTTTAACTCTCATGTTAGCAATGGATGATTACTTTTCACATGTGGTTTTTACTCTTTAAAAGGATATTTATTTGTTGAAAATTATGAATTAATTAAGTGCTTGCCATTGCTTATCTACTACTGTATCTTTACATCTAGGGATCAGAATATAATACTTACCTCTATTTAAAAAAGGTTAATAGATTGAATAAAAATTCATTTTAAAGGAGCTGGGAATAGAACTTGGGAAAATAAACATTAGTAAATAAATATTATAAATAAATAAAAAAATAAATATTAGTAAATGATGCAGAAGTGATGTTTAACACAGTGCATGAATATATTCAGCTTAAAAGGAAGAAAACACTAATAGGACTCCATTGACAAAGAAGCAAATAAGAGAAAAACTGAGGGTTAAGATACATTTAATATACATATAGTTGTTAGGAGCCTCACTGATCTTTCATTGTGTTATTCTTTTCATCATTTTTGATTTGGAGCTGTGAGCTGTGAACAGGGAGTTTGTGGTGACTGTTGGAAAGTGAACAGCAGCTTGATTTGAAAAAGAGAACAAGCAAACTGGTATTTGTTCATCAGGCCAGGCTTGAAAGTCAACTGAAAATTGTTTCATGTTAAAAAAGTACTCTAAAGACCCTTTGACTCCATAGAGTTTGAATGCTCAAGCAGATGGCGGATATTGAATGTTAACTGGGACCTCGTGGGAGATGGCCAGTTTATCAGGGAGAAACCAGACTTTGCAATGGCTTTTGAACTGTGCTTAAAACAGAGGGATTGTGCCCACAAAGGCCACAAGACAGAGGTCGGAGGATTGATTGCTCCCTTTTGTCATCTCATTAACTTATTCAAAGTTCAGAGAATATAATCACTGTTACAGAATTAAATGAATCTTCCTTGGAGCCTTCAGGAAGCTAACTGCATGTATTCATTTCATCAAAAGCCAAGCAAGATATAATCCTGTGTATTAGTAATGTTATAGATTGTGCAGCCTGCTTAAGTGAACTGACCAGTTAGATCCTTTTATTTCTTGTGATTTATCCCTTAAACTTGTCGGTCTCACTTTGTGTGAGCACGGGGACTAGAATTAGAGGATTGGGTTTATAACTTAAAAATTAATTAGATTATTTTGTGGTTTAAATTTGCTCTGCTAAAGTCTTTATATTATTAATAAATTGTTAATTTCTTTTACACTATAAACATGTTGCTGACATTGGTATGCCCAAAGTCTACTACTGGTTATGCTCAAAGTCTGGTTAGGAACTACTGGGGTCAATTTGGAGGGTCCTTGATTGTTTTAATTTTACCATGTTACAAATACAGAGATAGGGAGGCCGATTTTATTTGGCTGTCTGTCTCAGTGTTGTAACATGCAGAGGATTCCTTGATTAGAGTAAATTTGAAAAGATTGGTAGATAAGTCAGAGGGGAATAACAAAATAAAATTATCAAGGAACATACAGTAGTGGAAATATTTTACAGGCATGTCAATAATAAAGGCTCTGATGGGAAGATGATCAATACGGGACAGAAAGATAAGGCAAGTAACAACAGAAATGTCAGGAAAAACTAAAAATTATTTTTCTTCATATATATCAAGGAGCTAGATAGATAAGTATGACATTGAATGATGAAATGAGTAATGAGATTTGGTGCATTTAAAATAAAAAGGGATGCACTGAATAAACCAAACAAACTCAGGATAAAATTTGCAATCCAAATGGACAATATACACAACAGTGCTTTAAAAAATTCAGGGAATACATGGCAGAGACATTATTACGCTTACTTAAAATCAGTTTGATAAAGGTACAGTGCCAAAGGACTGAGATAAAACAGAAGTAATTCCTGTACTTGAGGGAAACAAAACATGTCTACGAAATCACAAAAGTCAGCTGGTAGGGAAAATATCGTAATCTTTTTGAAAAGAGATAATAGAAGGACATCCAGAATTGAGAAATATGCTAATAAATAATTAATAGAGATTTCACAAGGGAGAATTTTGCTTAACCAACTTTAATATTTTGCGAAGCTAACAGTGTAGATAATGGTCATGTAGAAAATATAATTTATTTGGATTTTCAAAAGATCTTTGCGAAGATTTTCTACTAAATTAATGAACAGAATCAGAGAACGTGTAATCAGGGCCAATAATAGTGAACAAGGGCGGCATGGTGGCTCAGTGGTTAGCACTGCTGCCTCACAGCGCCAGGGACTCGGGTTCAATTTCACCCTCAAGCGACTGTGTTTGGAGTTTGCATGTTCTCCACGTGTCTGCATGGGTTTCCTCTTGGTGCTCTGGTTTATTCCCACATTCCAAAGATGTGCAGGTTAGGTGGATTGGCCATACTAAATTGCCCCATGGTGTTCAGGAATGTTTAGGTTAAGTGGATTTGACATGGAAAATGCAGGGGTAAGGGAACGGGGTCTGGGTGGGATGCTCTTCGGAGGGGTGGTGTGGACTTCTCGGGCCGAATGGCCTGTTTGCACACTCTAGGGACTCTATGACTAATAGAATGGAATACTAGCTGGGAATCAATGAAAGGTAATTAGAATGGTTCTAAAATCTTTGTATAAAATGTCCAATGTTTATTTACTAGCTCATCAATATACAGTACCTTTCACATACATAACGTTGTGATTTCTGAAACAACCATCTTTTAAAAGAACATTATGAAAGATGTAACACTGGTTCATCTGCAACGTTAGAAAATTCTGAAATAATTAAAACTTTTCACTTCCAAAAGTGTTGCTATTTTATAGAGATCTCAAGATTCAGTTGTCATGGGATTCTTTCAATTGGAGTATTAACCTATGTACTATATCCTTGCATTTTAACAGCTTTTGACAAGAATTAGAGTTTTTTTTTTCTGGTTTCAGAATGTGGGTATGAGTATATCATTCTTATGACCTACCCATGACCTGAGATGTGAGAAAAGCAACACTGATTTAAATCTATCATTTCTGTAGTTTAGCTCATTCAAGTACTAATGTGGGTGGACTTGTACTTGACTTACTGATCATCAAAATTCTCACAATTTTTACATTCCACCTCAGAATAAATCCACGTAAGTGCATAAATCAGATTAAAAGTGGAGAGTGTTGGGTTAGTAGTATTTTTGTACCTGGTCACTTGATCATAGTTTTAATTGGAAAACAACATGGGTGTGCACCGGTGTCATTTCCTGTGTATTTCCTCTTACCTTTTCGCACATAGGCTTTACCAATCTTGCCCCTAGTTCCGTCAAAAAAAATGAAGATGCTTCTCATCTTAGTTTCAAGTTATCAATATTAATCAGCAACATTTCATTGTCTTATTTATCCCCCACACACAATGGAACAATCCCATCCTGCATACTTCAGGTTCTATTATTGATTGTGAAAGATATGAACTGTCCAGGCAATAGTTTCACCTTTCAAAACAGGTTTTCATTATATAGCCAAGACCTCTTTCTTTCCACAAAACTTGTTTTCTTACATTTTTCTTTGTATATCTATATAGTTGAACCAGATATTTGATAAATTAACATGTGCACAGCTTTCGGCAGCAGAATTCCAAGAAAGATCTGTGACTGTGCTGTATTTGAACTATCACCACCCATCACTGCTTAGACTCCACAAAAACAGAGGTAACACTGATCAGTTTACACACCATTATTCTTGAAACAAACAGCCAAAGACTAGCTGCTAAAGTCTGTAATAGTAATGTAGAATACTTGTTATAAAATTAGCAGCTTTGGGTGGTGAGGTTATTATACTTAACTATATAAAGGAAAATACTGAGCTACTTCATTTCACAATAATGCAAGGAAATCCAGAAACAGAAAAAGTAATTGAGTTGTTCAAGTCAACTCCATTCAGATTCAAGTCTGATGATTCTACCACAAAGTATGTTCCCACACCATTCTCTTATTTTACAGAATTCTCTGACCCAAACTGAAACCTATCCCTGTATTGTTTCAATCCTACTTCTCAACAGACATTGATCTTTTAAGCAACATGTCTGTAATTCTATCCAATTTACTTGCACGTGTTTCACATGAACATTTCTGCACCATGAAAAGAATCCTAAAATGATGAATCAATATAACAACGTTTTTTCCCCCATTCTCAATCTAAAATGAATACAAACTCGAACTTCCAAAGCACTGGTCGGACATTTAAGTATCCTTGAAGCGTAGGGAAATGTATCAGCCAATTTGTACAAACAGGATTGGGATAGTGACTAAATATTTTTCAAAAGGCTTTGATAAGATGCCACTTGTGAGGATATATTAGCTATGCCTAAAACAATGTAAAGTGGCCATTGTTCTACTGGACCATAGAGCTCCTTTCGAATTAGAGACACACTACCGGTGGTAGTTTAACCTAAGGGTCACAACACCTCAGGCAAGAGGAGAGGTTGAGAAGGACAGTCCTTCATTGTAACCTCAGCTAATGCAGGAATTGAATCCACGCTGCTGAACCAGTTGTCCAGTCAATTCCACTATAAGCTGTTTGCCAACTCTATTAATCTGCACATCAATTGGGAAAATCAATTAAGCCACAATGGCATAGAGGAAGAATTCCTGGAGTGTATACAGAATGGTTTTGTTGACCAATATGTGAAAAACCTACAAGAGAGCAGGCCATCTTAGACTGAGTGCTGTGCAATGAGAAGGGAACCATTGCCAATCTAGCTGTGCAAGACTCTTTGGGAAAGAGTGACCATAACATGAATTTTTTTTTCATCAAGCTGGAATGTGAGGTTGTTGATTCAGAGACTAGGGTGCTGAACGTTAATAAAGGAAACTATGAGGATACAAGGTATGAGTTGGCCTTGATAGGTTGGAGAGAGTTACTTAAAGGGATGACAGTGGATAGGCAATGGCAAACATTCAAGGAACACATGGGGGAACTGCAACAACTGTTTATTCCTGTCTGTTGCAAAAGCAAAATGGGTAAGAGGGCCAATTCATGGTTTACAAAGGAAATAAGAGAGTATCCGATCCAAGGAAGCAGCATCCAGATTGGCCAAGAAAAATAAATCTGAGGATTGGGAGCAGTTTAGAATTCAGAAAAGAAGGGCCAAGGGATGGATTAAGAAGGGGAAAATAGAGTACAAAAGTAAGCTTGCACGGAAGATAAAGACTGATGCTAAGAGTTTCTAAAGGTACGTGAAGAGAAAGAGATTGGTAAAGACAAACGTAGGGCCCCTACAGTCAGAAATGGGGGAACGTATAAAGGAGGACAAAGAAATGGCTGAGGATCTGAAAGTATACTCTGGTTCTATCTTCACAAAAGAGGACTCAAGTCAGATACCAGAATTGTCAGAGGATGCAAGATTTAGTGATGGGGAAGAACCGAGGGAGATCAATATTATTAAAGAAATGGTGCTAGGAAAATTGTGGGGATTGAAGGCCGATAAATCCCCAGGTACTGAAAATTTATATCCCAGGGTACTTAAGGAAGTAGCTCTAGAAACAGTGGATGCATTGGTGGTCATCTTCCAGGATTCTGTAGACTCTGGACCAGTGCCTGCAGATTGGAGGGTGGCTAATATTACTCCAATATTCAAAAAGGGAGGTAGAGAGAAAACAGGGGATTATAGACAGGTGAGCCTAACATTGGTAATGGGGAAAATTCTCGAATCCATTGTCAAGGGTTTTATAGCAGAGTATTTAGAAAGGAGTGGCAGGACCAGATAGAGTCAGCATGGATTTACGAAGGGGAAATCATGCTTGAAAATTCTGTTGGAATTCTATGATGTAACTAGTAGAGTTGACAAGGGGGAGCCAGTTGATGTGGTATATTTGGATTTTCAGAAAGCGTTTGATGAAGTCCCACATTACAGATTAATGTGCAAGATTAAAGTGCATGGGATGGATAGAAAATTGATGGGCAGAGAGCAAACAAAGAGTAGGAATTAATGGGTCCTTTTCAAATTGGCAGGCAGTAACTAGTGGAGTGCCACACGAAGCGGTGCTGGGACCGCAGCTATTCATAATATATATGTTAATGACTTGGATAAGGGAACAAAATGTTACATCTCCAAGTTTGCAGATGATACCAAGTTGGGTGGGAGAGTGAACTGTGACAAGGATGCAGAGATCCTTCAGTATGATCTTGACAGGTTGGGCGAGTGGGTAAATCAATGGCAGATGCAGTGTAATTTGGACAAATGTGAGGTTATTCACTTCGGAAGCAAAAACAAGGCGGCAGATTACTATCTGAATGGCTGTAAATTGGAAAAGGGGAGTGTGCAGCGGGACTGTTGTCATCCTTGTGCACCAGTCACTATAGGTAAGCATGCAGGTTTTAAAGAAGGCTAATGGTATGTTGGCCTTCATTGCGAGACGTTGAGAGTACAGGAGTACGGATATGTTGTTGCAGTTATACAGGGCCTTGGAGAGGCCAAACCTGGAATATTGTGTGCAGCTTTGGTTTCCTTTTCTGATGAAGGATATTCTTGCTCTCGAGGGAGTGCAGTCAAGGTTTACCAGGCTGATTCCAGGGATGGCGGGTCTGATGTATGAGGAGAGATTGACTAGATTGGGATTGTTTTTGCTAGAGTTCAAACGAATGAGCGGGGAATATCAGAGACTTATAAAATTCTAACAGGACTGGACAGGGAGGATGTTCCCGATGGTGGGTGTGTCCAGAACCAGTGGTCATTGTATGAGGATTCAGGGTAGACAATTTAGGACAGAAATGATGAGACATTTCTTCACCCAAAGAGTGGTGAGCCTGTGGAACTCATTACCATAGGAAGTAGTTGATACCAAAACAGTGAATGTATTCAAGAGGTGACTAGTTATAGCACTTGGGGCGAATGGGATCAAAGGTTATGGGAAGAAAGCAGGATTAGGCTATTGAGTTGAACAATCAGCCATGATAGTGAAGAATGGCGGAGCAGGCTCAAAGGGCTGAATGGCCTCCTCCTGCTCCTATCTTCTATGTTCAATGTTTCTACGTTTCTGAGGTGCCATTTGACACTGGCACTGGGCAAGCATCACAGCTTTTCGGCCTTCTGGTTGTGATTGTGGTAAACAGTCTCTCTTCTCTATAATGTCCCTGAAATATATATTTTGCTTTCACTTTGAATGACCCCTGCACCATGGTGTCATGGATAGTTTCCTCATCCAAACAGGCAGCACATTGCTCCTGAGGATTATACAGTACTACCCTGAAGTGCCTGCCTTTCTCAGTCACACCTTCTTATCCTTCATCACTAACCAGACCTGTACATAACTTCACCAGATGTCTGTGGTTGCCTCCACAATCAAACTGCGCTGATAACTTACCACATCCCTAATGCCCACAATGCCTACAACTCAACAATTTGGAGATATTCTGCAAGGAGCGGACACACCACAGATGTAGCAGTCCAGTATTATCATGTTCACCATAAACTCCAACATACTGTGGATAAAGCAGACAATCTGAACTGTCGCCACTAGCTAGCGTTACACTAGTTATTCATTCATTAAATATTTGTGTATTTAATTAATTTACTAAATTGCTTGATCCAATTTAAATTAAAGTACATTCAAACTTTACCCAAAATTTGTTCTTGACTTGTGCTGGGACTTCACTTCATAATATTTCTCTTGTCCTCTCTTCCTTTGTCTCCTCCTCCATCAGAAATGCCCTTTACACTATTCACCTTTTGTTCTCACATCCTTTACTGAATTCCTGATAGGGATTCTGTGTGTTTAACAAAGGTTTGATGGTTGAAAAAATAAAACTAAACAGGTGATCAAAACTACCTTTGATGATTCAGTGTATGAAACTACCTGTCATATGAAATACACAAGCCAACTAATTTTCTGGTACAAATGTTCTTCTGTGCTAACTCAGTCAAGACAGTTGTGTGTTCATTTTTGTTACGTTCAGTATCCTGAAGCTGAGGAAGGAATTAGGATCCTTGCTCCTGATCATAATTCTGCAGAACAGGCCCCACTTGTAGCTATCAGCTGCAAACAAGATTGACCTCAAGTTTTGTTACTCTGGAATGGTCAAATAACCGGTCAACAGCAGCAAAACTATTGGTTAAGGTACTGGAACAGTATTGGAAATATCAAAATGTAACTAAGTACTCCTAAACAAGAAATTTGGAGAGAAGAAATTGACAAGAATATCAACAATGCTAAACAAAAACCATAAGACCTGCGGATGCTGTAAATCAGGAACAGAAACAAAGTTGCTGGAAAAGCTCAGCAGGTCTGACAGCATCTGAGGAAAAAACAGAGTTCTGAGAAAGGGTCACCGGACCCGAAACGTTAACTGTTTTTTCCTTCATAGATGCTGCCAGACCTGCTGAGCTTTTCCAGCAACTTTGTTTTTGTTCATCAATGCTAATTTGTACTTCAAATACCTGTATCTCCAGGTCAGCAATTTTCTGTTGTAGTTCAACCACGGCTGCTATACTATCTGCTTCTCGAAGTCTCAGTACCATCACATCTTCTTTATTCTAAAATGATATTAAAACTAATCAACTACATTGTAAATAATACATCTGTACTCCAAAAACACACATCATTAGAGATTTTCTACTGGATTAAACATTTTAACAGTAATGATTTTGAATAGCAATCTATTGAGGAGGAGAATGGCATCTTGCATTTAAACATGCACTCTGATGCTTACGGAATTGGAAAATCGTCAAAAAGAGAATGATCAGGAGAATGAAACAAAGAAGTGAAGATCCGAAACACAAACAGAAATTGCTGGAGAAACTCAGCAGGTCTGGCAGCATCTGTGGAGAGGAAGCAGAGTTGACGTATCTTCAGAAGGGTCACTGGACTCAAATGTTAATTCTGCTTTCAATCTACAGATACTGCCACACCCGAGTTTCTACAGCAATTTCTGTTTTTGAATGATCAGAAAATGTTTGTCATTTATTTTTCAGAAACAGACTGAAAAATGTGCATGTGAGCATCAAAAAGTCAAGACTGTGAAATTTTACCCATCAAATAATTTTAGAAAAAAAAATTCAAAAAATGCTGTGGATAATAGAAATCCTTCTGGATACTGGTTTTTGTTTGTGACCAAATCAAATTAATAATCTATGAGGAACAGAACGTTTATTTTACAAATAAAAAAAACACCTAAGCACTAAGGGTGCTGAAAGTCATAAACAGAAACAAAAACAACCCTGTTCTGAGGGATCACTGGATCTGAAACGTTAACTCTGCTTTCTCTCCACAGGTGCTGCCAGACCTGCTGAGTTTTCCAGCAATTTTTGTTTTTGTTTCTATTTTACAAATATTGTAATTCTCATTAGGTTCACTGTGCATGTTCTTTAAATCGTACACATACCTTTCTATGCCATCCTGTACTGCTCATCAGTGTAATTAGAATAACAACTTAGAGTCTTTTCTATTCATTTGTAGGATGGGAGTGTTGGTGGCAAGAATCTATTTCTCCAATTCACCTCAAGGACGTGGTGGTCAGTCACTTTCTGGAGCCTCTGCAGTCCATGCTGCATAGGCATACCTACAAATGTTGCTGAGTACGGACTACCAGCATTATTCCCTGAAGGCAGTGAAGCAATGGCACTATAGCTCCAAACCAGGGGATGTGTTACTGTGGCCAATTAATGAATAAAACTCAATAACAAAATATATTCAAAGTGCATAGAACTTTGATCCTCACTACATTTTAATAACGGCCACTGTAAAATATCCAATTTCTAAAGCTTTCAAAGAGTATTAGTGCTTCAATCATTTGATGCAATCAGCCTGAGAACATCATTGTTTTCCTCAAAAATACATCACAGGAAAGTAGCCCACAAAAAAAAAATTCTAACTTTTATGGAGATAGTGTACTACTTAACACAGTGGCTACTTATAGTTTGTAATGAACTTAGACATCAGGAAATCAGAGATGCTTGCATCTGATACAATACAAACATCAACATAACGGCAGTTTTAGAGTTTGTACTTTTGTAATCATTTTAAGGCTTTTCTGTTGTGGAAAAAGACCACATTTAGTTAATACCCTTCCATATTAACACATATATAATTGCAAAAACAAATTATTCTTTTTGAAAGGGATCACATTGGGGGTTCAGATACTACTTTTAACTACAGCTGAATTTACCAGAATACACGGGTTTTAAATGTGCAAAGTTACTACAAACTGAAGAAACCAAGACAAGTGACCAAGATATGAAGGCTCACATACAACAGTGACTGAAATTCAGAGCTCATTGTCAGATGGAGAAGATTTACTTGTGGTAGTCTTCACCTTTGTAATTAGTATTGACTTCAGGTATGGTTTTAATGGAACAATCATTAAAACCACTGTCGTACACTAATTAAAACCAAAAGCTGAATGGGATGAGCAAATCCTTTTAGATAAACTTAATTTGAAAACAAAATGCACAGTAAAAATTTAGGGTGTTGATCCAATAACACAGAAAAGTAAATCTAGAACAGCAGCTGTACATTTTCTTTCACAAGTAATTTACATAATACGCGCTCATTCAACAAACACATTTTTCACTCAAAGGAAATAAAGGATTTACAAAGACTATTTCAAACATTTTTGTAAAAAAGAATATTTGTCAAAATACTTGAATTATTTCAGTACATTACTTGAAATCTGGATAAAGATTTTAAAATAGGGTTTCTTGAAACACAGAGTTCCACAGTGCGCACTGTTCTTGTACCAGTTTGAAGCGCTGTGAAATAATTTTCTTTCAAACATATGGAAATAGCTATATAATCAGTTAATATCATAGTCATACAGCACAGAAACAGAGCTTTCAGTTCAACCAGCCATGCTG
Organism: Rhincodon typus; assembly: GCF_021869965.1. NCBI lineage: Eukaryota > Metazoa > Chordata > Chondrichthyes > Orectolobiformes > Rhincodontidae > Rhincodon > Rhincodon typus. Next base: position 65,404,277 of record NC_063341.1, on the reverse strand, counting down.
AACATAATCCCAAACTAAACTAGTCCCACCTGCCTAATCCTGGCCCATATCCTTCCAAACCATTCCTATTCGTGTATTTATCCAAATGTCGTCTTAAACGTTGTAACTGTACCCACATCCACCACTTCCTCAGGAAGTTCATTCCATACCTGAGCCACCATCTTTAAAAAAAAAATTGTCCCTCATGTCTTTTTTAAAATCTCTCTCCTCTCAGCTTATAAATGCACCCTCTAGTTTTAAAATCCCCTATCCTAGAGAAAAGACAACTACCATTAACTATTTATACCCATCATTATTTTATAAACTTCAATATCGTCACCTCTCAACCTCCTACGCTCTACTGGAAAAAGTCCCATCCTATCCAGCCTTTCTTCATAACTTAAACCTTCCATACCCAACAACATCCTGGTAAATCTCTTCTGAACCCTCTCCACCTTAATAATGTCATTCCTCTAACTGGGTGACCAGAACTGGACACAGTATTCGAGAAGAGGCCTCACCAATGTCCTGTACAACCTCAACATGACTTCCTTACTCCTATGCTCGAAGGACTGAGCAATGAAGGCATGTGTGCAAAATGCCTTTTTAACCATCTTGTCAATGTGTGACACACATAATGCATCACATAAACAATAAACACTACTGCTCGTCTCAAAATGTTGTCAAAAATCAGATGACAGACATCATCACACTGTAAAGCTCAATTCTGATAGGCCAATTAATAGTATACTGGAGACCTTACTTCATTTGCAAGATCAGCTAACCAAGTAGAGGTTTAAATCTTCACTAAACCTGTCGTTTTCTCACCATACATTCACTCTCTGCCACACCTTTTTTCCTCACAATTCCTACATTTAATTTCTCATCACAATCACATTTTCATCCCACTTATGAAACAGAAGTAAATAGAATGAGTTACAATATGCTATAGCCCTTAAAGTCGAACATGAGAGTTAGGAGCAGTAGTTATACATTATGCTATGAATATGCAACATTTTGAATTCAAAATAAAAACTTCAAATGTTCTGAGAAACATCTGAATAATGTAATAAATTTCATTTGTAACTAAGAAAAAGGAAATCAAAACATTGAACGGAAGAATAAGCAAGGATATTCGGGTAGAAATATTGTGTAACCTAATCGCTAAAAATACACCTTTGTGCATGTAATTTCAATACCATCAAAAGGAGGAGGAAAAGCCTTAATCATAGAATATTGCGACTTTCATCATTGTCAGAACATATCTGTTTGCTATTCACATGTTTATCAAAACTATCAATTGCACCAGGAAAAACTTGGAATGTCTTTTGTGTTAAAGTGAAGAATTGATAATAAAAGTGCAATTTACTCAAATAAAACAAAAGTTTAAACTATGACATTTTATCAAACACCTTGAAATGTTCACTGTTTCAAACTCGATCTAAAATTTATGTAAAACTTGATAGATCAATCACACTCAAGTCAGTTGGTTGACATAAACTTTACACCCATGATTATTAGACTTACTGTGTACCTTATATACTTCATAGCAACCCTCTTAAACCAAATGAAAACAAAGCCAAAGAACTAGTTACAGACTTTAGGAAAAGGCCAATCAACGATGTTGTTCCCGTGAAGATTATGGATGTGGATATTCAAATAGTTACCGGACAAGCATTAAAGTATCAAAATACAAAATAAGATGCATTAAAGAAAATATACAAGAAGAATACATAATTATATCACCCCAAAACATTAAAATCCATTTTTTACTGCAATCATTAAACTGTTCCAAGGCTGTAGTTGAGACGAAACTCACTCATAATGGCAAATTGCATCAGAATTGTTTTTAATACATTTTGATTCAAGTTAGACCTGATTTTCTTTTCTTAATTGTTATTATTGATTTATACTTTTCAACGAATCAGCAATGTACCCAAAATGAACTTCGGATGGGCGTTTAATTGAAATAGGAATATACTATACCTTGCAGTCCATCTCAGCTATTTTTCTTTTAGTTTCATTTAATTGAGTGAGTAGTCCTTTATTCTGTGCTGTGAGATATTGCACCTTCTCACGAAGGCTACTGCACTCCTTCTCTGCTCGACATAGCTGGTTACTGCTGATTTGGTTCTGATATTTTGACAAATTAACAAATAAACAAATCAAATTACAATATGCAATTTCAAATTCATATCAATTTTTCTAATAGCAATGTTTAAACATACGCTACGTGCACACAGTTTTGGTCTCCTAGCTTATGAATGAATGCATTTGCATTAGCAGCTTGGAGAAGATGGACTTAATTGACTTAATTCACTTAAGATTCACTTAATTGAGTCATGGGATTGAGTGATTGTCTTATGAGGAAAAGGCAATTCTGTAAAATTTAGAAGATGACAGGTGATTTGAAATGTATAAAAACCTGAGGGAAACTGTCACGAGTGGATGCTGAGGGGCTTTTCTCCATATGGGAATTACTACTCTACAATTTTAAAATAAGAAGCTTCCTCACTTCAAATGGAGATGAAGCGAATTTATTTCTCTTAGAGCATCATAATATGTGGACTTCCTTTTCTCGCAGCAATTAAACATTTTTGAATTAGATAAATATTTGGTTAACAGAAGAGCCCATGGTTATAAGGTTAAATAGAAAATTAGAGTTGAGGCCACAATCAAATTAGCTAGTTCTTATCAAATTGTAGAGTAGGTTTCAGGGGTCAAACAGTTTGCTTCTATTCCTTTTCTATACGGATGTACTTATGTTAATTCCCCTTCCACGTGCTTTATGAGAATGGAAAATGAGATCTTCTGGAGGATTGTGGTTAATATATCTGAAGTGATTTATATCCTCTTTCTCCACATACATTAGTTAGTATGATGGCATTTCACAATCCTTCATCTGGACAAAATGCATATTTGGAACTTCTGAGAATGGCACTTTGTCAATGTCAAATCTGGACTATTAGCTGTCAGTAGTGACATTCACCTTAAAAAATAAAAAAAAAGTCCTGTCCACATTGTTTTAACTGAATTAGAATGCAGACTTCCTATTTTGTTGATAACCAGTTTGAATTTAGTGCTCTCAAAAGGGGATCTGTGGCATCTATGAACAGGACAAACAACAGAGGCTGATCAAGCAACGAGATAGAAAAATCTTCAAAGAATGTAAAGCAGGAAATCAAAAGAAGGAAATTTACGTACAGTATAAATTTTATAAAATCTGGGACATCCACATGAGGGGAATAACAAATAGAAAAACTTATCAAACAGCATATCCCTTCAGCTGTTCACAACAAAGAAAATACTGACTGTACCCAAAAGGCACACACTTGCAAAACATGCAAGTGTCTAATATTAGATGTGATTCTGCAATGAGACAGCATGAGCTGTATATTCCCGAGTGTGCAAACAATGATGCTGACAACAAATTTAAGATTGTCAACTGGAGACACAGTGGGATGTGTGCATGCACTGGAAGTTATGTATATTAATATATAGGGCCCTGTTCTTTGCAGAATGAAAGGACATGCTCTCACACTGTGCCTGTTTCAACTCAACAACACAGGTGACAGTCATTCACTGGTTAATTTGGGAAGGGCAATTCTGTAAAATTTAGAAGATGACAGGTGATTTGAAATGTATAAAAACCCGAGTCATTCACTGGTTAATTTCTCAGAAATGCCTCGACCAGAGTCAAACTGCCTTGTTTAGAATTTAAACAAAACCTGGTAGTTCGCTGTCAATAATCACTAATTGGTGTATTCTTCACAGAAATATTTCCACCAGAATCAACATGCCAACCAGTCAGCTCTCTCCTCTCATAAATGTTGGTTTCTGTTTAAATTAGCACTCTTGCAAGTTGTCCTGATTAGTGCAAGACAAAAGGTTTCAAGAAAAATTTGTTTTTTTTCCAGCAATAATCGGCACGGTGGCTCAGTGGTTAGCACTGCTGCCCCACAGCGCCAGGGACCCGGGCTCAATTCCATCCTCAGTGACTGTCTGTGTGGAATTTGCACATTCTCCTTGTCTCTGCGTGGGTTTCCCCTAGTTTCCTCCCACAGTCCAAAGACATGCAAGCTAGGTGGATTGCCCATAGCATTCAGGGATGTGTCAATTAGGTGGGTTATGACAGATGGGTCTGGGTGGGATGCTCTGAGGGGCAGTGTGGAATTGTTGGGCCGAAGGGCCTGTTTCCACACTGTAGCGAGATGATGATGATGATGATGATGATGATGATGATGATGATGATGATGATGATGATGATGAAGAAAATCTGCACTAGCAAATCACCATAAGGATTGGTATTTATATTTCAGTAGCATTAAGTCGAAGTAGCATCTAAAAGTAGTCAACATGCCACCCCTTCCATTTGAGCTTTCACTTTCAGCAATAATCTTTGATATGGCACCTTATTAAGTGTCTCTGAAATCTAAGTATAATACATCTACCAGTTGCTCTTTGTCGAAGGGATCTGTTACCTTCTCAAAGAACTCCAAAATATTGGTACATCATTTCCATTTCACAAAAACATGTTGACTCTCTCTGATTACCTTGAACATATCCGAGTGCTCTGCTATAGCTTCTTTAATATACACATAACATTTTCCTTATGACAGATGTTAAGCTAATTGTCTTGTAGTTTTCTACTCTGTTGCCCTCTCTTTTGAAATAAAGGAGTCAATATTCACTATGCTCCAATTGATTGGGGCCATCCTTAAATCAAAGGTTTTGAAAAATTAAAATTGTTATATTAATTTTCTCAATAGTCACTTCTTTTAAGAGCCCAGGATGATGTACATTAAGATGTAGGTACTTGTCAGCTCATAACTCCAACAATTTACTGATTATCAATTCTCTGGTGACTGTGATTTTCCGGAGTTCCTCCCTTCCCTTTCCTGATTTATCACTGCCTCTGGGATGTTATTTGTATCCTTCATAGCAAAGATTGATGCAAAATGACCGTTCCAATTCATCTGTCAATTTCTTATTTTTCATTATTAATTTTACAGTCTCACTTTCTACAGGATTAATGCTCAGTTTGTTGACTTTTTTTCAAGTTTCACCCCAGAGTGAGATATTGTAGTCCTGTGTTATGGAACTAGAATGATGAAACTGGAGTTTAGGCTTAATTTTCTGAAGACATCTGGGGTGGAGATAAAGAGTTATAAGAAGAACAGAAATAGATTCAAGTTGAGGTCTAACATATCTGTGAGTAAGTTACCTACCTAATCATCTCAGCATTGCCTAAAACAGGAAAAGAATAACATTGGAAAAGGAAAGAACTTTCAGAAAAAACTTAAAGTTAAATCTGTTCAGCAAATTCGATTCCATGAAAAAGCCAATAGTGGTTATTTATACCTGTGTTTCAAGTTCCAGCATCCTTTGTTTAACTTCTTTCAGTTCAGCCTGTGTTTCAGCTCCTCTAAGGCGCACAGTCATCAGTTCATCCTGCAGCTCACTCACAGCATTCTTCCGTGGGGAGTCTTTCCACCTGCCAGTAACTCGAGTCAGATGATGCTAGAGACAATTTGAGAATTGGAATGAGTTTTATCATCATCTGTGGTCACACTTGTCACTCCAAGTAAAGTTTATAGGTTTTACAACTGAAAAGGGAAATCCTTTCAGTGTATTTTTTAAATATGACAAGCTATTCCCCTGCAAAATAGATATGCTGCTTTGGACATTGTTGAGGTGAATGGCCTCTGGGGAAAACAGCAACAGCTAAATTTGTTGCACTACAGTTGGCTCTGCTGCATAGAGAAAGAGTACAGAGTGTGGGAATGCAATAGTTTTAGGGAATTCGACTGCAAGAGACAGGTGTTTCTGTGCCTGCAAATGAGACTCCAAGATGGTTAGCTACCTCCCTGGAACTAGGGTCAAGGATGTTTCAGGGCAGCTACAGGACATTTTTGAGGGGGGAGGATGAACAGCTAATGGTTATGGTACATACTGGTACAAACGATATTGGATTTAAAAAAAGAGATGAGATCTGTAAAGGATGGAGTTATTTGAAATAAGTTGAAAAGTACGACCTCAGAAAGTAGTGATATCAGGATTATGACCAGTGCCACATGCTGGTCCAAGTAGAAATAGCAGGATTTATATGAACATGTGGCTAAAGAGATAGTGCAAGCAGAAGGATTTCAGGTTCATGGGGCATTAGGACTGGTTCTGGGGGAGATAGGACCAGCACAAACTGAACGGATTACACCGTAGCAGGAACAGGACCGATGGCCCGGGGAAGTATTTGCTAGAGTGGTTGGGAAAGCTTTAAACTAATGTGGCAAGGGGATGGCAATCTAAGAAAAGAGTCAGAGGAAGGGAAATCAAGGCCAAAAACAAAAGACAGGGGAATAAAAAAGAAGAGGTCAAAAATCACACAATACCAGGTTATAGTCCAACAGTTTTATCTGAAGAAACAAGCTTTCGGAGTCTCACTCCTTCATCAGGTGTCAGTGAGAGAAGTGACATCAGACAGAATTTATAAGCAAAAGATCAAAGGGTCTTAGAATTCATGTGGTGTTGAACAAACCTAAGGTGGCTATTAAATCTTTAATTAGTTAGAAAGGGTTAATATGCAAATTCATAAATTTCTTTCAAGTCACTGCCCCGGGATAACTAAAGGTTTTATTAGAAATGGGGGAGGGGAAGGGGATTCTGAAATAAATAGGGAGAGAGGGGGAGGCGGATAGAAGATGGATAGAGGAGAAGATAGGTGGAGAGGAGACAGACAGGTCAAAGAGGCGGGGATGGAGCCAGTAAAGGTGAGTGTAGGTGAGGAGTTACGGAGGGGATAGGTGGGTCCAGGGAGTACGGACAGGTCGAAGGGGCGGATGAGGCTAGTATGTAGGAGATGGGGGGATAGGTGGGTTCGCACTAAACAACTGCACCACCCAGTCGCAAATCATTTCAGCTCCCCCTCCCATTCCTCAGACGACATGTCCATCCTGGGCCTCCTGCAGTGCCACAACAATGCCACCCGAAGGTTGCAGGAACAGCAACTCATATTCCGCTTGGGAACCCTGCAGCCCAATGATACCAATGTGGACTTCACGAGCTTCAAAATCTCCCCTCCCCCTACCGCATCCCAAAACCAGCCCAGCTTGTCCCTGCCTCCCTAACCTGTCCTTCCTCCCACCTCAAGCCCCACTCCCATCGCCTACCTACTAGCCTCATCCCGCTCCCCTGTCCGTCCTCCCTGGACTGACCTATCCCCTCCCTAACTCCCCACCTACACTCACCTTTACTGGCTTCATCCCTGCCTCTTTGACGCGTCTGTCTCCTCTCCACCTATCTTCTCCTCTATCCATCTTCTCCCCGCCTCTGCCTCTCTCCCTATTTATTTCAGAAACCCGTTCCCCTCCCCCATTTCTGAAGGGGGGTCTGGGCCCGAAACGTCAGCCTTCCTGCTCCTCTGATGCTGCTTGGCCTGCTGTGTTCATCCAGCTGTACACCTTGTTATCTCAGATTGTCCAGCATCTGCAGTTCCTACTATCTCTAAAGGTTTTATTAGTTCCCTCAGTATGCCAGAGGTGACATCCCAGGTCAGGCAATGCATTTTAGGTGTGAGGCAGTGTTTAGAATTTGGGTGTGTGTCAACTTGGAGTCAGATTGGTTTTATTTTCAAAGTAGGAATTTATAAAATGCCACACTGACTGTCTACAAATTGTGTGCTTTTTGAACAAAATAGAATATATCTGCAATTACATGTCTGCAAATGCAAATTCACCCAATAGTTGTGTGTGCGTGTGAGCATGCGCGCGCCACCGTCAGGACAGGCATGCTCCCTCCCAGTGGGGGAACACTTCAGTGGGCAAGGATATTCGACCTTGGATCTTTGGGTAAACGTCCTCCAAGGGGGACTTCGGAATACACAACAATGCAGAGTTGCTGAGCAAAGGCTGATAGCCAAGTTCTGTCCCATGAGGATGGCATCAGCTGGGATCTTGGGTTTATGTCACACGACAGGTCACTGCGCATGGATGCGCTCTCTTCCCAGACACACCTCCCACCTTAATGGGCACACTCTCTCTCCCACCCCCACTCTGACCACACGTGGGCATGCACACACACACTCTCTCTCCCCGCCAACCCCCACCCACACGCTGGCGCGGTCTCTCTCTCTCCTCCCCCCCACAGCCCCGAAAACTGCTATGACATTGTTGGCATTGCAGAGAGATCGCTGCAGAATGACCAGGGATGGGAAGTGAATATCTGGGGTATTTAGTATTTGGGAAGGACAGAAAAAGGCAAAGGCATTGCTGGTTAGAGGAAATTAACATAATAGTCAGGAAGGATGTTAGTCTTGATGACGTGGAACCTGTATGGGTGGAGCTGTGAAACACCAAGAGGCAAAAAACATTAGTGGTGGTTGTATATAGACACCCAAACTGTAAGTGTGATTTTGGTAATGGCATTAAACATGAAATTAGAGATGTATGAAATCAAGAAACGTCTAATTATGAGTAACTTTAATCTGCACCTTGATTGGGGAAAGCAAACTAATGGCAATTCTGCATATGAAGAAATCCTGGAGTGTATTATAGAATGGTCCTCTGGATCAATATTTTGAGGAACTAACTAGAGAACAGGCCATTCTCCACTGAATTGAGAGGAATAATTGGCAATCTAGTTGTGTCAGACCGCTTGGGGCTGAGCAATCATAATGATGGGCTCTTCATCTTGATGGGGAATTCTAAAGGAACATACAATGGTATGAGGCGCAAGTTGGCTATGATAGACTGGAGGACCTTATTTAAGAGAGATGATGGCGAAAATGCAATGGCTAACATTCAAAGGATGAAAGTAATCATCCCCAGCATTTTCATCTGAGGAATGTAGGATACTCCAGTAGCATCTCAGGGTAAAATCATTTACTCCAAAGGAGTGGAAATAGTTGAAAGATCCACAGGTACCCTTACCCAGCTGAAGGATAATAATGGCCAGCCATTTAATACAGACCTTATGTGGAAGCAGGAACCACACTGGAGACCTTCAGATAACTTTTGGTGTGGTTAGAGATTTGAAGGAGTGGGGAGGAGGGAATGGGAAGTTCTCCCTGACTTGTATGTGGTGTGTCATCATCAAAACTGGAACATGGTCCATGATGACTGCTACATGCAGTGCCAAAGACAATAATAACATTACTTCAGCATCAATTGTGAACTTTGAAAACTTGTGGGTAATGCTTTCCAAATGCACATGCATGTTGGCCATTATTGTATGACAAAAGCATCATTGAAATACAGATAAATTGCACTAAGTCAATCACATCCTTTGTGGTATCAGTTAAGTAGCATGACGACACTTTGGCTTACTAAATTAGTAGACCAGGGCAGAGTAGTAAAGCAGTTCACACTGTTACTCATTCTTTTCTTTCACTGTCAGAAATACCTATCAATAAATATAAAAGGTTAGAGGATAAAATTTATGATATGCAGAAAATTAATTTGATTTTCAATTTTGGCTACTTAGTAACTCAGTCTACATTTACTATAGTGTATGGCAGCATTAAATCTTCAGTTAACTAGATAGTACCCTCGCTGCCACCTACAGAATCAAAGTTGTAAGATAACTGAACTGATGAACTCTTCAACTTTCATTCTTAAACAAAGTAGCTGAATGAAATGAGAACTGCCACAAGCACTGACAAGAGTCCCATGTTACTCTTATTGGGCACTTGAGAAATATCAAGTTCTCATTGAAATGAAGCATCATAAAATAAGATCACATCTTAGGAGTAAAGGGATTTTCACAATGTCACAGTTAGCCCACTCTCATTATATGTCATAGGGTTGACAACAGAGGCAATGAATACTACCTAACCAACCATTATTTTTCCAGTATTAGAAGTCATCCACTTTACATGGCACTGGTAATGCATACACCAGACCAGTCACTGAAAGGCACTGATGAACCAGTTGAGAAAAATCCAAGAGGTATAGCATGTTCTTAGACCTTCCACAAGAACCTCAGACTTGGATTTGTCTAGCAACAAAGGCCAAGAAAGATGACAAGATTAACAACAGATACATTTCATTTCATCCATCATCAACCTGACCAATACATTTTGTTCAGTAAGTTACAGAGCTCTAGGGACTCAGCTCAAAGATTTGATGACCAAGAAACTTCTTCACAATCTTGCAAATTCCTCATGTTAATATAACTAGTACTGTGTGTGGAAAAATCCAGACTAGAGTTATGCAAGTGTGTATGATAGACCCCATACTATCTACAACCGACCTGACAATAACTATCCACCTCAAAGATCGTCTACTGTCCAGTGTCAGTATTAAATACTGCCTAGGCAGAAAACTCAAAAACTGTCAAAACTAAACTAACATTACATGCCTGCAGTATCACTGTCTAGATCTGAAATGGCACCAGATTTGCAAACTACTCTCAATCTCTCCATTCTGCATACAAAGAAACTCAATCTACCTTTGAACATTGCCAAAACAAAACTCATATCAGCCCACAGCTGGATTTGTACAAATATCCCATCTCTCAAATACTTTGAAGGGGCTATTCTGGAACATGTTAGGAATACTTCCTATAACATGGCAGCTACATTTCTCAAAACATTGCCATTGTTGACGAGATCCAACACTGGATCAGCCTTGCAAACTCAGTCTTTTACAAACAATGGCAGCGAGTGTTAGATAATACAGGCCTCTCAAATTCAAAAACGTACAGTGCAGCCATCTTCACTATAAGATCACAGTCAGCTATAGACAAAGAAATTTCACCAGGAATGTGCATACGCCTCTAGATTCAATGGGAGGACCAGCAAACAAATGCTAGCGCCCTTCTTGAAATCAGCTTCAAAAGCCTTCAGACAAAACTGCTGCAAAATCAACTTCAATGGACTTGAAATATTTCCTAATTAACCTGTTCAGAGATGTTATTACATACCACTGGAGCACATGAGACTTGAACCCAGCCCTCCTGCTTCATAGGTAGGGACACTACCACTGCACCACAACAGCCCATCACCATTCAATGGATTCAACAATATGCCCATATGGCTGAAGCCATCCAGCCATGTGCAGTTTGCTTCACCTTCATATCGACGGTGTTCCAGGGGAGGGCAAAGAAAATGCTTCAAAGACACTCAAACTCTTCTCGAAGAGTGGCAGCATTGGCATCAATGACAAAGGGAAGCTTGCTACCTATGGTTTAAGAATGGCAACCTGTTCATCAAGAGGCATCACATCCCACGTATAATGAGGCACAGCAGAGAATCCTGTACTTCGGATCTCATTACCTCATGAGACATCCCATCCTACATGCCCACAGATACACGATCGGGCTACTCAGTCATATGAAGATCTATGACAAATACTCACACCACCTTGAATTGAGGGGGAGGGGCCAATCAAATTGACAAAAATGCAACATAGTCATAGTCATCCTTCTATGATAGATTTGTTGAATTTTGCTTCACAACTTACAAAGATAGGCTCTGAACTGCAGACTTCAGATGCTAGTCCAGCACCATAATGCACCAAATTACAAAATGATCTGTTCAGGAATGGCAGAGATGTTTTTTCTTAAAAAGCACAACCTTTGCTTTCTTAATTCTTCCACCAACTGGTGTATGTGCATTGAGACAGTGTATGAAAATAAATGTTTAGAGAGATAGGGTTCTGAGCTGAGCACTGTTTAGTTGAGGAGAGGCAAGTGACTCTTGAAGCTTACCAGTTCCAAATGCATCATCATTCAGTGGGGTAAGCCCTGGCAACACACTTGGGAACCCAAGCTCACTTGCAACATTACTGAAGCTTTTCCTAAGTCAGTAGGATGTAACTTAATGAAGTGCATTTGCTCCAGTCTGCTCGGTATGTTCAAAAGAAAAAGAAGAAATCACATCGAGTCTTGGCAGACTGTACAACCAGGGATGGCATCTCCCCCAAGGCCAAATTCATGTTCACCTAAAACTTGCAGGATTGAAAATTTGAGCTGATCTATATCTTTACCAGCACTTTAACTGTTACCCTATATGGAATTAGCTAACTCAAGACTGGGGTGCGGTGAAGAGGGGGGGTCGGGGCAGCGAAGAGGGGTTGAAAGCGACGCGTGAAGGGGGCGTGAAAGGGGACGGGGTGAAGGGGGGAAATAATCTGACATGTTTGCTATCTACATCACTTAACCCGTTGGGAGTATTTTTCAAATTATTTGTGAATTGTCAACTTTAAAGACATTTGTCGATGACATACTCAAAAGCTATACAGCTATTTCTCATTTTTGTCAATACTATAATTGGTTAAGTCTCAGTTCACAAAGGGATATGGTGATTCATCATTTGATCATTCACCAAGTATGTTTTATAATCAAATCCAATATTTTAAAACAAATATTAACTGCCGTGATGACACAGAAATCTGAATGACAACTGGGGTTTTACCAAAACCTAACTTTCCGAGTTTTCACCGAGTTTTACATATGCCCAATTTTTTTCCGCCGGTTCACAGGACAATTTCTTAACCCTCTCCCTTGTTCCAATAAAGTGTGATGACTGAAAACATTGACCAGTCACATTTTCATATGATACACTTGTGTTTATTTCCAACATTAGCAGCTAATTTTTATGTCAGACTAGGATCATGAGCCTGAAACGTGATAATTTCAAAATTCATAAATGCTCCACCCAAACTAGCATGGAGGAAACTGGCGCAATTTAATAGCATATGTCAAAGAATTCAATGGATTCCCTTCATCCTCATCAGCTTTCTGCCTAAATTATAAGAGCAATATTTTACATGTAATTAATAGGCTGTAAGACTCTTTGAAGATGAACGGCAGAACTCAATGTGAATTCAGTGCCCTTGTTTTGTGTTATTATTTTCGCCATCTTTCTTCCTGATAGAAAGATTGAGTATTACACAGTTTTGCGCAGTTGGGAAGCCAAAATGCTTTGGTGGTTCTAACAGTCCTAGTCAGAAAATAGCAATTAACTCTTACTCTTAGAACAGAAACTACACTCCAATTCATACCCCAATCAACAAGCTGATCAGAACTAAGGATTCACCGAAGAAATATTTGACTCAGAGACAGGCAACTTTCAAAATCGGTCTTTGAACAAGGTAATGCTTAACTCCTTTAGTTATTTCTTCTTTATCAAAAAACTACGTAAACATCTTCAGAAGCTACTGCTACAAATTCTATCATCGGAATCTACTGATCTCGCCCAGAAATAAAAGCACAAGGGGCTGTCTTGTTAAACAGAGAATCAACTATTTATTGTAACAGAAAAGTACTTTGATAACATTTTGTAAATCAAGAAAAGATGTTCAATATTCATTTTATAAGAGCTTTATGAAGTTATGAACACCTACATGAAATTATGCATGATTAAAGACCTGGAATAACTTGATTGCTACAGTGTTAGAAACTTTATCATTCAATAAAAGTGCCAACTGATATCAATAAAATTGTTCATAATGCAATAAAGTTATGAAAAATTTAAAATTAAGAAAATGTAAACCAAGGAGTTATAATACACTTAGCATATCGTCAAAACAATGATTAAATTCCAAGTCAGGGCAGTGTGGGGCTCAGAGGGAACTTACAGTTGTGCACGCTCCCTGCATCTACTGTCTTTGTAGCTGGCAATGGACATGGCTTTGGAAGGTGCCTCTGAAGGAACCTTGGTGAATTGCCAAATATGCATTTTGCAAACAGTACACACTGCTGCCATGGTACATCAGTGGAGGAGAAAGTGAATGTCCACAGCATTGGATGGGGTGTCAGTCCTGTGGATGATGTCAAGCTTCTTCAATGTGTTTTGTACATCAAAGGATGGAGGGTTATTCCATCACACTCCTGATCTATGCCATGTAAATGATAGACAAGCTTTGGGAAGTCAGAAGTTGAGGTACTTGCCTGCAGGATTCCTGGCCTCCAACCTGGTCTTGTGTCCCAGTATTTATATATCTAGCTCAGTTTCAGTTTCTGGTCAATGATAACCCACAGTATGTTGTGCTGGGAATACAATATGTTAACAGATGGGAGGAACTGGAATGTGGAACTTTTGGAAATTCTGGATTCCACAAAGGTGACTTCTGGGGTGTGTGCTCAGCAGTTATTACTGTAAAGTCAAAGTTGAAGTGTACTGTGGTTCACCTATTTGTAAAAGATGAACTAATTTTGTGGAAAGAATGCAAGCCACAGCCTTTAATAGACCTCTCTCTCCTGAAAAAAGGAGTAACCTTACAGCAGGACACACTGCACAGGTCTCCCAGTCAAGTAATTTCTGGCAATCTTAGACAGTTGCAGAAATTTGTATCTTTAACTTCAAAGTTGAACCGGTAATTTTAATTGACTTTCATTTGAAATGAAGTCCAATTTGAAGACCTTATCAATTCTACAACGGTCAACATTGCAATCTTGACGACAAGAATTTGACTGGATCATGATAAGTCTTCCTTTTTTATTCTTTGAGTTCCCACTAGGATGTCTTCCCATTTGCTCTTTTGTTTATAATCCATAGCATCCCTGCAGATGTCCTTTTTGTGATTAAGAACATACAATTTCATTCCACATCATAGCTTTGTTGTTAACCAGTCTTCCCAATTTTTTTCACACAAAGTTGACTTACAATGAACAGATCATTTGAGTTTATTAAAGAAATGTGGTGAATGTCTCTTTCATTCTGGATAACGGTAGTAAACTAAAACAAATTAACCATTTTGATGATTAAATAAAACATTTACACTTTTGATATGGTAGGCGGAATAGTGGGGCTTGATTATAGACCACTTCTCATGTTACAGTCGTAATAGTTGATAGTGGGAGATTTAGCAATGGTAATACCGGTGAATATGGGGGAGATTGTTAGTTCCCTCTTGTAAGAGACAGTCATTGCCGTTGCAGCAATGTTAACTTATCACAACAGCTCAAGCCTGGATGTCATCCATGTCTTGCTGCTGTCACAGACAAGAGACGAATTAAATCAATTTATTATGATAACTATGATTATGATAACTGGGGGAGGGGAGTGGGTGGGAGAGAGAGAGGGTATACAGGGAGAGTGAGATGGAGGGGTGCAGAGAGAGAGAGAGGGGAGGGAGGGAGGGAGGGAGGGAAAGAGAGGTGTGGAGAAAGACAGACAGACAGACTTATAACTGATAAAGTTGAAACTGCTCTTCCCATGATGTTCAGACAGAAACTAGCTTAGAATCAGACGTTCATATTGAGGCAATGCAAAAAGGTCACATTTAAGGGAGACTCAATGGCTGAGAGGTATTATTGCCAGACTGTTAATCCAGAGAGCCAGGTAATAAATACTAGCCGAGCCAGCAATACCCTTATCCAGTGATTGAATTACAAAAAAATTTCAGTCTTGTGACAAGGACAATCTTTTCAGGTGCTGATAATAAGAACCAAACCTAGGAGCAGAATTATGCTGTACAGCCCACTGAGTCTGCTCTGTATTTTCAACACAGCTGATATATTTCTCAAACCCATTTGCCTGCCTTCACGATGACGCTTGATCCCCTTACTAATCAAGAACCTCATAAATACACTCAATGTCTTGGCCTCGACAGCCCTCTGCAGCGATGAGTTCCACAGATTAACCACCCTCTGGTTGAAGAACTTCTTCCTCATCTGAGTTCTTAAGGGTCACCTCTTCACTCTGAGGCTGTGGCCTCACATCCATATCATTTCTACTAGTGGAAACATCTTCCCCACGTCCACTCTACCCAGGCCTCATTGTATTCTCTAAGTTTCAATCAGATCCTCCCTCATCTTTCCAAACTCCATTGATTACAGATTCAGAGTCTTCAGTGTCCTCCTCATATGACAAACCCTTCATCCCCATAAACCTTCTCTGGATTGTTCCTATGCCAACACATCAATCCTTAGGCACAGGGCCCAAAACTGCTCACAATATTCCAAATGCGGTCCCACCAGATCCTTATACAGCCTCAGCAGTATATCTCTGCTCTTGTATTCTAGCCCTCTTGCTAATATTGCTTTTGCCTTCCTAACTGCCAACTGAACCTGCAGAGAATCCTGGACTAGGATTCCCAAATCTCTTTGTGCTTTAGATTTCTGAAGCCTTTCGTTGTTCGGAAAGTAGTCTGCATCTCTATTCTTCTGACCAAAGTGCATAACCTCACATTTCCCCACATAGCATTCCTTCCGCCACTTCTTTACCAACTCTCCTAGCCTGTCCAAGTTCTTCTACAGTCTCCCAGCTTCCTCAACACCATCTGCCACTCCACCTCATCTTTGTGCCATCTGCAAACTTAGCAACAATACCCTCAGTTCCTTCATCGAACTCATTAATGTATAAAATGAATAGTTGTGGTCCCAACACAGACACCTGTGGAACTTCACTAGTCACCAGTTGCCATCCTGACCACTCTAATCCTACTTTTTGCATTCTGCCAATCAGCCACTCAGCTATCCATGCCAGTACCTTGCCCTTAACATCATGGGCTCTTATTTTAGTTAGCAACCTCCTGTGTGGCATCTTGTCAAAGGCCTTCTGAAAATCATAAGAGATCATGTCCACTGGCTCTCCTTTGTCAGGCAGAACCTCCACTTGACAAAACTGTGCTAACTCAGCCCAATTTTACCATGCACATCCAAATACTCCAAAATCTGATCCTATCAAATCCTATCAAATTGAAAGAGAAGGCATACAAAGTGGCCAAAAACAGCATGGAACTAGATGATTGGGAAAACTTTAAAGGTCAACAGAAAGCCACAAAAAGAGCTATAAGGAAAAGTAAGATAGAACATGAGAAAAAACTAGCACAGAATATAAAGACAGATAGGAAAAGTTTCTATAAATATATAAAACAAAAAAGAGTGGCTAAAGTAAACGTTGGGTCTTTAGAGCATGAGAAGGGGAATTTAGTTATGGAATATGATGAAATGGCCGAGGCATTGAACAGGTATTTTGTATCAGTCTTCACAGTGGAGGACACTAATAACATGCCAGTAATTGACAGAGAGACGAAGGTAGGTGAGGACCTGGAAACAATCATTATCACGAAAAAGATAGTGTTGGGCAAGCTAATGGAGCTAAGGATTGATAAGTCTCCTGGCCCTGATGGAATGCATCCCAGGGTACTAAAAGAGATGGCGGGAGAAATAGCAGGTGCACTGGTGGTAATTTTCCAAAATTCGCTGGACTCTGGGGCAGTCCCAGCAGATTGGAAAACAGCAAATGTGACGCCACTGTTTAAAAAGGGAAGTAGACAAAAGATGGAGAACTATAGATCGGTTAGCTTAACCTCTGTAGTGGGGAAGATGCTTGAGTCTATTATCAAGGAAGAAATAGCAAGGCATCTTGATAGAAATTGTCCCGTTGGGCAGACGCAGCATGGCTTCATGAAGGGCAGGTCATGCTTGACAAATCTTTTGGAATTCTATGAAGACATTAAGAGCGAGGTGGACAATGGGGACCCAGTGGATGTGGTGTACCTAGACTTCCAAAAGGCCTTTGACAAGGTGCCGCACAAGAGGCTACTACATAAGATAAGGATGCATGGCATTAAGGGTAAAGTATTAGCATGGATAGAGGATTGGTTGACTAACAGGAAGCAAAGAGTGGGGATATATGAGTGCTATTCTAGCTGGCAGTCAGTGACTAGTGGTGTGCCTCAGGGATCGGTGTTGGGACCGCAATTATTTACAACTTATATAGATGATTTGGAGTTGGCGACCACGTGTAGGGTGTCAAAGTTTGCAGATGACACTAAGATGAGTGGCAAAGCAAAGTGTGCAGAGGACTGTGAAACTTTGCAGAGGAACATAGATACATTGAGTGAGTGGGCAAACGTCTGGCAGATGGAATACAATGTAAATAAATGTAAAGTCACACATTTTGGTAGGGGTAATAGTAAAAAGGATTATTACTTGAATGGTAAAAAAATTGCAGCATGCTGTTATGCAGAGGGACATGGGTGTCCTTGTGCATGAATCACAGAAGGTAGGTCTGAAGGTACAACAAGTAATTAGGAAGGCAAATGGAATTTTGTCCTTCATTGCTAAAGGGATTGAAATAAAAAGCAGAGAGGTTATGTTGCAGTTGTACAAGGTGCTGGTGAGGCCACACCTGGAGTACTGTGTGCAAGTTTGGTCTCCTTACTTGAGAAAGGATGTACTGGCACTGGAGGGGGTACAAAGGAGGTTCACTAGGTTGATTCCGGAGTTGAGGGGGTTGGCTTATGAGGAGCGACTGAGTAGATTGGGATTATATTCATTGGAATTCAGAAGATTGAAGGGGGATCTTATAGAAACATATAAAATTATGAAGGGAATAGATAAGATAGAAGTAGAGAGGATGTTTCCACTGGCAGGTGAAGCTAGGACAAGAGGGCATAGCCTCAAGATTAGAGGGAGCAGATTTAGGACTGAACTGAGAAGGAATTTCTTCACCCAGAGGGTTGTTAATCTATGGAATTCCTTGCCCAGTGAAGTAGTTGACGCTACTTCAGTAAATATTTTTTAAAAAAAGGTAGTTTTTTTTTAAACAATAAAGGAATTAAGGGATACGGTGAGAATGCAGGTAAGTGGATCTGAGTCCACGAAAGGATCAGCCATGATCTTAGTGAATGGCGGAGCAGGCTTGAAGGGCCAGACGGCCTACTCCTGCTCCTAGTTCTTATGTTCTTAATAATGGACTCTTAAAATCTTACTAACAACCAAGGTCAGGCTAACCAGCCTATAGTTTCTGGTCTTCTGCCTATTCCCTTCGCAAACAGGGGTGTTACATTAGCCATTATCCAGTCCTCTGGAATGCTTCCTGACTCCAGTGATTCCTGAAAGCTCAGCATCAATGCCACTGCAATCTCCTCAGTGATCTCCTTTAAAACTCTGGGGTGTAGTCCATCTGGTCCAGGCGACCCTCCACCTTCACCAACACCTGCTCCTTAGTGATGGCCACTACATCACCTCTGCCCTGACTCTCGAAGTTCTGGCATGTTGCTGGCTTCCATTGTCAAAACTGGTGCAAAATATTCAGTCCCTCCATTATTTCTTACATTATTTAATACATCTCCAGCCTTTATTTCCAGTGGTCCAAAGTCCATTCTTTCCTCTCTCTTACCTTTAGATATCTAAAGCAACTCTTGCAATCTTCTTTTATAATACCAGCTAGCTTACTCTTATATTTCACTGCTTTATAGTTATCCCCTGCTGTTTTTTAAAGGCTTCCCACTAATCTTCACTACATTGTATGCTTTTCCTTTTATGCTGTCCCAGACATC
This sequence comes from Rhincodon typus, assembly GCF_021869965.1. Lineage (NCBI taxonomy): Eukaryota > Metazoa > Chordata > Chondrichthyes > Orectolobiformes > Rhincodontidae > Rhincodon > Rhincodon typus. Next base: position 65,385,069 of record NC_063341.1, on the reverse strand, counting down.
CTTTGTCAACCATGGTTGCTTCGTATGTTCTTCTTCCTTGGGATGAATTTCTGCTGTACCTCCCCAATTACCCCCAGAAACTCTTGCCACTTCTGCTCCACTATCTTCTCTTTCAGTCAATTTTAGCCAGCTTCTCCCTCGTGTCTTCGTAGTTACCTTTACTTAATTGTAATACTATTATATCTGATTCCAGCTTCTCCTTCTCAAACTGCAGGGTGAATTCTATCAAACTGCTCCCTAGGGACCCCTTCACCTTAAGCTCCCTGATCAAGTCTGCCACATTACACATCACAAAATCCATTCCCTAATGGGCTCTACCATAAGCTGCTCCAAACAAAAACCATCTCGTAGCCATTCCACAAATTCCTTTCCTTGAGATCGGCTACCAACCTAATTTATCCAGTCCACTGGAACATTGAAGATCCCCATGATTACTGTAACAGTACCTTTCTTACAAGCATTTTCTTCTCTACATCCTGGCTACAGCTAGGAGGCCTGTACACAACTCCTTTGATTCCTCAACTCTCCCACACCCTTCCCAAATCTGTATCACTTCTTGGTATCGATTTAATTTCATTTCTTACGAACAAATCATGAATGGTGCTGGGTGGTGGATGATAAAACAATTGACTGGAGGAGACTCCACAAATATCGCCATCCACAATAATGGAAGAGCCCAACACATCAGTGCACAACATAAGGATCAAGTTTTTGCAGCAATCTTCAGCTGAAGTGGAGAGTGGATGATCCATCTCTGCCTCCTCCAATGGTCCTCAGCATTACAGATACCAGCCTTGAGCCAATCCGATTCAGTCCACGTGGTATGAAGAAACAGTTGAAGACACTGGATACTGCACAGGTTAAGGACCCTGACAACATTCTGGCAATAACTACTGAAGACTTGTGCTCCAAAGCTCACCGCTCTCCTAGCCAAGCTGTTCCAGTATAGCTCCAACACTGGCATCTACCCGAAAATGTGGGAAATTACCCAAGTATGTCGTGTACATAAAAAGCAGGACAAATCCAACCTGGTCAATTACCACCCCATCAGTCTACTGTCAATCATCAGTAAAGTGATCGAACGTGTCATCAACAGTGCTATCAAGCAGAACCTGCTCAGCAACAACCTGCTCAGTGATGCCCAGTTTGGGTTCTACCAGTGCCACTCAGCTCCTGACCTCATTTCAGCTTTGGTTCAAAAATGGACAAAAAAGCTGAGCTTCCCCAGGTGAGGTCAGAGTGACAGTCCTTGACATCAAGGCTGCTGGAGGTGAGGCGTTGGCCTAGTGCTATTATCGCTGGACTGTGAAACCAGAGACCCAGATAACATTCTGGGGACCTAGGTTCGAATCCCGCCATGGCAGATGGTGGAATTTGAATTCAATAAATATCTGGAATTAAGAATCTAATGGTGACCATGAATCCATTGTCGATTGTTGGAAAAACCCATCTGGTTCACTAAAGTCCTTTAGGGAAGGAAACTGCCATCCTTAACTGGTCTGGCCTACATGTGACTCCAGACCCACAGCAATATGGTTGATTCTTAACTGCCCTCTCGGCAATTAGGGATCAGCAATAACTGCTGCCTAGCCAGTGATGCCCTCAGCCCGTGAATGAATAAAGATTCGACTGAGTGTGGCATCATGGAGCCCTAACAAAATTGGAATCAATGGATGTGGGGGAAAACTCTCTGGCAGTTAGTCATGCCTGGCACACAGGAAAATGGTCATGGTTGTTGGAGGTCAGTCATCTGACGTCCAGGACATCTCTGTGGGAGTGCCTCTGGGTAGTATCTGAGGTCCAAACGTCTGCAGTTGCTTCATCAATGACCTTTCCTCCATCAGAATGTCAGAAGTTGGGATGTTCACTGATGATTGCACAATGTTCAGCACCATTCGCAACTCCTCAGACAGTGAAACAGTCTGTGTCCAAATGCAACAAGATTCGGACAATATCCAGGTTTGGGCTGACAAGTGGCAAGTAACATTTGCGCCGCACAAATGCCAGGCTATGACCATAACCAATAAGAGACAGACGATCTAACCACTGCCTCTTGACATTCAATGGTGTTACCATCACTGAGTTGCCCGCTAACAACATCCTGGGAGTTATCATTGGCCAGAAACTCAACTGGACTCACCACATAAACACAGTGGCTACAAGAGCAGGCAAGAAGCTAGGAATACTGTGGCAAGTAACTCACCTGCTGACTCCTCAAAGTCAGTCCACCATCTACAAGGCATAAGTCAGGAGTGTGATGGAATACTCCCCATTTGCCTGGATGAGTGCAGCCCCAACAACACTCAGGAAGCTTGACACCATCCAGGACAAAGTAGCCGGCTTGACTGGCACTGCATCCACATGCATTCACTCCTTCCACCACCGACGCTCAGTAGCAGCAGTGCGTACTATCTACAAGATGCACTGCAGAAATTCACCAAAGATCCTCAGACAGCACCTTCCAAACCCATGACCATTTTCATCTAGAAAGACAAAGGCAGAAAATATATGCGAACACCTCTGCCACCTGCTAGTTCCCCTCCAAGCCATTCACCATCGCGACTTGGAAATAGATCACTGTTCCTTCACTGTTGCTGGGTCAAAATGCTGGAAATCCCTCCCTAATGGCTTTGAAGGTCAAGCCACAGCAGGTGGACTGCAGCAGTTCAAGGAGGCAGCTCACCACTACCTTCTCAAGGGCAACTAGGAACAGGCAAACAAGCTGGCCAACCAGTAATGCCCACATCCCACAAAATGAATAAAAACAAAGGCAACTGTATCTCCTCTGCCCATCTGCCTGTCCTCTTGACAGGGCGCATATCTTTGGATATTTAGTTCCCAACCGTGATTCCCCTTGCATCTCTGTGATACCCATAACATCATGCCAACCAATTTCAAATTACACTGCAAGCTCATTTACCTTGTTTCGTATACTGCATACATTTAAGTAAAACACCGTCAGTCCTGCATTGGCAGCACCCCCCTTCTCATAATTGCCTCCTTTAAATGCTGTGCCTGAGGTTAGATTCCAGACCCCTTTCATACTCTATCCTATTAGTTGTTCTGGAAGCTTTAATAAGCTCTGTTGAGCCCTTCTCCAACATTTAACTTTTCCCATAATTTTTTATGCAACTGAACCCAGCCCCCACTATTTATTTTACAGCCCTATCTACAGCCCTAGTTACGTGATACGCCAGGACTCTGGTCCCAGCTTGATTCGGGTGGCCAGGACACTGCATATAGACATGTACTGCTTCACTTTCTGAGGAGTCATGAATTTTGCTAAATAACTGTGCATTAATCAGCATATATCCTCATTTCTGATCTCATCATGGAAGGAAGCTTAATGAAGGTGATGGTTTGGCCTAGGATACTACAGTAAGTACACCTGTGGTGCTGGCCTTGGACTGAAGTGAATGACTTCCAACAACCACAACCATCTTCCTTTGTCCTAGGCATGACTCCAACCAGTGGAGACTTTTCCCCAATTGACAATGACTTCAGTTTTGCTGGGGCTCCTTGATGTTTTATTAATACTGTACAGTAAAATGAAATACACTTGAAATATTAAAATATAGGCAGTAACTGAAATGACTGGATAACACTGGGAGTGTTTACCCAGATATCCTGCATTAAAATGATTTGGTGAGGTAAACACTAAGGATTAATGATTTTGTTCAAATTATTGCTGACAGACCAAATGTGGTCTATGAGCTCTGGCAAATTTTACAAATTATTCAGTTTCATTTGCTCTGACATTTCTTTTATGCTGAATTGCTTTAAATGAATTCTGTAGTCAAATGAGTTCAGAGAAGTCATAGGCCACTTGTCCTTCGCATCTGCTGCACCACTTGATGAGATCATGCATGATCTGATCACTCTATATTTCCACCCAGCCCTGATCATCCTTCACAGCCTTGTTTATCCAGAAGCTACCTCTGCCTGACTGCCTTTTGAAGAAGTTACAAAGACTCTCAACTCTCAAAAGATTCTTCCAGACCTGTGAATTAAACGTGTGGCCCCTTAGTGGCATCCAGTGCTAGATTCTCCCACAGAGGAAATATCCTTTTCACAACCACACTGTCAAGGCCCCTCAGCCTCTTCTATGTTTCAACAAGCGACCCCTTATTTTTCTAAATTCAAAGGGAAACAAGAGGAGTCTGTCCAAACATTCCTCATTAGACAATGTGCCTATTCCTGGGAACAGTTTAATAAATCTCTGAACTGCTTCTAATGCTTTTACTTTGTTCATTAAATATAGTGAATAATAATACCTAAAACTTTAGAAGATTATCTTCCATATTTCACTAGCTCATTAGTGAATAGATGTTCAAAGAATATGCCAAGATCCTACAGTTTCCAAGTTGTCAAAGTGTGCAAATTATAGGAACACTGGTGTTCAATATAGCTCCAGAGTAAGTGATTATTTCCAAAGCAGGGAGAAAGGTTGAACGCTACGTTCATAAATTTCATGGAAAAATGTTATGGCAGCTTGATGCAAAGACTATAGATCAGAATTACAGCTTTCAAGCTACAGAGGTGCTTAGCTCATCTAATACAGCAGTACTTGTAGAGACAGAAGCAAAGTGTACATTGATGTCTGTGACCTTTCACTTATTTCTCCCTCCACAGTTACTGCCAAACCTGTTGGGTATTTCCAGCACTTAAGGTTACTATTTCTGCAATATTTTGTTTTTGTCTCAAAAATAAATCATTCGCTCCACAGAACATACAGCATATGCCAGATGTTGGGGTGCAACTTTGTTTAACCTGGCTGTTGCTTTAAATCCACTGACCAGATGCCCCCTGCAGGAAAGTTGTAGAGATACATGCATAGATTTATTAGAGGCTGATATTAACGGATGTTCTGTAACTAACTAGCTTTAGGTCAAATATTAAAGTCAGAAGATCAAACAAGAAACTAATATCACTCTTTCCATTTTAATAAAAAAATCTTGATACTCAGAAGTTGAACATCTGAAGTATGGGGAGGCGATAGCCTAGTGGTATTGTCACTGGACTGTTAATCCAGAGACCCAGAGTGTTCTGGGGACCAGAGTTCGAATCCTGCTATAGTAGTTGGTGGAATTGGAATTTAATAAACATCTGGAATTAAGACTCTAACGATGACTACGAATCCATTGTCGATTGTCGGGAAAAATCCATCTGGTTCACTTAGGTCCTTTACGAAAGGAAACTGGTCTGGCCTACATGTGACTCCTGGTCCACAGCAATGTGGTTGACTCTTAAATGCCCTCTGGGCAATTGGCGACGGCCAATAAATGCTGCCTGGCCAGCAACACCCTCATCCCGTGAATGAATAAAGGAAAAAAATACAGGAACATCTGAAGTGTGACAGTCTCAAATAACACAAGAATATTGTATCTAAATTTTATTAAAATCACACACATGTAGCTTGTTGGAAACTTACCATGACAGACCATGGAAGTGATAGGATTTTAAAAAAAATCACCATATAACCTGCACGTTGATGATCTAATTCATGCTGCTGTGCAAGGTACAAACAGAAGCCAGGTGATTTGTCTGATAAAATATTGACTGATGCACCAATTGAGTTACACTTGTGTACCTCCTCGTGGCTGATTCTAAATCAACATCAG
>NC_063341.1:65372870-65379048 GCF_021869965.1 Rhincodon typus | reverse complement strand
ACCCGAAACGCTAACTCTAATTTTCTCTTCACAGGTGCTGCCAGACCTGCTGAGCTTTTCCAGCAACTTCTGTTTTTGTTCTAATGGTTTAAGTTGTTATAAAAACTGTAAATAATCAATATCACAAACAATTCTAACTTGTACAGCAAAGTATCTGGGAAACCTCGCAAATCTTACTCAGATTTGTACTTTGGATAGACAATTATTGAAAGATACAGCACAGGAGAAGGCAATTTGGTCCAGCATATCAGCAGCTGATTTTTCAAACAGCTATTCAAATAATTCTACACCCTTGCTTGTTCACTATAGCTCTGTAAATGGTTCCACTTCATAAAGTAGTTATTGAATCGTTTTTGATAACCCTTTTGGGCACTCCACATGATCAAAGCTCACTATTTCTTTCTATGTCACATCTAGTTCTTATTCCAGTTGCCTTGAATGCCCCTTTTCTGGTGAATGACCCTTCTAACACTGGGAATAATTCCTCCTCATTTAGTTCATTAGAGCTCTTCACGATTTTGAGTATCTTTATCAAATCTCCCCATAACTTTGTCTGCTTAAAGAGAACAATTACACTTACTCTGGTATCCTAATGTAACTTAAGCCTTTCATCCTCGGTACCATTCCAGTGTACTCACATTAAACTCTTGAGCTAATTCCTAAACAGTAGTGTCCAGAACTGGACACAGCATTCTGGTTAGGGCCCTTATAAAGGTTTAACATAACTTCCACCCAAGGACCCAGGCACTCATTCCAGGATAAACATTAATTCAAGTTAGCACATACTATTTGTTGCTTACCATGTGGTCGCCACACTTTGCTCCAGTTTGCACAACAACTATTTGCCACTTTTCCATTTCTGTCCCAAATTCACTTTTTGCATGACTGCATCCACTGCCTCATTAAGGCCATGAGCTGCAATTTGTTAACAAGTCAATAACATGATGCTGTATTAAATGCCTTCAGAAAGTAAGTGTGCGCAACATCAGCCACGCTACTCTTCAACCCTCTGTTACTTCAACTGCATCAGGTTCGTCAAACACTATTTGCTGTTAACAATTCCTTGCTGGCTTTCAATTAGTCACCTATACTTGATCAAATGTTAATTAATTTTGTCCTAGATTAATTTCTCTAGCAGTTTCCTAACCAGTGACATTAGGCAAACTGCGTATCTGTATGCTTATAAAAGATTTCAAAGTTTACATCTTATTTTGCCCATTAATCTATTCTCAACACATCAAAAAAAATCTGGAATGAAAAGCTAATGTAGTGGTGACCACATAACCACTGCTGATTATTGTAAAAACACAACTTGTTCACTAAGATCCTTTAGGGAAGGAAACATGCCATCCTTACCTGGTCTGGTTTACATGAAATTCTAGGTCCATGTGGTTAACCCTTAACCTAGCCAGAGGAGCCCACATCCCGAGATAATTAAAAAAAGAAGTACTAACTTACTTCCCTTCTGAAGTCGTACCCTGCTTTTCAGTCAAGTTTTTTTACTAAGTTATGAACCAGACTTCATTGAAAGCTCTGCCTTTTGGTGCAATTTTAACACTCGATCTTTATTAATTTTGGTAGCACTAGCTTTGTGATCTTCCTTTCCCACTTTGCAAGATAAAGGGGAAAATTTGAATACAATTGTATGAGATGGTAGCTATTGAACGAAAGTTGCAAAACTAGTTGCAACAAAATTTGCCTTTGCCAAAATGGTGGTAAAATTGAGTGATTCAAACAGTATACTGCAATAAGTGTGAAAACTATGCAATGAGGGCATGTTTGGGGAAGTCTGTGTGGGGGGGGGTAAGTTTTTTGTCTCTACTGGGATGTTAAGTTAACGTAAATATTCTGATATCTCTGACATGACAATGCACAATTTGCAGCATCAGATTGATCTGTACTCTGGAGATAAAGTAATGTGCAAGAATAAACCACCACAGACTTAAATAAATACAGTGCAATGTCAAACTTTAAGCTATTGCAGAGACCAGATAGCCATGTTATAAAGCAAGAATACAAAGAATCATTTTGGAAAATGTCCATAAACATTTCTCTGAATGTTTGCAAAATTTCAACGTCATCTTACCTGCCAGTGATCCTCCAAATCTTTAACTTGCTGCCGAAGTTCTTTGAGGCCCATCAATGCTTCTGCTTCTCTTAGTTTCACCCCTATGAGCTCCTCTTGCAACCTGGCCACATTACTCTCATCAGGCAAGGAACAGTTTCTCTGTTATTAAAATTGGTTCAAAGAAACAATTTTCAGTATGATGCCAGAAGCCCACAGATGCTGAATTCAATATGTTAGATATATAGTTAGTCAGATGGTATAAGCAGCATCCATCACCAACATGACACTATGCAAAAGCAATAAATGCAATGGTTCGACCAGAGATCTGCGTATAGGCATAACAAGAGATTATCATAGGATCAATACTGCTCACAATATTCCTTGCAGCGATGTGGCAGTTTGCTACCGACAGGCTCTTCAAGATATGATAATAGCTTAATAAGTTGATGGTAAAGTCTTCAACTTCCACACCAAAAGCCAAAAGCACTGCAAACACTTTGTTAATAGAAATTTGGTAAGCTAGTGATGGACAGATGAGTGCACACTCTGAAGAACTACAGCAGTTGATGTATTCAGAAGCCTATGAGAGTTTGAAATGTACTCTGAAAATCACAAAGACCAAAGTCTTCTGTGAACACATTCTATATCATTTCAAATCCAAAGCCTTCTGTTGAATTGTATGATTTCTCAATTTGCATATCCTGAAAACTATCAATCCAGCCTCTGAACTGCTTTTGGAGGCACTATACTTAAACGGAGAGTCCGATTTAGTTTCTGGTCAATGGTAACATCCATGACATTGTTAGTGGGGGATTCATTGAATGTTAGGAGCTAATGGTCCCTTGTTGCAGACAGTCACTACCTGGAACTTGTATGACTACTTCAGTTCCGCACATAAGTACTTTGACTACAGGAGCAGGTAGGAGACTAGGAATCTTGCAGTAATTCACCTCCTGACTCCCCAAAGCATGCCCATCATTTACAAGGCATAAGTCAGCTGTGTGATGTAATATTCCCCACTTGCTTGGATGGGTGGAGCTCCAACAACACAAGATACTTGACACCATCCAAATCAAGCAGCCTACTTGATTGCCACCACATCCACAAACATTCATTCTGTTCACCACCAACACAGTAGCAATCAGTGTATTCCATTTACAAAATGCTGCTTACACAAAATACACAGTAGAAATTCACCAAGGCTCCACAGGCAGGACATTGAAAACACATGCCCGCTTTCATCTAGAAGGACAAGGGCAGCAGTTATATGAGGACACCACCATCTGCAAGTTCCTCTCCCAGTCACTTCACATCAGCATTGTATATCCACCTACAGCAAACTGACTGCAGCATTTCAAGATGGCAGCTCACCACCACCTTTGCAAGGGCAACTAAGATGGGCAACAAATGTTGCCCCAGTCAGTGACCCTTCCATTCAATGAATAAATAAAAAGCAAAAAGTAGTTGTATTCAGATGACCCATTTTCTGTATTTCCTCAGCATTCTGCTGTGGCTCAGTGGTATCACTGTCACCTTTTCTCAACTTTGAGTCATAAATTCTAGTCAAGTCCCAGTCCCAGAAATTAAATCTAGAGACTGGAGCATAAAAGTCTCACTGATGCTCCAAGGAAGTATAGCACTTTTAGAGGTGATGTCTTCAAATGAAATCCTAAATTGTCCACTCCTCAAAATATTAAATAAAAATCCTTATTTCAAAGAATGGCAAGTGAGTTACCTCTGGTCTCTTGGGCAACATGTACTCCTCAATCAACACTTTGAAAAAAATCTGTTCATTATCATACTGTAATCTTGGCCTACTCCATAATGATATGCAAGCCATGATTCCTAAACATAGGAACAATCATAAACCTCCATCTCAGCGAACACCAGGGTTAAACAAGGCTGCCAGTCTGCCCCAGGTCTTGATTCTCTGTCGTGCAGCTCGTCATCGCCCTCAATTCCATGATTTTTCAAAAAAACCATAAATGCCTCTTTAAATAGTTTAGTGATCTTGCCTCGACAACTTGTGGTAGAGAATTCCTCATCAACTGCAAGTCTCTTTTGTATAGTAAATACCATAACAAATGTCATTCTGTATTGTTGGGTTTGACTGGAAACTATTATTACTTACTTAATTCATGCATGTGCTTCAATAGAAATCTTAGCATCCAAACTTATTCCTTAGCATTCAAGTCTTAGCACAATGGAATTTGAAGAAGATGCGAAAATATATTTCATCAATTGGTTAGTGATACAGTAAAATGCATGTCCACTGTGCTTTTTTACATAAATCAAATGAATTGAAAGGAATTCTGGTACCTTTTCTATATCCAAGATTTTGTCCTGCATCTCTTTAAGTGCACATTGAGATTCTGCTTCTCTTAATCTTGCCTGTACCAGCTCTGTCTCCAATTGCAAAACAAAATCTTCGCTGTAACGTGGGTTGCATTTATGCTATAAAAGAACACAGCATTATGAAAATTCTTCAGTGTTGGTATCTGAAAATCAATATACAAAAAGCTTTATCACTTGTACATTTATGGGTTTAGATTGTAATCATATTTAGAAACAGTAGTTAAGCAGGCTAATAACACCAGTGAAAGCTTTGATGAAAGCTTTAAAATCCAGACTTAGGTGACAGTAATGGCAACAATTAAAATGTGTTAGTATACAAGTACAAACTACAGCTTAGTAAACATGGATCAAATCAGTTAAGAAAATTGCTTTAAGCAACCTATTTAAGCTGAATTTTTATAAATGAGGGATTTAGATCTCATTGCACAAAATACATATTTCACTGATGTAGATCCAATATACCTGAATAAAATGCTATTCTCTATTTCAAATACTTCAGTAGTTTATGTGCCATCATTGTATTGTAAATTAGACCTTTTATCATCACATACAAAGAGACTAATCCATTAAATGAGGAGCTTGTGTATTATTGAAATGCAAAATACATAACGTAATTTTTTCACTGTCGAATACCTTTACTGTCCATGCATTCTCAATACAGCTTTAGGTGAACACCCATTATTCACACACAGCATAGAGTTATTTCCACCACTTATATTTTGTGTATGTACATCCAAATAAGGCATCAAAAAACAAACACTAGGACAAAATGTGTGGACATTTAAAACACAAAATATATTTAGCCAGTGATCAATGACTCCCAATCAAAGCTGTTAACCTAGCAAATCTAAGCTTCAGCGACTTGGCTTAATCTTTCTTCACAGTTACAATAACCAGATCATAGCTTGGATGACCAAGAAAATGCTTGCATTTACTGCGCACAATTCATCAACCCCCATTTTTCATACATGAAAAAAACCCATCAACAGACCATTTAAGAACAACGTTGGATTGAATTGGCCCTGCATGCACTGATTCGTTTATGTATAATCCTTCTGATTAGTCACTAGCTGACTAAAGCTTTCACCAACTATTTCCGTTCTACCACAGGCCAGGCAAGAACAAGAAATTTTCCATTCTCTGCAACCAACACTAAATTATTAGACAGCCAGTAGCCAAATGAAATTTTGAGCTTTACAAGATTCTCTAAATCACAGAGTTCATGGAAATTGAGTGAAAACATACTAAAACTTTAAAAAAAAAGGACTATCAACAACCAAACCTAATTAAATTAGGGACAAGAGAAATTCCATTAATAACCGATGTGGCAGGTTCCTATTATTTACTGTAAGACTTGGATCTTTCAAATAGGTTATCACACCAATAATTCTATTAATAATTCTATTTATTTATTAGATACAACTACATATAACCAGAAACGAGAGCACACCACTACAGCCCTTTGGCCTGCTCCACCAGTCATGGTTGATCCATAACTCCCAATACTCATCCCTACCTGGTATTCTGTAATACCTTTGGCAAGGAAAAATAGAGTAATCTCACACTTAAAACTAAAATTTATCAGCATCAATTGTCAGTTGAAGTGGTTTCAAAATTTCTCCTTTGCATATATAAATATATCGTAATTTGACTCTTGAAATGTTTGGCTCTAATTTTGACGATGCCTCCCTTTCCCCACCCAGTGGAAACAGCTTCTCTCCATCTACCATCTCAGATTCCCCTCATACCTTGTAA
>NC_063341.1:65347370-65372370 GCF_021869965.1 Rhincodon typus | reverse complement strand
GTCACTTGGCTCCTGCCTTCATTAGAGCTTCGTTCAAAAATGACAAAAGAACTGAACTCCAAACACAAGATTAGAGGACAAAACAGCATTTGACCAAATGTGGCATCAAAGAGCTTTAGCAAAACTTGAGTCAATGGAAGCCAGTGGGTAAATTCTGGCTGGTTGGAGTTATACTTAGCACAAAGTGGGGGGAGGTTAGAGGTCAATCATCTCAGGTTCCAGGACATCTGCAGGGGTCCATCAGGGTAATCTTACTTTTAAAACCACCACCAAATTACATATTACTTTTTCAAAAAAATTTTCTCCACCCATATCTCTAATTGAATGAAAAACGTAAAAGCAGGCAGTGCAACCAGCGAGGAAAGGTAGGGGAAAAGGGAGAGGACTAAATTAAAATGGAGTTGGAAGGAGAAATAGGCTTTTTAGCCCCTTTGATCCTACCATCAGTTCTGATGGAGGGGTCACTCAACCTGAAACGTTAACTCTGATTTCTCTTCACAAATGCTGCCAGACCTGCTGAGCTTTTCCAGCAAATTCTGTTTTAGCTTCTGAGATTAGTCGTTTTCTGATTAATAGGGTCATAGGCAGCTCCCCAAGGTTCTGTCCTAAATTCAACTATCTTCAGCTGTTTCAATGACATTCTGCCCACCCTGAAGTCAGAACTGGGAACGTTCAGTGACAATTGCACAATTTTCAGCAATATTTGTAACTTGGATACTGAAGCAGTCTGCATCTGAATGCAGCACACCAGACAACATCCAGGCTGACAAGTGGCAAGTGGCAAGTCACATTCTCACCAAGAGCATGCGTGATCACTTTCAACAAGCAAGAATTTAACCATCAACCCTTGACATTCAATGACATTACCATCATTGAATTCACACTATTGACATCCTGGTTGTTACCATTATAGCAAGTAAAAGCTGAAAGAACTGGGGACTCTGTATAACAGTAACAGAAACAGAAGTTGCTGGAAAAGCTCAGCTGGTCTGGCAGTATCTGTGAAGAGAAATCAGAGTTAACATTTCAGTTCCAGTGACCCTTCCTCAGAACTGACATTGTTATAGAGATTTAGACTGCAGCTCTAAGTTGAGATTGTACACACTGGGGTTGTTCTTGGAACAGAGGAGGCTGAGGAGAGATTTGATTGAGATGTACAAAATTGAGGGGTGGAGCGGTACAGTGGGTGGTAAGGGTCTATTTACTTAATAAACACACAGGAGCAAGAGTAGGCCATTCACCCCTTCAAGCCTGCTCTGTCATTCTTGATCATGATCATCCAACTCCACAGCCTGTTCTTGCTTCCCCGCCACTCCTTTAAACCTTTTAGCTACAAGTGCTATAACCAACCCTTTCTTGAAATTGTACTATGTTTTGGCCTCAACTGTTTTCTGAGTCAAAGAATTCTATGGGTTCACCACTCTAGCCAAACAAAAATTCTTCTCATCTCAGTCCTAATGATTTACCCCATGCCTTTCGACTGCGATCCCAGGTTGACCAACCAGGAACATTGTTCCTGCATCTACCCTGTCTGGTCCTGTTAAACTTTTGTAGGTTTCTTTGAGATCCCACTTCATTTTTCTGAACTCCAGCAGACAGAATCCTAACCGATTCAACATCTCCTCATATGTCAGTCCTGCCATCCCAGGAATCAGTCTGGTAAGCATATAGGTCAGTGTTGAGAGGGCATAGTTTTACAGTGATTAGTGGAAAGATTGGGGAAAGATGATTAAACATGTTTTTCACTCGAAGAATTGTAAGATCCTAGAACTTACTGCCAGTCAGGACAGAAATCTTGGAAAAGGTCGCTGGACATGCACCTGAAGTAATTAACAGAGCTATAGATCAAACAGTGGAAAATGGGATAAGCTTGAATAGCTCAGTTTAAGTTAAGCACAAACACAATAGACCAAGTTACCTCTTTCTGGGCCATAAACCTTCTTTGATTCTAACTAACTTGAGATTTTTTTTGAAGAGACATTTGATGAGTGTCATGCTATTGATGTGGTATACATGGACATCCAAAAGATGTTGGATACAGTGCCAAACAGACTGTGAGCAAAGTTGTAGTTCTTCATGGAACAAAAAAAAAAGTAACATGGATATGGAACTGGTTGAGCAACAGAAAACAAAGAGTGGTGGTTAATAGGAGAGATGTTGTTAAACTTGAAAGGGTTCAGAAAAGGTTTTCAAGGATGTTACTGGGAATGGAAGGTTTGAATTATAGGAAGAGGCTGAATAGGCCAGGGCTTTTTCCCCCTCACGTCAGAGGCTGAGGGATGACTTTATAAAGATTTATACAATCATGAGGCTAAGGGATTCCAAAGGTAGAGGGCATAGATTTAAAGTGAGAGAGGAAAGATGTTAAAAGGGACCTGAGAGGGTGGTGCGCATATAGAATAAGCTGCCAGAGGAGATGGTGGAGATGGGTACAATTACAACATTTAAAAGGCATCTGGACAGGTACATGAATAGCAAAGGTTTAGAGGGATATGGGCCAAATTCAGGCAAATGGGACTAGATCAGTTTAGGATATCTGGTTGGCACAGACCAGTTCGACCACAGGGTCTGTTTCGGTGCTGTATAACTCTGACTCAATGATGGATTTTTTTTTTAAAATCAGACTACATGAAGATCTGTAATGGAGCTCCCCAGGGGATCAATATTGGGAGCTTTAATTTTCCAAAGATATTAATGACCTAGACCTTGGTGCAGATGGTACAATTTAAAAATTTATGTATGACAAAACATGGAAATATTGCGAACTGCGAGGGTCATAGTTTAGAACTTTAAAGTACAAAAAGGACAGGTTGGTAAAATGGACAGATAGATGGCAGATGAAATTCAATGCAGAGAAATGTGAAATATTTCATTTTGGTCAGAATTACATGGAGACCTTATATAAAGAGAGCATTTCTAAAGAGGGTGCTGGAGCAGAGGGACCTGAACAAACAGTCATTGAAGGTGGTACAACAGTTGACAGCATGGTTTATAGATCATACAATATCCTAAGCTTTATTAATAGGGCATCGAGTACAAAAACAATGGACTTCTTTTAAATTTGCATGTAACACTTGCTTGGTCTGAACTAGAGTACTGCACCAAATCTGGGTGCCATACTTTAGGAAGGATGTGAAGGCACTGGAGAGAAAGAAAATGTTCATTAAAATGGTTCCAGGGATGAGGAAACACAGTTAAGAAGATAGATTAGAGAAGATAGGTCTGTTTTCCTTGGAGGAAAGAAAACGGAGAAGAGATTTGAGAGATGTATTCAAATTACAAGTTGTCTAGATGGAGTGACTAGGGAGAAACTTTCACCACTCATAACAGGATCAAGAATGAAAGAACGCATTTAAAGAGATTGATAAAAGGAGCAAAAGAGAGTTGAGAACAATGAATGGTTAAGGTCTGGAATGCACTACCCACGTGTGTGGTGGAAGCAGGTTTAATTGAAACATTCAAAAGGGCTGTTATCTAAAAATGAAGCTTGTGCAAGATTACAAAGAGAAGGTAGGGGAATAGCACTACGTGAATCACTCAGAGCTGATGGAGACATGATAGAATGAATGGCCTTCTTCTGCACTGTAACAATTCTATGATTCTGTAGAAATTAAGTGACATAACTATTCCAACCACACATTTATAAAGGTACCAAGCTTTAAGCCTGTGGTTTTCACCAACTCTCTCCAGTAACCATTAAAATTATTCCAAATTCATATTTCTATCAATACATTATTCAATAGCACCTCTAGCAACTTTGCCATCTGCACACAATGTTGTCAGCTCTCTATGAGAATCAACAGTAATGTGAAATAATTCACTCATCTTAAAATATTACGTACAAGTTCAAACAATTCTCAAATAGGGTAACTATATGCACTACACAGGAAAGTGCTGCACCAATTGGTTCTCACGTATTAACTTTCTTTGACAAATGTTCTCTTCTTTCCTATCTGAAGGCATTGATTTCTGCAGCATTATAGTTTCTCTTGACCCTCACCCGTGGTCAGTGAATGTAAATAATCAATCTGAGATTCAATTTCCATGCAGTCCTGAACTAGCCAAAGTTACCCGATTAGCGTTACGGTGCAAAAATTGGCCACAACACCACTGGGCTGGGGAAAAAGAATGTTCATCCAGGTCCCAAAAATGCAAAAGTGCAGTGAACTTATTACTGACCATGTAAAAGAAAATTGAGTTTTATGCACGTGTCTTATACATTCAAAAGTGCCACCTACAATATATAGAAACAAAACCACGAATCAAGATGATTGTAAAATAGCAGTCACGCAGAATGTCACTTCAGTTGCCCAGGGTGATGTGGTAATTAATTCAACGTCATCCAGGCAGCAAAACACTGATTAAATTTCACTTCCCCATCCCAACCATTAACCAATACATTGAAAATGGACAAAAAAAGTTGTGTTTTTAAAAAAGCATTTAAACCGCCCTTTTAGCTGCGCCTCAAAAAAAAAGACAAAGCTCAACGAAATCATCAATAATGAATTAAAGTGACACGGGCAAGCTTTTAATATGTCCTGGTTCGGACATCGGGGCGATGCTGCTTTTAGAGCCAGGCCCGGGTTCACTGCGTAGTACACAGGAACAGGGAAATCCCATCGCAGATCAGAGGCGAGACCGTCCATCCCCAAACAAAATACCCATGCCTGAGAACAGGGGCACAGGTAGCAGGCGGCCTCCCCGCTCAAATGCTGGACACGGGAGTCTCGGGCCTACGGTCAACTCTCCCTTCACCGCCACCGGGCCGCTTGGCTCTTCCCCACTGACTGTCCCTACCCCGGCGGGCGCATTTCGGGAGAAGGAGACAGGTCTTTCCACTTCCCTCCTCCAAGGGGCTCCCTACTGCACCCCAACACCTAGGCGCGCCCCCCCACCCCTCAGTCCCATGTCAGTGGCCGCTGTTCGCGCGGTTAGTTTCGGGGTTTGAGAAGCGGGTGGGGAAGGCCCTAAGAGGCGCCGACTCCGGGCGTTAATAATTAAACGGCCGGCCCTTACCTTGGAAATATTTCACCCACACCGTCTCTCTCTTCCGCTCACTCACGGGTTTAAAGATTAACTTTCCATAGATCCGAGCACCATCCCGCCCCTCACCCTCCTGCTCCTCGTGTCCCTGCCACGGTTCAGTGTCCGCTCAGTCTTTACACCTCCCGGCCGGCCGGCCTGTTTCTCACACTCTCCCTGTCCCGGAGACACACTCTTCCCATCCCCTCCCCCCGCAAAGAGACAACCCAGGCTGAGGGGGCGGAGCGAGTGACGCCAGACCCACCCCGATCCCCAAAGTCCCCGCCCCTTTCCATCGGCGCACGCAAGCGGCGCTGTGGCTCCGCCCTCTCGCGGGTGCGTGCGCGTATCGGCACTGCCCTTTCTCTCCCCGCCCACGGCGCGTGCCACCGCCCTGTCGCGGGAGCGTGGGCGTATCAACATTGCCCCGCCCACGGCGCTTGGCTCCGCCGTGGCGGGTGCGCGCGCGTGTCGGCACTGTCCCCACTGCTTCTCCCCACCCCCAGCCTCTGCGAGCAGAGCCTCCAGCTGGGATCATGGTTGACGATCGCTGAGGCTACAAGAGCAGGACGGAGTAATTCAACTCCCCAAAGCCTCTTCGCCATCGCCTCACTGGATCGTAGGGCTGCTCTCTTATTCGAAAGTTGTGTTTTAACCTGAGGGACACCAGACCTCAATTGAGGTGAAGAGGTTGAGAAGGAAAGTCCTTCGTGGTAATGTCAGCTGGTGCTGGAATTTAACCCGTAACCAACCAACTGAGCTAAATGGCCCTCTATAAGGCACAAGTCAGGAGGGTGATGGAATACTCTTCCCTTGCAGGATGAGTGCAGCTCCAACAATGCTCAAGAATCTTGGCTCCATCCAGGACAAAGCAGCCCACTGCATTGGCAGCTCATCAATGTACGCATTCAAAATTCATTCCTCTTCACCAACAATGTAGAGTCGGAACAGTGTGAAGCATCTAAAAGTAAAATTGCAGTAACTCACCAGCACTCCCTTGCACCAATTTTCAAACACATGGTCTCTATCACCTAGAAGGACAAGGCCAGCAGATACATGGGAAAACCACCACATGCAAGTTGACCTGCAAGTCACACACCTGACTTGGAAATATATTTCCATTTTTTCACTGATGCTAGGTCAAAATGCTGAAAGCCCCTTCCTAACATTGTGGATGTGCCACACTATATGGACTGCAATGTTGCAAGAAAACAGCTCACTACTACCTTTTCCAGGCCAATTCAGAATGGGCAATAACTTTTTGCATAGCCAGCAAACTTGAAAACAAAAAAAAATTGCTGTCCATCTAGTAATAGAGCAATAGCACTATTCCCCCCATCCTACCAAACCAGTACAATATAGCCACCCAGAAGCATGTAATGCATTCAGCCCATCTAAGCCAGAGCAATATGTTCTACTGCAGTCAGTCAAAGGCACAGCAATGCAACTAGTCAGTGTGTTGGAGCAATCAAGAGCCAGAGCAATGCCTCCACCTGATCCAATGCAATCCAACCATCCAGAGCTGAAGCAATGCTACCATTTAAACCAGAGCAATATAACTATTCTGAGACACTGCAGTGTAGCCACGAAGTCCCTGCAGCCAATGTTTAATGAGAGTATACACCCACCCAGAGCCAGGAATGCATATAATGCAGTGCAGAAACTTCTGTAAACCACATGTGACAAACCTGACCCAGAGTATAAACTTTCAGTCAGCAGCCCTTAATCAGTGGAACAAGGGCAACACCAAATGCAGTACTAAAACCTTCCACCAACGCACACTGCGACACAGAGGCAGGGTTGCACGGACACATTGTAAAAACTTTCAGGTTGCAATCCTGATCCAGGGAAGCAGCAATTGTATTGCAAAAATCTTCAACCTGTGAGTCTGCAATGCAACAACATGGAATACAAATGAAATTATTACAATTCATGAACCAACAGCTAACTGACACAGAAGGCTATCTTCTACTGTAAGGAAAAGAAAAGGATGCATTGCCTTGGCTGGGGCAGCTCTGAATGCAGCATAACAGTCCTGAGCAAGCACTGATCAAACGCCATGGAATGAAAGATCATTGAGTCAGCACAATACACTCGGCCCTGAACCAATATAAACAGCAAAAATCAGGCACACCAGAGCAGCTTAAAAATATTTGTAATATACCTGCATAGTGCTTATACAATGTAACAATACTGAACTGGCAAATAAAACACATTGAACAAGCAGAAAAATCCAGCAGCAACTAGGATCTGCATTGCATCAAGAATGAAGCAATATAGTGCACAGCAATGCACCAGTACCCTCTTTATGTTGGAAAACAGGATTAATTTAAACCCATAATGCAATTCCCACTCGTAATAAAACTAATTTGAAAACCTTTCTTCTTATGAGGAAATGGACAAGTAGATAGGAGAAAAATATAGTCTCAAGGGTGCAGAACTGTTCCATCCAATGTTATCCTCATTTTAACCTAATTTCTCACAGGTACAAGAACCCAAATCCCACCGAAGAACATCCACCTCACAACTTGACCCATCTCTCAGAAATCAGCCCATGCATTCCAGTTGGCATTTGGGGATATTGTTGCATGAGTTTCCGTCTCACGATCTCTCTGGTTGTCTATTGGGACATTCCATGGCTTTCTGTTTGGCAGGGGCAGGAATTCCCACTGAAAGGCTGATTACCAATGATTTTCACAGACATTGTCTGTTATTTCATCCAAGGCTGGCGCTATCTTGCTGATTGTGCCGCTCCTACACTTCTAGCATGTCTCTGTACATTAGTGGTTCCGTTTTGCTTTTATAATATGACTGAAAATTATAACTAAGTCAAACCGATTCCACACCCTTCAGGTCTCCCTTCTTGGCCCTCGGCCTAGCCCAAGGCAGCCAACTTAGTGGTAGTGGTTTATGTTTACACTCTGACATTCATAGATATTGGCCAGGTATCAATCTCAGAGTTGTAAAGGTGCTCAATTATATCATCTGTACAGTTTGGTCCAGCAATTTAGACTCCTGTCTAACGCATTCTGACTCCACATTCTCCAACTCCCTTCTCCTTTCCATCTCTTGTCTTCCTTCTGGTGCTGCGAAAAGAATAGGTTCAATATACAACTAATATCTATTGGACAATAACCAAAACAGATGGGAGAATATCTTAACTTGTCAGCGTTTCTACATATTAATACACATTAACGCCACCCAATCACCCAAATATTTTCTACTATACATAATGTCTTAATGGGTGTTGACCTTGTATAACAGGAATTGCCATAATAATTCTGATAAACATATTACCACATATTACACGTTCCTCATTTGTGTCAAACCCTTGAGCTGGCAACTCAGGGTCAGGGCATGCTCTGCGTATAATGACAGGTTAAACAAGTCCACATTAGTTATCCACAGGAATAATTCCCCCTAATGAATGTGTCTCAGCACAAAGTGCATCAATTATTTGTGCCTTGGGTTCCCTAATTCTTGATGTGCTGTGGTGGTGGGGATAGGGGCGGGGAATGTGTACTGTCGTGGTAGACATTGTCGTGGTAAATTTGTTACACTAAGGGATGTGCACTACTCTCCTGTTAACATTCCTGGTGTTACCAACCTACCACTAGGACATGTTGATACACAGTCTGCCCTTGGTGTTGTTGCCAAAATGTTTCTTCCCAGTTGTAGATGAGCATGGTGGCATTGCAGACAAGCTGCACACAATTTCATGTGAATGTCAGAACTTTAAACATAATGCAATAACTTCACTGGTCCTTTCTTCTTCTAGCACTTGCAACACTGAAGAAATCTTCACAAATCATGTGCAATGGGTGGTTCACTGTTAGATTAAGTTGCCCTCTGTCCAGGCAGTTAGCTGTTCTGTTGTACATGTATCAATCCATTTGTTGATAGCTCCTCAGAAACAACTTGAAAAACAGTATCTCCATAATACGTCGCTATCATGGTTAGCATGATTTAACTCTACCCATAACTAAATTTTATGGAAAACATAAATTTGTTCATGTTTCCCATTACCTTTCCCTTCTTGTCCATACAGGTGCATGATCAGTCAGTGTCCTATCCATTGTAGTTCTACCTCCTCCAGTGTGACTTTCACCATGACTTTACCTTCAACACTGGATATCTTAAACTGTTCTGTTACTGCCACGGCTTTCCGGTCATGTTTGAGTGGCCAATCCTGAAGTTTTTGCCTTAGTTATGCAGTTGGTTGCACAGCTTTCTCACAAATCATTTAACTCTTTGACCTACTCACCTACTTTCTCTCTACCAATCACAACAACGTTGGCAACCTCATTGCCCTTCCAGACATGAACTCATATGGAGTTGATCCTGTTGCTCTATTGAATGTTACCCTACGTCCCATCAGGATACAAAGCAATAGATCTCACAAATCCTGTGTCATCTCCTGGATTGCTTTGGCTGAAGTTCTCTATAATGTCTAATTTTTTTTAATTCCCAACAACTTATAAACTTTATTTTAAAAAATTAAGGGATAGGAATAGGCCATATAGCCCTTAAGCCTGCCCTCGGCCTCAACTGCTCCATATTTCAAAAATCTATTTACTTCCCCTTTAAATACTTCCAGCAATCCAGACTTCACAACTCTCTGGGGTAGACAATTCCAGACATTCACTAGCCTCTGGGAGAATAAATTCCTTTGCACTTCAATTTTAGGTGAGTGTCCCCTTATTAAGAACATACAAACATAAGAACCAAGAGCAAGAGTAGGCCATCTGGCCCTTCGAGCCTGCTCTGCCATTCAATAAGATCATGACTGATCTTTTTGTGGCCTCTGTGAATGTCTGGAATTCTCTACCCAAGAGAGTTGTGAAGCCTGATTGCTGAGAGTATTTAAAGAGGAAGTAAACAGATTTTTGAAATACGGAGCAGTTGAGGCCTAGGGCAGGCTTAAGGGCCATATGGCCTACTCCTATTCCTTAAGTTTTTTTAAAATAAAGTTTATATGTTGCGGGGAATAAAAAAAATTATACATTAAAGAGAACATTAACCAAAGCAATCCAGGAGATGACACAGGGACGGTGAGGGCTATATAAATGCATGCACCTTTTATAACATTATATTGGAAAAAACATTCAAAGCGTCTATGGTGCAGTGGTAGTGTCCCTATCTTTAGACCAGAAGGTCACAGTTTAATTCCACCCCAAGATGTGATGGTTATGTTGTTACATGCCCAAAAACATTAATTTTAAAAAATTGCACAGCAAAACGGAAAGAATGCAATGACTTATCTTTGCCTCCAAGCAGGATGAATAAGTTTGAAGCTGACGCTCAACTAATGGTATCTGTTTGAGTTGGAGCATTTCAGTTTCCAGGTTCAATCCAGCTTCTATGCCCTCTGGACATCTTCCTAGGACTCAATTGCTGAGATCTTAGAAGGAATTGACCATTCTCAATCAATATTTTGCTTCAGTTTTTATGGTGGAGGATGCTAGTACCATCCCAATATTAACAGGTAATACAGAGGTTATAGAAAGGGAAATTATCATCACTAGTGAAAAAGTACAGAGCAAACTATTGGGATTGAAGGCAGACAGATACTGGTGAAATAATTCTTCAAAGCCTGGCATCCCATCACCTGCCACCCTTTATTTACAAATGCATAGTCTTTAACAATGGCAGTGCCTCTCACTGAGTCAGGCATTCTTGGGCTCAATATCCCTGACATTTATCCTTTTATGTCAGCCATGTCTCGCTGATTGGGCTGTTAATCTGGCCCAATCATAGAATTCATACTCTATGAGGTCCAGCTGGCTAACCTTGTTACAATCACTACATCCATCCCTCTCTGAGTCCACAGACATAGGATCATCCGATTCCTTTGAGAGCCTCCTGGGGCGTTTTAACATTGGGTCAGAATCTGACACAGGAGGTGTGTAGTGAACAGGAACTCGACCCTTCTGCCTGGAGCGCCTCAGTTGACTTTCGCTCCCTTCTTCCAGAAGGGACTGTTCTTTTTGCCAGACCATTAGATGATGGGTGGCATGGAACTGTCCTAATATGTTGAATCCCATTTCGACTTTAAGAAGTAACTGAAGACCCTGATGGTAAATGATGGCCGTTATCTGTGACCAATATCTCTAGTACTCCATGTGTCGCAAAAGGTGTAAGAAATTTTTCTATCATCGCTCCAGTGTTATCCTATGCAATCTGAAAGAACAATCTGATAAACCTGAAATTAAAGGCTAAATTAGACTTTACAACAAAACTAAAACTAATTACTCAAAACAATAATTTTTAAATGAAACATGAAACGAAGTGGGAGGA
The DNA here is from genome assembly GCF_021869965.1 of Rhincodon typus. Lineage (NCBI taxonomy): Eukaryota > Metazoa > Chordata > Chondrichthyes > Orectolobiformes > Rhincodontidae > Rhincodon > Rhincodon typus. Next base: position 65,361,051 of record NC_063341.1, on the reverse strand, counting down.
TATGAAGAAAACTTAAAAACAACTTTAAAGGGAAATAGCAGTTTTATGTAAGCACACCAGGAAAACCCATTATTAAAGAAAAGAGGGCATGCATAACTGTGTATGGTGCAATTAATTATTTTAGTGCTTAAAGAGTTATGGTAGTCTTTATACTAATAAGAAAGTAGAAGGGAGATCAAAGCTCTATGTACTAATAAAAAAATGGTTTATGAGTTCAAAATTAAAAACGCCTCCAAGATAACCCCTGAATATTGAATAAGGTCACTGAGAGGAGCAACTTCTATAAACTTGGTAGATTTACTAAGTGTATGAATTATGCCTTAAAAAAACAGGGTGGCAATGCTTTAAGGAAAAGTGGAAATCTGTGGTGCTCCTTTGCTGAAACTAGATTTGATATATTTATGAGCCATGCAGGCACAAGGGCTCTTTGGGGGTAGAAAAGGAACAGCTTGTGGATTGGTTTTAATCGTTTGAAGAGCAGCTGGGACTCAGATCTCCACAAAGTCAGTCAGCAAACGAGTTAGCTCTCTCTCTATAAATGTAAAGGAAATAACTCTCAAAGACTTGGCAAAAACTGCTAACTCAAGTCAAGACCTAGGTCAAATTGATTGGTTACCTAATTAAGAAAACAGTGTTCAACAATAATATGGTGCCAAAAAGCCACAAAAATGTGAGAAAATCATCTCAATTTCACTTTGTGCTTTGGAGTCTGGTCCACAGACTTTGTGTCTTTTTGTCTTTATGTTTTGACCATGATATTCCTGGAAAATAAAGCCTTTACTACCCTTTGGGGACTGTATCATTCAGCAATTTTCAGTTATTGGTTAGGTTTTGCTAGCTTTCTGAATTAACGTAAGTGGTAAAGAATTTTGGTATGCAGATACACACAAGTCACTAAAACTAGTAGCATAAGCGGACAAGGCAATTAAAGCTTGTCCAACCTTCAAATTTGTGTCTTGAGGTACAGAAAAACAAAGTAAAGATGAAATCTCAAACATGTAGCCATATATAGAGTACATATTATGTACCTTTTCATACCTTTTTAGCACCCTATTGTAAGAAGGAAATAAAAGTGTAGGAAAAATTGCACGATTCATTAAGATACTATCAGAATCCTAGTAGTTTTAAAATCCATTCATGGGATTTGGATATCACTGGCGAGGCCAGCATTTATTGACTATCCCTAATTGCCCTTGAAAGACTGGTGCTGAGCTGCCTTCTAGAACTGCTGCAGTCTATGTGGTATAGGTACATCCACAGTGTTTTTATGAATAGACACTTCAGAAATTAAGATTTTTCACAAGAAACAGCAAGACCAATGAATGATGTGGTCTAATAGAGCTTTTCAAAACTTCGAAGGATTATGAGGAAGGTAACTAAACTGATTTGTTGTCAGTGAGAATTTACCAAATTGACATCCCATGAAGTTGAAGGCAAAGAAAATTCAAAGGACAGGTAGAAAAAAAAGTTTGTACATACAGGGTGTTTTGATTGGGGGACTCTCTGATCCAAAGTGTTGTTGAATTGGAAACTGCAAATACTTTTAAAACATAAGTTGGAAAGCTCTTTGAAAACACTGACAATTAATAAAATAGCATTGAGTGTAAGCAGGAGTGGACCTAATACTTGTTGACTCATATGAAATATAGAATGGGAGCAAACATGTTGGGCAAAATCAGTGGTTCCTTTGTTTGACATTCTCTGATTTTTTGAAAGCGTAAGGACAATGAACATGAGATAACAAGGTGTAGAGCTGGATGAACACAGCAGGCCAAGCAGCATCAGAGGAGCAGGAAGGCTGACGTTTCGGGCCGAGACCCTTCATGCAGTATGGAGTCCCCCTGCTGGTTAAATGATGCTAAGGGTACAAGGACAGGAAGCTGCAGGAATGGAAAGCTTCAGTGAACTATTGTTTATTCTGTCACTAGGAAGTTCCTAAACGCCAATTCTTTACTCCTTGTCACTGCCTTGTACTCCCAACATAAGCTGCAGCCTCAAGGCCTGGCACAGCCCTACTCAACCATTACCATAAAAATGAGGTGTTACCTTGATGAAGTTACCAAACAGGACTACTTGCATGCTAAACAGTGTAAGCAGCAAGTGATAGACAGAGCTAAATGATCCCACACCAATGGATCAGATCTAAGCTCTGCAGTCCCGCTACATACAGTCATGAATGGTGGTGCACAACTAAACAACTCATCAGAAGAAGAGGCTCCACAAATAAGCCCATTCTCAACAATGGAAGAGCCCAGCACATTAGTGCAAAAGATAAGTTGGAAGTATTCACAGTAATACCAGAAAGACCAGTTGAATGATCCATCTCATTCTCCTCCGGTGATCCCCAGCATCGCAGGTGCCAATCTTCAGTCAATTTGATTTATTCCATGTGATATCAAAAAACGGTTAGAGGCACTGAATTCTGCAAAGGCAATGGGCTATGACAACATTTCAACAATAGTATTGAAGACTTAGCTTTAGAACGTGCTGCTCCCTAACCAAGCATTTCCAATACAGTTATATCTACCCGACGATGTGGAAAATTTCCCAGGTATGTCTGTAAACAAAAAGCAGGACAAATCCAACCCAGCCAATGATTGCTCCATCAGTCGACTCTTGATCATCAGTAAAGTGGTGGAAGATGTTATCAAGCAGTACCTGGTCAGCAATAACATGCACACTGATGCCCAGGTTCTGCCAGGATCTCTCAGCTCCTGACTTCATTACAGCTTTGGTTCAAAAATGGACAAAAGAGCTAAATTTCAGAAGTGAGGTGAGAGTGATAGCCCTTGACATCAAGGTCACATTTGACCTGAACATATCCAGGACCAAAACAGCCCACTTAATTGGCACCACATCTGCAAACATCTCCACCGTTATTCAACCAGATGGACCAGCTCTAGCCTAATTCCATACTTTTCTATCTAACCATTGCCACAGTATCACTTACAATGTCTTCTTGCCCAGCTCCTGTAATGTTACATCTGGGGTTCCCCAACGCACTTTACTGGACCTTCTCATGTTTCACATCTACATGCTGCCCTTCAGTAATATAATCTGAAAGAAAAGCATTAGTGTGCACACGATAGTTGACAAGACCCAGACTTAGGTCACGAACGGGTCTCTCGACTCCTCCACTGTGCAAAATTCAAATTGCTTATTCAACATTCAAAACTGGATGAGAAGGAATTTGTTCCAAGTAGATATTGGGATAACTGAAGTCATTGTTTTTGTTCCCTGCTCCAAACTTGATGCTGCTTGGCCTGCTGTGTTCATCCAGCCCTGCACCTTGTTGTCTCGGATTCTCCAGCATCTGCAGTTCCTACTATCTCTATTCCCTGGCTACTGACTCTAGCACTTTCCCTGGCAACATACTGAAGGAGTGCTTCCCAAATATTTTCCCATTGCTTGAAGATCATTGTGACCCCTCAGTGTGAGAGAGGTGGGGTTGGTTAGAGCAGGGAAAACTTTCAGAGTTCAGGGGTAGGAAGGACCTATGAGAGTTGGGTGAGGTTATCACTGAGAGTGTGGGCCTGTTACACAGGGACCACACATGCTATACCTTAATTGGAGATCCATAGTTGTCATTACTGCCAGAGGGCAGCAACCCCAAAATTTCAGCTCATGACCCCAATTTTTGACACCCAGTTTAGGAAGGCATGGTCTGAAGTTAAACCAGTCTGTCCATTTCCTTAGTATCACACTTCGTGCTGAGATGAATTTTTGACCACATACACACACACCATCACTTCAAAGCATTATCCACCTTTATCCTTTGAAATAACTGCACAGAAGCTGGTAACCCATCACCAAGTCACCCTTTATTTACTTGTGCACAGTACACTGGTTAAGGCCAGCCAGCTCGGAGTCAGTCCCCTGAACTGAGGAGATTCTAAATCTCCTGGTTTTATTGGTCAGCCAGGGCTTTCCTGACTGGCCCAGATTAACAACGCCAATCAAGGATCTTGTAGTCAACAAGATCCAGCTGGTTCCAATCACGACATCCTTTCCCCCGCTAGGTCCAGGGATGTAGGCCTGGTCTTTATCTTGTAGTTTTTCTTGCAATGTTTTCGCCCCAGGTCCGGTTCCTCTAACTCGGACTCCAACATGGACGGTGTATACAGGACTATGCCCCGTCTCTTGCATCCAGAGCATCTCGGGACGGCCCTCCTCCTCTTCTTCCAGCGGTAACGGTATCAACGCTGCATCTATCTTGGACTCTGAGGTTTCGTCAACATTAGATGGAGGGGAAGAACCTACAGTTTCTGACAGGCCTTCTGGCTGTTCTGAGGGGCCAGATATGTTTTGCTCCTGCCCCATTTGTGAGGTAGCAGCTTTCAGGTGATCCATGTGTTTATTCAGGACTGTATCACCTACCCGAACTTTGTAAGTCATAGGACCTGATCTTGTATCAACCTCGCTTTGTACCTTACAGGGCCATTTCCATGGTTCTGCCACCAAACTTCATCCTCTGAATTAAATTGTCTCTCTCGCTTAGAGGAGGCATGTGGCTGGGCATTGGCGTTCCTGCTGCCATTTCACCCTACCCACCCCCACCCAAGTCTGGAAATATTATATTTAACCTGGTGCAGAGTCTTCTCCCCATCAGCAACTCTGCTAGAGCTATCCCTGTTGATGCATACAATCGAACAGGAACCAGGTCAGTTTGGTATCAAGTGATTTAGTAGGCTGCTTCTTTAAACCTGCCTTCAACATTTGGACTGATCTTTCCGCTAGACCATTGGACAATGGATGGTATGGAGCTGTCATTCTGTGCTGAGTGCCATTGGACTGTAGGAAATTTTTGAATTACCTGCTGGTAAATGACATCCCATTGTCCGTGACCAATACTTCCGGGAGTCCGCGTATCATGAACGATGCTCGCAGCTTCTCAATCATCATCCCTGAGTTTGCCAAACACACTTTATTGCATGTCCAACCACTTTGAATGGGCATCCACAATGACCAAGGACATTAAGCCCATGAAAGGACCAGCACAGCTGACAAGCAACCGTGTCCAGGGTTTACCCAGTCATTCCCATGAATTACTGTGGGGGAGCTGCTGGTGGCAGTTTTTGTCCTTGTAGGCACTCTGGGCACTGCCCCAACTGCACAACTATGTCACCATCCAATCTTGGCCACCAGACATAGCTTCTTGCTGGCATCTTCATCTTGGAAACACCTGGATGACCCTGGTGGAGCTCAGCCAGTATCTGGTGGCGACCTTTACTCAGGACAATCACCCTCACTCCCCATAGTAATAGGCTGTCCTCTATGGTGATCTGGTCTCGCTGGGTCCACAAAGGTTTCAGTCCTGGTTGCAATGGCCCTTCTGCTTCCCCCACTACCACCAGCTGTTTTAGTTTCACTGGGACAGGATCTTTTTGTGTCCAAAGTCAGATATTGTCAGCAGTGACCGGAAGGGTGTCCAGGAAGTTTAAAGCCAAAACAGACTCTTCCAGGAGAGGCACCACTGGTAGAGTATCTGCCAGTGGGCAGTGGCTCAAGACATCCGCATTAGCCATTTAGCTTGCTGGACAGTGTTCTAACTTGTACGTGTACGCGCTAAGAATAAGGGCTCAACGCCAAATTCTACTGAAAGCTATGGGCAGCACCGCCTTGTCTTCCTTCAGTAGCCCTAGAAGGGGTTTGTAATCTGTTGCTCTTACAGACAGGAATTTGTAAAGGTACTGATGGAGCTTCCTCACACCAACGATGACTGCCAAACCTTCCTTGTCTATCTGGGCATATTTGCATTCGACATCAGCCAAAGTTGGGGAAGCATACGCTATCGAGCTTTCCTCTCCATTGGGCCACCAGTGAGCCAACACTACCCTGATACCGTACGAGTAGACATCACATGTCAGCACTACTTCTCACTTTGGAGTGTAGTGGGTAAACACCTTAGGTGACGATAGCTGGTTTTTCACTTCCCTACAGGCTACTTCTTGCTATGCAATCATTTCCAAGGCTGAACCCTTTTCAATAGCAGGTGTAAAGGTGCCAAGATGGAGGCCTGGTTATGTAGGAATTTTCTATAATAATTCACTAACCCAAGGAAAGACCTAAGCTTGAGAACAGACATGGGAGCTGGGGTTCCTTTACCACCCTCACTTTTCTCCCAGCAAGTGAAATCCGGTTTTGTTGACTCTGTAACTCAAGTAGGTCACTTGGGGTGCCTGGAACACACAGTTTTCCCTTCTAAGACGTATGCCCACCTGGGAGAAATGTTTAAGCACTAGGTCCAAATTCTCCAGTGCTCCTTATTGGTCTTCCCTATTATTAGTACATCATCCAGATAAATGGCAATCTGGGGTAGCCCTTGTAAAATGTTCTCCATTGTCCGCTGGAAAAAGGCGCAGGCTGACGATATCCTGAATGGTAATCTTGTATTTTGACATAAACCCTTATGGGTATTAATCATAGCATACTTCTGGAACTCCTCATTCAGCCACAACCGCAGGTAGGTGTAGCTCATCTCCAGCTTCTTAAAGCTCAGCCGCTCCACCAACATTGTGTCCAAGTCCTCTACGCGAGGGATCAGTATTTACCCAGCTATGAAGAGGCAGTTTACTCTTTGCTTAAGATCCTCACAAAGGCTAACTAAGCCATCAGACTTCACAATCAGTAAGGCCAGTGTTGACCATTCTACAAGCTGCACTGGTTTGATGATTCCTTCACTCCCCAGCCTCCTGATTTCTGCCTCCACTTTTGCCCGCAAGGCAAATGGCACTCAGTGGGCCTTGCAAAATCTTGGAATTGTTTTGTCCCAAGCCCTTCCTGAAATTCTCCTGGATATTTCACCAGGACTTCACTGAAGCAGCCATTTTCTAACTGAAAAATGTTGAGCCAATCTAGGCGAATCTTTCTCAACCATTTCCTCCCCAATAGAATTGAGCCCAAGCCTTTTACTACCATCAGTGGTAACATCACCAACTGATTCTCATAGGAGACCGGAACCAAAGTCATACCCTTAATCTGCAATGGCTCCTTAGTGTATGTTGGAAGGATGTGGACACTTTGGAGAAGGTGCAGAAGAGGTTTACCAGGATGCTGCCATGGTGAGAGGGTATGAAATATAAACAGGGGCTAGAAAAACTCGGGTTGTTTTCTCTTGAGTGGCGGAGGCTGAGGGGAGACTTGAAAGAAGTCTATAAAATTATGAGATGCATAGATAGGGTTGTCAGTCAGAATACTTTTTCCAGAATTGAGACGTCTAATAATAAGGGGCATGCATTTAAGGTTAGAGGGGAAAGTTCAAAGGAGACATGAGGGCCAAGTGTTTTTTTTACACAGAGAATGGTAGGAGTCTGGAACGCATTGCCAGGGGTGGTAGTGGAGACAGATATAGCATGGGCATTTAAGGGACTTTTAATTAAGCACATGAATATGCGAGGAATGGAAGGATATAGACCAAGGGCAAGCAGTAGGGATTAGTTTCATTTGGCGTCATGTTTGGCACAACATCGTGGGCCGAAGGGCCCATTTCTGTGCTGTACTGTTCTATGTTCTATGTGTGTTCTCAGTCTGGCTGAGGTCTTGCGCAAACTTAAGGGTTGGAGTTCTGAGCGAATCTTGTTAAAGACAGATTCTGCAACCACAGATACAGCTGCGCTGGTATCGACCTCCATGGGAACTGGGTGACCATTTGACCAAACATTAATTTTAATTGGTTCCAATTTGGATGTCGCTAAGCAATTTAGTTATTCCAATCCACATGTAGAGAGACTTTCCAGGGTGTGCACTCTCCTGGGTACCAGCCTCCGAGTTTTCTTACTCAAGTCAGGCCTTGTAGGATCCCTTTGCTGTCTTGAGTCCAAAGAGATTCTTTAAGTATAGTAAAGAAAAAAGAATAACTAGAGAGAGAATAGGACCCGTCAAGGACCAAAGTGGACACGTATGTGTGGAACCACAGGAGATGGGTGAGGTCCTCAATGAATATTTCTCCTCTGTGTTTACCACAGGGAACAACATGAAGACTTGGGAACTTGGGGGAGTTAGTAGTGATATCTTGGGGACAGTCCATATCACAGTTAGAACATATGAGGGTGGATAAATTTCCTGGTTCTGACCAGGTATATCCAAGAACCCTGCAAAAGGCTAGAGAAGAAATTGCGGGGGCCCTGTCTGATATATTTGCATCATCATTAGCCACGGGTGAAGTCCGAAAGCCTGGAGGGTAGTGAATATTGTGCCTTTATTCAAGAAGGGCTGTAGAGAAAACCCTGGGAATTATAGACCAGTAAGCTCAACATCTGTGGTAGGTATGTTACTTGAGAAGATTCTGAGGGATAAGGTATACATGCATTTGGAAAAACAGGGTTTGATTAGGAGTCAGCACTGCTTCGTGCGTGGGAGATCATGCCTCACAAATTTGTTAGAGTTCTTTGGTGAAGTGACCAGGAAGGTTGTTGAGGGCAGGGCAGGAGACATTGTCACTATGGATTTCAGTAAGGCCTTTGGTAAGGTTCCACATGGTAGGTTGCTCTGGAAGTTTAGATCACATGGAATCTAGAGAATCTTGGCAAATTGGATACACAATTGGCTTGATGGTAGGAAGCAGGGGGTAATGCTGGAAGGATGCTTGTCAGACTGGAGGCCTGTGACTAGTGCTGTGCCTCAGGCATCGGTGCTGGGCCCATTGCTGTTTGTTATCTACAAGGCATGATTAGTAAGTTTGCAGATAACAGTAAAATAGGTGTTATTGTGGACAACGAGGAAGGTTATCAGAAATTGCAGCGGGATCTTGATCAGCTGGAAAAGTGGATCAAGAAATGGCAAATATTTATTGTAGATAAGTGTGAGGTGTTGCATTTTGGAAAGTCAAGTCAAGGTAGGAGTTTCATGGTGAATGATAGGGCCTTGAGGAGTGTCGTGGAACAGAGGGACCTTGGCGTTTAGGCGCACGGTTCTCTGAAAGTGGAGTCACAGGTGGCCAGGGTAGCAAAGAAGGCTTTTGGCACACTGGCCTTCATCAGTCAGGGCATTGAGTACAGAAATTGGGAAGTTATGTTACAGTTTTACAGGACATTGGTGAGGCCGCACTTGGAGTATTGTGTTCAATTTTGGTCACCCTGCTATAGGAAATATATTATTAAACTTGAAAGAGTGCAGAAGAAATTTACAAGGATGTCACCAGGACTCAAGGAACTGAGTTATAGGGAGAGGTTAGACAAGCTGGGACTTTTTTCTTTAGAGCATAGGAGACTGACGGGGGATCTTATAGAAGTGTATAAAGAACGTGAGAGGCATGGATAGGGTGAACGAAGTCTTTTTCCCAGGGTTGGGGAATCGAGGCCTAGAGGGCATCAGGATAAGTTGGCGGGGAAATAATACATTGGAACATGAAGGGCAACTTTTTAGACAGAGGATGGTACACATATGGAATGAGCTGCTGGCAGAAGTGGTTGAGGTAAGTACATTAACAACATTTGAAGGCATTGGATTAATACATGGATAGGAAAGGTTTAGAAGGATGTGGGCCAAGTGCAGGGAAATGGGCATAGCGTGGATGGACATTTTGGTCGGCATGGACCAGTTTGGGCTGAAGGACCTGTCTCCGTGCTGTAGGACTCTCTGACTCTACCGGCAGCAAGTACAGTGGCTGGTCAGCCCAGATTCTGAAGAACATTTCAGCCACTTGACGTGCCAAACGCCTTCTTCACCACCCTCTCTAACTGTGACGCCACCTTCAAGGAACTATGTACTTGCACCTCTCGATCTCTTTACCCATGATTGAAATAATTTTGCATAACTGACATTTTTTCTGAGTTGCAAAATTGTTTGAGACACATAGAAAAACCTTTTCACATAATGAGTTGTTAGGGTTTGGAATGCACTGTTTGGAAATGTGCTGGAGGCTGGTTCTTGAGACATTCAAGAGGGCACTGGATTTTTTTTGGATAGTAATGGTCTGCAAGGGCATGTGGGGAAGACAAAAGATTGGTACTAGACAATAGAGCTTGCGCAAGCACAATGGACTGAATGGCCTCCTTCTGCAACATAATAATTCTGCAATTATGTATTCTGTGACAAACTTAACTAAGAGAGCCACTTGTAACTGTTGAATTCTGGAGTGGATTACATTGTGTATTCTTGGATTACTGGTCCTACTGAGGAATCTCATTTAATGAAAGTTGGGGGTTCAGAATGATACAGGTCTTCAGCTTTGACTACAAGGCTTTTAGGACCAGCAGTCAAGGCCTCTACTGTTCTAATTAGCTAGTGACTTGTACAATTTATTGATACATTTATTTTGTTCTTTCAATTCAGACGATTTAGTGCCACTGTGGATCTTCCAGATATGAATGGGTGAAATAATCCTGACTGCAAACATCCCAACAACCCCCAGCAATATTACTGTGTCCAGCTGACACAATGTACAATTCAAGCACTGTGTAATGGATAACGTCAGTTTATTCCCACCACCTCCAGAGATTTCACACACACATGACATTTCAGCTAGAAGCCTGATCAAAAACTAAGATAGGTCACCCTACCCGAGGCAAAATAATTCAAGTGACAACCAATGCTCAGACATGAACTTGTGACTTACAAGTGAGACAGCAAACACTTAACTACTTTAGCTACTACACAGCCTCTTGACAATTGACATTTTAAAGAATCTAACTGGATCAAAAGTAGTATTAAGCAAAGCTGTATGAAATCTAACACATGCGGGACTCTGTAAACCTCATTTTAATTGTAGAGAAATAATATTTGTTAACACTAAATATACCCTTTAATGATTTTACTTTCACAATTATACACTCATCTGAACATAGTCTAGTCTAAGTCCAAACATAATGTTGTCATCATTACATTGCTCCTATACACAACTAATATTAAGAGTTGGCCATGAACTGCTGTGTTGCTAAGGCATGTGATATCTTGACATTTTTATGATGTTGCACATAGGCTGTAATTTTCTCCACAGATAACAACAATGACACATATTTATTAAGCATCCTTAACATATTCAAATGTTCCAAGGTACTTCACAGGAGCATTTTAAAACAAAATATGACAATGAGACAGAAAAGGACCTATTTGATCAGATGGTCAAGCAGGTAGGTATGAAGGATTGTACAAAAAGAGGAGGTTAAGGTAGAGAGCTGGAGAGGTGAAAGAAAGGTGTTTCTTGCTGAGATTGAGGTATGACCAGCAACAATAGAACAACAAAAACTGGGAATGCTGAAGCAGTCAGAATTAAACAACGCAGTTGTCTTGTAGGATTGCAGGAGATTACAGAGAAAGGAAATGGGGGAGGCGATGCAGGAATTGAAATCAAGGTTGAGAATTTTAAAATTTGTAATTGACTTGAGTAACAAAGTTTTTGATAACCTTAAGTTTACAGACTAGCCAGTAGTGCATTGGGGATAATCAAACGTAGAGTTACCAAAGGTATGAATGGGGGTTTCAGTAGATAATCTGAAACAAGGATGTAATGATTGGAACCAGTTGGATTTTATTTAATACGAGGTCCTTGGTTGGGATTGTTAACCTGGGCCAATCAGGAATGCCCTGGCTGACCAATACAATGAGGAGAGTCATTGTGTCTTGCATCTACACACACACATGCACACACACAAACAACATAGGTGCTGGGGAAATAAGCACTACTGCTGTAAGTCATTTTGGAGTTGGGGTAAGCATTTCTAGCATCATGCCTTTATTTGGGAAGCTTGACTCATTTGATCCTGTTGTTGAAAACTGGGCCCAGTATTTGGAAAGAATGTGATACTTTTTTCAGGCAAACAACATTGGACCAGATGAAAAGCAATGAGTAATCCTTCTGACTGCTTGTGGACCCTTAGCATTTTCAGTTATAAGAGGCTCAACTTTCCCAGAGACACTATACACTAAAACCTTCCAAGAGTTGACAGTGTTGGTTAAGGAATATTACGACCCAAACTTCCTCTAATTCTGAGATGCTATCGGCTTTATCTGGCTGTTAGGGAACTGGGGGAGTCTGCATCGGAATTTTTGACAAGGTTGAGATAACTGGCAGAGGCATGTGGTTTTGGGTTAACCATGAATGAGATGCTGAGCTGCCAGAGAAAGTGATAGAGGCGAGTACAGTTACAACATTTAAAAGACATTTGAACAGGTATATGGATGGGAAAGGATTAGAGGGGTATCGGCTAAATGCAGGTAAATGGGATTAGTTCAATTTAGGGAACCTGGTTTGCGTGGATGAATTGGCCCGAAGAATCTGTTTCTGTGCTGTATGATCTATGACTGTATAAGCTGGAGTATCATGTCCAATTCTAGGTACCACACTTCAGGAAGGATGTGTGGTAAGGGTAAAGAGAGGAGATGGACAAGAATGTTCAAGGTAAGAGGGATTTCATGGGAACATAGGAACTGGAGTAGGCCATTCAGCTCCTTGAACTGTTCCACTATTCAGTGAGATCTTAGAATCTTAAAATCCCTTCAGTGTGGAAACAGGCCCTTTGGCCCAACAAGTCCACACTGACCCTCAGAGCATCCCCCTATAAACCAGCTAATCTACACATCCCTAAACACTATGGGCAATTTAGCATGGCCAATCCACCTAGCCTGCACATGTTTGGACTGTGGGAGGAAACCGGAGCACCCGGAGAAGACACACGCAGACATGGGGAGAATGTGCAAACTCCACACAGTCACCCAAAGGTGGGATTGAACCCGGGCCCCTGGTGCTGTGAGGCAGCAGTGCTAACCACTGAGCCACCTTGCTGCCCAAATGGCTGATCTGCGGCTGACTAGTACAATTTATTGATTAATTTTTTATTGTTTTTTCAATTCAGGCCACTTAGTGCAACTGTGAATCTTCCAAGGATGAATAGGTGAAATAATCCTGGCTGCAAACATCCCAACAATCAACAGCAATACTACTGTGTCTAACTGAAACAATTTACAATTCAAGCACAGTCCACTGGATAATGTCAGTTTAGTGCCCTTACCTCCAGAGATTTCACTCTCACATGGCATTTCAGTTATAGGGAGAGAATGGAGAAGGAGGGATTTTCTTCTCAGTGCGGACAAGGTTGAGAAGTGATTTAAAAGTATGAAAAGTATGAAAAAAGCTTTGATTGAATAGACAGGAAGATATTTCTTCCATTGACAGAGAACAAAGATTCAAGGTAATTGACAAATGAACAAGTGGGTGCAGAGCAGAATTTAATTCATATGCATTTTTTGCTTGAAATTAACTGAAGCAAAATTGAGAGAGACTTTCAATAAGTAATTATATTTGTACTTGAAAAGAAAAAAAATGTATGGCCAAAAAAAACTGAACTGTGACAAATTGGAGAGAATTTCGGAGCATGGCATCTTTCTGCGTTGACAGGAGAAATGTGTGGTGTAATGATTAATAAATAAAATACAGCATTAAGGTCATGTGATGGATTTGAGTGTACTAAAGAATCTTAGTTTAGTTTGTCAGAAGTGAAGCATAATAATATTGTGCCTTTATTTTGTTGTATGAGGTGATTTTTTTTGTAGTTCTAATGGTAATTTGAATGTCTACTTAGATCTTGCCTTGGCACAAAAGCGCGATAGACCAAATCATGTATTGCAAAAACCTTTGATCTAGAAGCAGTATGGAAAGGCACATTTGTAATTTATTTAAAAGATTTGGTGCAATCTGTAGTTATTTTGAAGAATGTTTGAAAGTGACTTTTATAATTTGCATCAA
>NC_063341.1:65331930-65346870 GCF_021869965.1 Rhincodon typus | reverse complement strand
ACTTCCATCAAACCACCCTTAACAGTCCAAAAATTCCGAAGAATACGATATTAGCTTGTAGAAACTCTACTTGTAATTTAACCACTTGAGCCCAGGTATAATTTTGATGAACCCACACTGCACTCCAAGACCAATTAATCCTTCCTAAGTGTGATAAGAACTGATCTCAGGACCCCGGTATGGTCTAGCTAGAGTTGGTAAAAATCAACTACAACTTCTATCTTCTAGTACTGAATGTTAGATCTGCAAATATAAAGGCCAGCATTCCACTGGCTTTTTCTTTTTAACTATCTTCTGCAGATAGGAAAGACATTTTAATGATCTAGAAACTAAATCCCTCCATTTCTGTGGATGCCACTGCTTCTAAGTTTTTATCATTTAGCTAACACCCGGTTCTAATCCTTGTTTTAAAAGGATCAAAAAAAATGACCTCTGATTTATCTACATTGAAATCTATTTGCCATACTTTCATCTATTCACATACACTTTTTATTTCAAGTTTCTATCTGCACTGCTTTCAATGCCATCTTTTTTCTTAAAAAGATGGTAAATTTGGACATATGAATTTCAAATCTATCAGCTAAGCCATTAACAAATATGCCAAGCGGATCCTTGCAAGACCCAACCAGTCACATTCTACCAATTAGAGGACCTGGCTATTACCGCTAACAGCAGCCTCCTGACACTCAACCAATTTGCTAACCTAGTCAATATTTTCATTTTAATCACAAGCTTTAACTACAATTTATGAAGGAATTGATCAAATACTGCTAAAGGAGACTAGAAGTTGAAGCTTTTTTTCTTGCATTAGGTCCAATGAGTGCAAGATGAAAAGATTCAAGTTCTAGTCTCCTTTTGGCAATTTTTAAATTGTGTACTACCAAGCACGTATACATGAAACAACTTCTTGCAAGTCTAGGTAAGAAATGTCCGTGGACATTTTCCTGTCTACTGCTTCAACCGTCTTTTAAAAAAACTCAACCAAATTCATCAGGCATGACCTACCCTTTAGAAGTGCACGCTGGTGTTCTCTGATCAGTTGAACATTTTAAAGATACTTTTACTTATGAAATACAATTATCGATAAACATTGCTTTCCAAATACAGATCCTTTATACATTAAGCGTGATGAGGCATCTTAACTACAGATAAAGTCACTTCAGTCCTAACAGACCATAGGGCTGCCTTCTCATTAGACAGATACGGCTGATGTCGTTTAACCTGAGAATCATCAGACCTCAGGTGGAGGGAGACATTGAGAAGAGGAGTCCTTCCTGGCAACTTCAGCCAGTATAGGAATTGAACTCACGCTTTTGGTATCACACTCTGCATCACAAACCGGTTGTCCAGCCAAATGAGCTTAATGACCCACTGCTTTTACTACAGAGCTATATAATATAAGGAAGTGTGAAGTTATTCACTGTGGTTTCAAGAGTAACAAAGCAGATTTGTGTTCAAAAGCTGTAAAACTTGTTTAGCTGATTTAAGAACATAAGAACTAGGAGCAGGAGTAGGCCATCTGGCCCCTCGAGCCTGCCCCGCCATTTAATAAGATCATGGCTGATCTTTTTGAGACTCCGCTCCACTTACCCGCCCACTCACCATAACCCTTAATTCCTTTACTGTTCAAAAATTTATCTAGCCTTGCCTTAAAAACATTCAGCGAGGTAGCTTCAACCGCTTCACTGGGCAGGGAATTCCACAGATTCACAACCCAATGGGTGAAGAAGTTCCTCCTGACCTCAGTCCGACATCTGCTTCCCTTTATTTTGAGGCGATGCCCTCTAGTCCTAGTTTCACCTGCTAGCGGAAACAACCTCCCTGCCTCCACCTTATCTATTCCCTTCATAATCTTATATGTTTCTATAAGATCTCCCCTCATTCTTCTGAATTCCAATGAGTATAATCCCAGTCTACTCGGTGTCTCCTCATAATCCAACCCTCTCAACTCTGGAATCAACCAAGTGAATCTCCTCTGCACCCCCTCCAGTGGTAGTATGTCTCTTCTCAAGTAAGGAGAATAAAACTGCACTCAGTACTCCAGCTGTGGCCTCACCAGGACCCTATACAGCTGCAGCATAGCCTCCCTGTTTTTAAACTCCATCCCTCTGGCGATTTTCAAAGAGACTTAGGTGCATTCATAAAAGGAAGAAGAAATTAGCATACAAGTACAACAATTAGGAAAGCCATGGGAGTAAAATAGTCTTCATACAAATGTACAGGGCTGAGATGACACCGCACTTGGAGTACTGCACAGAACATCAGTCACCATATCAAAGGAACAATATAGTTACTGTGGTTAGGTGGCCAGCAGGAGATACAGCAAAAGTCACAAGACAGTTACTTGTATGGTAAAGTTGTTCTCTGATAAGAAATTGACTAAACCAGGCCTATTAAGAAGTGAATACACAAGTTTGTCGATAAAACAAGAACAGATGGGAAGGCAAGTGGTGAGGTTAAAAACCTCAGGCAGATGGAATATAATGTAGAAAATGTAATGTTATGCACTTAGCAGGAAGAATAGAAGAGCTGAATATTATTTAATGGGAAAAAGACCGCAGAAAGCTACAACACAGTGGGATTTATTCA
Source organism: Rhincodon typus (assembly GCF_021869965.1). NCBI lineage: Eukaryota > Metazoa > Chordata > Chondrichthyes > Orectolobiformes > Rhincodontidae > Rhincodon > Rhincodon typus. The sequence continues at coordinate 65,344,281 of NC_063341.1, read as the reverse complement.
CATACAAGTTCAGCAGATAATTGAGACAGCAAATGAAATATTGGACTTTATTTCAAAGGGAATGGAGTAGGAAAATACAGGAGGTGCTGCTAACCACAACTAGTCAGACCACAATTGGAAAACTGTGAACAGCTTTGAACTTACTTTGGAAAGATATGCTGGCATTGGAGGGAGTCCAGAGAAGGTTCACTAGGCTGATACCAATATGGAGGGACTGTCTTATGAGGAGGGGTTGAGTAGGTTGGGTCTGTATACATTGGAGTTTAGAAGAACAAGGAGGCGATTTTATTGAAAAATACAAGGTCCTTAGTTTCTCCAGCAATTTCTGTTATGGACTTGAGAGGGTAGATGTGCAGAGGCTATTCCCTTGTGGGGGATTCTGGGACCAGAGGACACAATCAGAGATGAGGAGCAATTTCTTCTGAGTAGTGAATCTGTGGAATTCATTACTACAGACAGCTTTCTACTGGCTTATATATTCAAGGCTGAGATGGATTTTTAATCAGTAAGGGAATCAAGGGTTATGAGAAAAAGGCTGCAACGTGGAGTTGAGGATGATCAGTTCAGTTGAATCGCAGAGTAGACTCGAGCTGAATGGCCTATTTCGCCAACTATATCTTTTGGTCCTATTTTCTCTGGCGCTTAGAAGAAAGGTGATCTCACTCAAACATTCAGACTCTAAAGACCCTTGAATGGGTAGATACAAAGAATGTTTCCACTGGCCACGTTCATGGGGGCAGAGTCTCAGGATGATAGGTTATTCATTTATACAGAGATAAGGACAAATTTCTTCACTCAAAAGGCTGTGAATCACTGGTTGTGAATTACTGAGGGTTGCAAGTGCTCCATCATTGAGTACATTCAAGGTTGGGAATGTAGATAGATAGATAGATTTTTGGTACTCTCAGAGAATCTCAGGGTATAGGAAGAGGGCAGTAAAACAGAGTTGAGGTAGATCAGCCATGATTGTACTCAGTGGTACAGCATGCTCAAGGACCTATTTGATAGACTCCTGCTCCCATTCCTTTTGTTCCTATGCAGACTACATTCAAGAAAGACTGGACATCTCCTCAGTCTTACTCCACTTCTCTAACCAGTTCACTGCTGGAAAAATTTGTCTTTCCCTAAGACAGCAAATAGCTTTTGTATTTAATGCTTATAGTAACTTTTCCATGCTGTTAATTCCACAATTTTTAATACAGTTAACACAAAGATAATATATCAAATATACTGTATAATGTCAAACAAAACTGCGTTATAGCCCATCGCTTTTGAAATACAGTTTGGATACAAGTTTGGAGATGAATCACTGCCTAATTCTTTTTGTCAGTATAATTTAATCAACAGGTCCAGCTGCAGTCAAACCACACAGAACAAAGCCAGCTAGGTCATGGATATCTCTTAACCCAGTTATTAAATGACAACCTTTTATTCACTTCCTACTATCTAGATATTTAGTTTCAGTCAAATTAATACAATGCCAATAGACAGAAATACATTAAAGTTATATTACAGAAACAGGTAATTACAAGGCCTAAAATTTATAGAGGGACAAGCATAATGCTTTTCATGCAAAATATTGTCACAGAATTCACAGCAAATGGCAAGCAAACATATTATATAAAAGAAACAAAAAGCTTAGTGTAACTAGCAAATCATACACTGGAAACCCCTCATTACAAAGCTCTCTTTATTATTACAGCAATCTCAGATTGGCTATTCGTACAATGCACTACACAGCTGATAGACTGAAGTTACACAACCAGATGCACCTTGCATTAGACTACAAATAGCTATCGTATATAAATGTTTGAGATCCACTTCCCAGGGATCCAATTCTTCATGCAAGAAAATTATGTTATTGTAAAGAAGTTCCACTCTGATGCACATGAATTCAAATTGGCAACCTTCACTCCAAGTTGTATTGCAATATGAACATGGCAAGACAATGTGAGAACAAGTGGATGACTCGACACCACAGAGAAAAACACAGGGTTGAATGACTTGTTTGTGTTTCAATATTCTATGACATGATCCTCAAGTTATCCAGCCAATCCATGTCACAATGTTATGTTCAGAGTAAACCTGGTGCAGTATGTTGACTGTGCATAGAACATAGAACAGTATAGCACAGTAAAGGCCCTTCGACCCACAATGTTGTGCCAAATGTTTACCCTAAACCTAAGGTCTATCTAACCTCCACCCCTACCTTATACTATCACCCATATGCCTATCTAATAGCAGCTTAAATGCCCCTAATGAGGCCGACTCCACTGCCCTCTCCGGCAATGCATTCCACGCCCCGACCACTCTGAGTAAAGAACCTACCTCTGACATCTCCCCTATATCTACCTCCACTCACTTTAAAACTATGCCCCCTCGTAATAGCTACCTCAACCCTAGGAAAAAGTCTCTGGCTGTCCAATCTGTCCACTCTGACTGTAATTGATTAATATAATATTTGCTGTGAAATAACTGATGAAATGCAGTAGTCTGTTCATTAGAAATGTACATACGGGTGTCAAGTGAGGATATAATTAAGCTTTTCTGTGATGTTTCTCAGTTGGTTAGAGTTTCAGCACTCACCATGAAGACAAACAAAATTACCAAATCAGTGTGGTAATAAAATAACCCACACTGCTCAAATCACCTTCAAAAAATAATGTGTAGGATGCAAAGTGAAAATAATCTTGGAAGGAGAATGCAAAAACCAAAATATCTATAGTCATTCATGATGGATCAGTGACCTTTTCAAAATGTGTTGTCTATAGGCTTCCACTATACCTTAACTGACACTAAATTTTAACAATAGAGATGGCTTGCTGTGCAAACAGTCATCTAGTCTTTTTTGACTTCAAATTTCACTTCAAGCACACTTCACATTAAAATATCAACAACTGTCATCACAGCATTGGTGTTTAACTTGTCATGTACAGTAGTCCCCACTGCTATTTCAGCCAACATGCCCCAACCACAAAATTAATTCCCTTTCTAAGGATTCCATTTCCCTTTCCATCTATTGTGAAACAGACCCAAACTCAATGCTCTTATCCTAGTCAAATTCCCATTCTTCTCCCTTCATAAACTCAATTCTTCAAAATTCTAACTCAATTTTAATCATACATTTTGCCTCTGTTCACTGACTTATACTGCCTCCTTACAAATCAAGGTCTCAAATTTAAAATTCTTATCCTAATATTGAAAAGAGAGACAGTTTGCCAAAACTTTTCATCTTGCACTCAAGATAAATACAGGAATACCAAACTTCAAATCATCACAATTTTTACTACAGGAGAAAGGGGTACTCAGCGTTGGCAAGTGGACACTCATTGGCTGGAGAAAATAATGGAGAACTATCAGCTTCCAAGTAGTTCAAAAAATGCAAGGCTTGAACACATTGCTTTTGTTTAAAGAGGACAAGTCTTGCACATCACTTCTAGCAAGTGCAAATAAGCCACATTACAAGCTTGTCTAATGACCTTAAACTGGAGGTTCAGGCAGCTATTATCAGGATTTCAAGTACTGCTCAATTGTAATTGAAATCATGACTAACAGCAGACATTCTGTGTTTGAGCTTATGTATTTTAAGCAAATGAAGGAATGTGCTCACTCAGTCGTCAGATGTGATATACATACATATGCGGAAACCCAGTCGATATTTAGCATTCTTGTCCTAATGAGTGCAAGTCTAAAAGCTTTGTCACATGTTTTTTTTAATAACAATATTCAAATTTCCTACTTCCAAATAATGGTTCAACTCATGCCCACCACTTTAACTGGCAATACTTGTTCATGAAATTCATGCAAGAAATTCAGGATTAACAAAGACAAGGAAGCAACAGAAGTCATATACTAATTTTGTGTTTGCTCCTTTGCTCAAGTTCATTGGACTTAATGTTGGTACTGATTTATTCAGTTTCTTCACCAAAACCCTTGCTTTCAAATACATGATGTATGCTGTTATACTGTAATAAAACTGAATAAATTTAAAGCCAAGGTAGGATACATATAAATCCTGGCCAGCAATGCAATTCCTACATTCAAACAGCTTCAATTATGACTGCTACAAGTTTCAGCTTCCAATATTCTGTCGTCTTCGGCTGTCTACTTAGGAATTTAACAACGATGTTTTTAGTTGCCCAAAATTTGAGAGAACTCAGTAACTTTTAAGTACAACTTTTAAACATTTGTCATTATGATCCAGGTCTATAGCAGACTGCTGGAATATAAATTATACTTTTTTGCTAAAGTACAAAAGAGAGAAAATTTGGAAGAACTAGACTATTACAAGTACAGAATTGGTAACAAACATCTAAGAAAAAAAAAGGAAAAAGTGTAATGTAAGCCATTATGTTCCTTTACCAAGTTTTAAAAAAACAAGAGTTGAAAATGAATCAAAATGGCATAAGCAATCAGATGAAAACAAAACAAATGAAGTGCAGGAAATAGATTATGCTGCTAGCCTCCTTACCCGTTGCTCTTGGAGGTCCCTGATGGCATCCTGAGCTTTCTCCAGCTTAGCACTAGCCTCATCACTCTGCTGTTTAAAGGTGGCCAGCTCCCGTTTAATGAGGTAGTTTTCCTCTGCCTCTTGTGCCCTTGTCACTTGTCCCTTAGGACACAATTGTGCAGGGAATAAAGATCGGTGCGGGGGAGTAGTGAAAAATTTTCCAATTTACAATCGGTAGATTAGTAATGCATCCCAAAGGACAAACATTAGATTTTATTATTTGAAGAATTTTGCCCAGAAGTTTATTGTTTAGCAATGTAAAGCACTTACCAAATTGTCTACATGCAATTCTGCTAAATATACATGTAGTAAGAATTAATGGCCTTGATTGAATTAGAAAACTTAGAGTTAGTGAGGAGTTGCACATGCATTAAAATTACAAACACTCCTTCATCGATAAATATTTAACTTTTAAAATGTGCATCTGGAATGGTCATCTGTAAAAAAGTTGACTTGCTGAATAGGATTATTAATTATATGTTATTATTTCGATATACAATGGTCTTAATTTCGACTGGGCATTTATTCCATTAAAGTGACACTTTTTTATTTTTCATTATTAATGACCTTGAGTATTACTGAAATACAAAAAATTGTACAATTCAATTATGACCATGTTTTTAAAAAGTAACCATTTTCCAGAAACACACAAGTCATCACTTTCAATTTTGTGCAATACAGGAAGAAATTGTAAACAGAAATAAAGACAACCGTCTTTTTCAAGGGATGCAGTATTTATCCATATTACAAGACATGGATAGGATGAGAAACTGTACCTGGATCAATCTATCTGCCAAAGAAGCACTTTCCTACAAGGGAAAAAATCCAGACAGATAAGAGAAAGTATAAGAAAACAATGAATATAAAAGAAGCAGTGATAAAATAAACTGTAAAATAGAAGAGAAAATGTCTAAAACTTTGCTTCGAGCCCTGTTTAAATCACTTTTCCTTGTAATGATCCAAATAATTTTTGCTATGACACCGAAATAACACAAATCGTTTTCTTTTTGCTACTTAAACTAACATATTGTGCACTGAAAGGAGATGGAGAGTGAACAAAAGTTCACAATATGTTCGATAGAAACTTTAAAAAGTAGTTGTTTGATCAGCCGTGTCTGTCACATTATGTACCATTACATTAATACTTAATGAGAAGCAATGCTATTGTTAGAAAATATTATGCCAGCTTTAGAATTCAAAAAAGTATCAGAACCAGCTGCTGAGATTATCAACTATACTTTGTCATAAAAATAAAAAAGTTACATTTATCTTCCAAACAGAACTTACGCTTTGAACTACTACACATTAGTACTCACAATTTTATAGTGTTCCATTTTCCATTGCAGCTTATAAAACTAACCAAAGCAAAGCAGCATTCAGCAGGTCATACCCATCATGCTGCAACTTCGAAAATGTAAACTTCTACTTGTTTCATAACAACCTCCACTTAAATTGTACTGTAAAATGCAAACTAATCAAAATTGCTACAACAGTAAATTTTGATACTTCATCTTCTGCGCTGTAAATAGACTATTTATTTATTAACAATTGTATTCAGCAAATCATCTTAATACTTTAAATCAATTACCATAGTTTAGCAGCACAGCTCACATAATAGATTTCTAAAGCAAAGCAAAAATGAACACTTTTTGTGCAATTATTTGGATAGGATGAGAAAATTAAACAAAACAGCGAGCACAAAATTGCAAGATGCATTAGCTAGTAAAGCCAGATAAATCAGGTTTGCAGAACATGACTTGCATCGATTTTGAATGAACTTAGTTTTACATGTTCTATCCAAACCCAAGAAGAGAAAACAAAAATGAAGACAATAGGTAAATTAATTGGAGGTAGTAACTCTTTACCTATGAAGAATAGGTAACTAAGCAACCCCTAACTAGTTTAACAGCTCAAGTTAAACAAATTTTACTGACAGATATTGAAAGCATGCTCAATTATTTCATCCAAGTTTTTTTAAAAACATTATTTGTTTCAGCAGTATTTTCTTTACATTATAAGTGGCCAGACTTACAAAAAATAAAATGCAAACTCAATTGGAAATTTAAGTCAATAAGAACTTTCAATCATTTAATATTTGAATTTGTTGAAACACTGAAAAGTGCAAAACCAAGGCAACTACAAAGGTGTTAAAACCATAAGTACAAATGACTGAGAATATAATTGTCAGTTAAAATATTTATTTTTGACAAACAATTGTTGTGACAGCCCAGTAAATCAAATAATTGCAAAATACTGCAGATGCTAGTGGTCTTACATAATTTTACGCAATTTTTAATAATTAACAAATAATTTTTATTCCAGTCAGAAAAACAATGGACTTAACAAGTACACACATAACGAAACCTCATTAAATAAACTTGCCTAAGCAATACATAAGGAAGCTATCGTTAAAGAAAAAATATTTAAAGGTTTATCTGGTAAATGCACAATATAAATCCATTTGATTGGGACTGAAAGCTTAGCCAATGACCATAGATACAACAAACAGGACATTAGGCAATTGCTTGTATCATGTTGGAACTAACCCTAATTTCAAACTCCATAATTTGAAATAGCTGTTATTTCTATTTATAGGATGTATTTCTTAAATTCATCCGTAGAACGTGGGCGTCACTGACTAGCCAGCATTTATTGCCCGTCCCTAGCTAAACTTCAGAAGGTGCTGGTAGTGAGCCACCTTCTTGAACCGCTGCAGTCCACCTACAGCGGGTTGACCCACAAAGCCATTAGGGAGGGATTTCCACGATTTTGACCCAGTGACAGTGAAGGGACGGCGATATATTTCCAAATCACGATAGTGAGCGGTGTTCTCATGTATCTGCTGCCCTTGTCCTTCTAGATGGAAATAGTCGGAGGTGTGGAAGGTGCTGTCACCAATTCTTTGAATTTTTGCAGGGCATCTTGTAGATTGTACACACTGCTGCTATGGTCACTATTGACATTAAGGTCAATGGTGCAGGGAGGTGATGCTTTTGGATGTTGTACCAATCAAGCAGACTGCTTTGTCCTGGATGATGTTAAGCTTCTTGAGCTTTGTTGGAGCTGCTCCCATCCAGGAAGTTGGGTGTATTCCACCACACTCCTGATTTGTGCCCTGTAGATGATGGACAAGCTTTGGAGAGTCAGGAAGTGAATTACCTGCCGCAGTATTCTAGCCACTGTGTTTATGTGGTGAGTCCAGTTGATTTTCTGGTCAATGGTAACCCTAAAGATGTTGATAGCTAGGGACACAGTGATGAGAACACCATTGAATGTCAAGGGGCCATGGTTTGATTGTCTCTTACTGGTGACGGTCATAGCCTGGCATTTGTGTGCCGTGAATGTTACTTGCCTTTTGCCAGCCCAAGCCGGGATACTGTCCAGATCTTGTTGCATTTAAACATGGACTGCTTCAGGATCTGAGCAGTCACAAATAGTGCTGAACCTTGTCCAATCATCACCACTCTGACTTTATAATGGAGGGAAGGTCATTGATGAAGCAGCTAAAGATGGTTGAGCCTAAGACACTGCCCCGAGGAACTCGTGCGGAGATTTCCTGCAACTGAGATGATTGACCTTCAACAACCACGAGAAAATTCCAATGTGCCAAGTATGACTCAACCAGTCGAGAGTTTGCCCCATGGTACATATTGATTCGAGTTTTGCTTGGACTCCTTCATGCCACACCTGGTCAATTGCAGCATTGACATTGAGGACTGTCACTGTCACTGTCACTGTCATCTGGCCTCTGGAATTCAGCTCTTTTGTCTATGTTTGAACCAAGGCTATAACGAGGTCAGGAGCTGAATGGCCCTGGCAGAATGCAAAATGAGCATCACTGACAGGTTGCTGTGAGCAGGTGCTGCTTCATAGCAGTGTTGACGACACTTTCCATCACTTTACTGATGATCAAGAGTAGACTGATGTGGAGGTAATTGGTTGGGTTGGATTTGTCCTGCTTTTTATGTACAGGACATACCTGGCTAGATGCCCATGTTGTAGCTGTACTGGAAGAACTTGGCTAGGGGGAGCATTTGTTATGTAACACAAATCTTCAGTCCTATTGTCAGAACGGTGACCTTTCCTTTGCAGTATCCAACATCTCCAACCATTTATTCATATCAAGTGGAGTGAATCGAATTGGCTGTAGAGTGTATCTGTAATGCCAGGGACCACTGAAGGAGGCCAAGATGAATCATCCACTCAGTACTTCTGGTTGAAGATTGCTGCAAGCGCCTCAGCCTTAGCTTATGCACTGATGTGCTGGGCTCTTCCATCATTGAGGATGGGGATATTTGTGCAGCCTCCTCCTCCAGTGAGTTGTTTAATTGTCCACCACAAGTGGATGTGGCAGGAGTGCAGAATCATGGAGTCATATACTGATAGAACGCTTAGATCTGATCCATTGGTTGTGGGATCACTATGCCGTTTGGCATGCATGTCGTCCTGTTTGGGAGCTTCACCAGGTTGACACCTCACTTTAACGTATGCCTGGCGCTACTCCTAACCTGCCCTCTTACAATCTCAATTGAACCAGAGTTGATCCTCTGGCTTGCTAGTAATTGCTGCGTGGGAGATTTATCAGGCCACGAGTCGTAACCCTTTGGTCCAACTCGTCTATACCAACCAGATATCCTAAATTAATCTAGTCCAATTGGTTACAGATTGTGCTGTAGTACAATTCTACTACTGTTAATGGCCCACAGCGGCTCATGGATGCTTAGTCTAGACTTCTGTTCAAAGTTGATCCCATTTATCATGGTGACAGTACCACACAGCATGGTGGAGGGTATTCTCAACTTGAAGGTGGGACTTTGTCACCAAAAGAATCATGCGATGGTCAGTCTTACCAATACTGTCATGGACAGATGCACCTGCAGTTGGGAGATTGGTAAGGATAAGGTCAAGTGTGTGTTTCCCTCTTGTTGGCTCCCCCACCACCTGCTGCGGACCCAGTCTAGCAGCTATGTCAAATAAAAACCAAAAGAACTGCAGATGCGGTAAAACAGGAACAAAATCAAAGTTGCTGGAAAAGCTCAGCAGGTCTGGCAGCATCTGTGAAAGAAAAAAACATAGTTAACGTTTCAGGTCCGGTGACCCAGTTCTGAGGAAGTGTCACCGGACCCGAAACGTTAACTCTGTTTCTTCATTCACAGCTGCTGGCAGACCCGCCGAGCTTTTCCAGCAACTTTGATCTTGTTCTAGCAGCTACGTCCTTAAGGAGGCAACCAGCTCGATCAGTAGTACTGCTACCAAGCCACTCTCTTTGGTGGACACTGAAATCCCCCACCAAGAGTAAATTTTGTGCCCTTGCCATCCAAAGTGCTTCCTCTAAGTGTTTTCAACATGGAGAAAGACCAATTAATGAGTCAAAGGAAAACGGTATGTAGTAAACAGCATAAAGTTTCCTTGTCCGTGTTTAACCTGTAGCCACAAGACTTCATGGGGTCCAGAGTTAACATTGAGGACTCCAGGACAACTCCCTCCCAACTATATACCACTGTGCTGCTGCCTCTGCTGGGTCTATCCTGCCAGTGGGACAGCGCATATCAAGGATGGTGATAGGGGTGCCTAAGACATTGCCTGTAAGGAATGATGCCATACATATGACTATGTCAGGCTGTTATTTGACCAGTCTGTGAGACAGCTCTCCTAATTTTGGCACCAGCCCGCAAATGTTAGTAAGGACAACTTTATACGGTCAACAGGGCTGTTTCTGCCGTTGTCTTTTCCGGTGCCTCGGATGATGCCAGGTGGTCTGTCTGGTTTCATTCTTTTGAGACTTTGTAGCAATTGTTATAACTGAATGGCTAGCTAGATCATTTCAAAAGGGAAATTGAGAGTCATCATCATAGAATCCCTATGGTGTGGAAACAGGCCCTTTGGCCCAACAAATCCACACCGATCCTCAGCATCCCACCCAGACCCATCCCTCTATAACCCACCTAATCTACGCATCCCTGAACACTACAGGCAATTTAGCATGGCCAATCCACCTAGCCTGCACATCTTTGGACTGCAAGAGGAAACCGGAGCACCCAGAGGAAACCCACGCAAGCACGGGGAGAACATGCAAACTTCACACAGACAGTCGCCCCGAGGGTGGAATCGAACCCAGGTCCCTGGTGCCATGAGGCAGCAGTGCTAACCACTGTGCCATTGTGCTGCCCCGACATTGCTGTAGGCCTGGAGTCACATGTAGGTCAGATCAGGTGAGGATGGCGGATTTCCTTCTCTTAAGGACATCAGTGAATCTTTAGAACCATTCTGGATGTCTACGGGATTAAAAAATGCTTTGTGTTGTTTTACTATTGTTGCGTCATTAATGGGTGATTCTTTCCCTTACAAAAACATGACTGAATGACTAACAGAATAATTGCTAAGGGTCAAAAGACACTAAAAAGTGCAGCATAAACTGATGTTTCCATTTGCAATTTTAACAGAGGCTGAGGTCCCAACACTGGCAGCCACCCGCAAGGGGAAATGTTGTGGGAACAGTCAAAACTAGGCACTGGCAAAATCTTGGAAAATGCTGTCTTCTTACAATGGAATGTCGAACTGTATGGAGGATTTAAAGATTGCATTAAAACATGGCATCGGAATAGCAATCTTGGAAAGCAATATTAGAAGACCTCAAGTGCTCGGAAGTGAATGCGTGTCCACAATTTTTTGTGCACTATAAGACACAGATTCACTTCCAAACACTTGAGGTCTTCTAATATTGTTTTCCAAGATTGCAACTGGAGTTTAGCCCTGAAGGCAGCATCAGTACGTGTAGAGTATTAAGAAGAGTATCTACAACCATGATTCACAGTACAGTGTTCAGCAGAGCAATGGAAGCAGCAACAGGTTGTACCTAAGTTGGTACATCACTATAGTTTTTCTTATGCATCTTTTAAACAGTGTATTGGATAGCAGCATTAAGTCAGTCAACGGTCATTATCTTAGATGAAGGAAGAATAAAAATGAAAAACTTTTAATCTGACCGCTTACTATTCTAATACTACACTGTGATTTTTTTGTTCCTTTTCCCCCCAACAAGAAATCAGTAAGAAAAACCAAAGGCTCCTCCTAGTCTCATACCTTCTGATTTGAGCCTCCAATCTCAAATATTGAGTCTGCAATGACATCTCAGCCAGCGTACGGAAATGACCAGAAAATCATCTTTTCTTCTTTTAAGAACGCAAATATACCTACGATATCACACTGCCAGTACTGTCTCAAACCCCTCACCACTCTCATATACTCCAAAAGGTTATTTCCATGTAATTACTAAATGTATAACACATTTCTCTTTGCTTAGTATTAATGTTAATAATTAAAAGAGCCAAGCACTGTTAATCAATAAACCGCGCTATTTTGTTAGTTCCAAATCATCTTTAATCAGCTAAGTGGAACATCAACTGTTGAAATCCATTGAAGTTTTACTAAATGAACAATGTAACTGTTTTTTGAATTAAAAAGTTTTAGTTTAGATCTTTTCTAACTCAATCTAATAGCACTCACCTTCTCCAAAGTTTCAATACGTTGTTTCAGCAATCTATTTTCTGTGCGTAACCTCTAAAAAGAAAAAAATGCATACGTAATATTATCTAGGAGATAACAAGAACTGCAGATGCTGGAAGTCAGAGTCAATACAATGTGAAGCTACAGGAACACAGCAGGTCAGACAGCAGTGCAGCAGGAAAGTCGACATTTTGGGTCCAGACCCTTCATCAGGGCTAGGAAAGGGAAGGGTGCTCAGAAATAAATGGGGGACTGTGTGTGTGTGTGTGTGTGTGTGTGTGTGTGTGTGTGTGTGTGTGTGTGTGTGTGTGTGTGTGTGTGTGTGTGTGTGTGTG